>NC_092158.1:65001391-65333891 GCF_045791955.1 Oncorhynchus clarkii lewisi | reverse complement strand
TATTTATGGGGCCCAATGGTTTTTGTTAGCTGAATCAGACAGATTTTGTTCCATGTTCCCTTGGGACTACTGTTTTTAACTGGAATGTCTGACTCACTGAAACGTAGACCACATTTATGGTTGTCATTTTTTAAGGCAATTACAATAGACACAGACATTTATACAGGCATGTGAAATAGGTCTTTTACACTTTCTTACCATCCCTGTTGGTGCAGATACAGCATAACCATGTTGGCACAACGGTCTACCTGCACTACACAGTGAGAATGAATAGGCCTATTTATTTTATTTTTTTTATCTTTATTTACCTTCCGCAAGTTTTTGGATGAACTGTCATTGCCATTGCTGTGAGAGCGGAAGTTGCTTTCAGATTGGTGTACACGTGTTACACAAGCACATCTGGAGTGCATTACCGCCTAGGGGTCCAGGATTGAAAGAGACTCCACAGACTGTTATGTAATTATGTCAAGGGTGTTCTTCTTCTTCCAACTCCATGCCATTAACGGACACATCTGACCCAGGTTTTATTGACTCTAAGACATTGACTGTCCTCCCTTGAACTACCAGTGTCTATAGTACCGGTATGTCTATTTCTATCTAGGAAGGAAGGAAGGAAGGAAGGAAGGAAGGAAGGAAGGAAGGAAGGAAGGAAGGAAGGAAGGAAGGACATTTATTTATTTATTTATAAGGAAGGAAGGAAGGAAGGAAATGAGGGAGGAAATAAGTCAGGAAGGAAGGCTCATGCTTCACATGTCGTCTGCCCATCTTTCTTTCCCTCTTTCAATTTTTAAGTGCCAAGAAAAATCTAAATTTGAAAGACAAATATTATTTGTAGCTCTATATGCTTTCATTCAGACTATTGATTGACCTTTCAACTGCAAGCTACTCAACCATCATCATCTCTTTCTCTGTATCTTTCTTTTCCCCCAATGTCAACACTACTCCTAATCTTAATAGAGGAAACTGCAACGTTCCAAAGACATTCAGCTGTGAAAACATAATTGTTCCACAAATGTAATGTGTTGAAGGGAGGATAACTGATAAATCACATATCAAACCATGTTTTAAACTACCTCAATATCAAATCAAAATCAAATCAAATCAAATGTATTTATATAGTCCTTCGTACATCAGCTGATATCTCAAAGTGCTGTACAGAAACCCAGCCTAAAACCCCAAACAGCAAGCAATGCAGGTGTAATACTAATAATACAATAATACAAAAACACCAGATGTACAATAAATTATTTATATTTGGGGATGGTGAGATTGCAAATGAAAATCTTCAGCATGAGCCTCTTCAGTCATATCATGGACCTTTATACAGTTTGTTCTGAAACACCTAGGCCTTAACCACTAACCCCTAGTTGACCTCTCATTTTCTCATCTCATAAGAACCTCCATAACCCTCTCTATACTCGTTCCTTGTCTCTGCTCAACTGAATTGCCCACCAATAACCAGAAGGTAGAGGCTGCATCCCAAATGTAGTGCACAATATATGGAATAGGGTGCCATTTGGGACATAGTCAGTGTTCCACCAGTCAGAACTCATTCCTTTTTATGAGGTGGCAAACATTATTTGATCTTATGTCTGTGTGTTTGTTCTTTGGAGTGTCTACTGAAACATGGACATCAATGCAGTAGTTCATATGGTTGTGGCATTCAACAAACTTGAGAAAGATTTTTGCTGAGATACAAAGATTTGTTTCTGTTTCATATCTCGGACAATGAATGTATGTTTACCTACGAGTAGCTTTCTCTTGTCCAATATCCCCTGATATCCCAAAGTAATAACCTGTTGCTCAATGGGTTACAGTTTGAAATGACCCCCCTGTCAATCATAAAATGATGTGCATGCAAAGAGCAAACAACAGGCTGCAGAGGAACTCACCACTTCAATGGTCCATGTTACAAAGTGGCTCAGTGACTCAAGTTTGCATTTAAATGTGAGAAATAAAACAACAGTTAGCATGTTCTTCACAAAGAGGGCAAATTATGCTACTGAGCCAGAGGTCTGTGTCAAGGGAGAAGCTCCAGGTGGTATCCGTTTTTAAGTACCTTGACATCATACTTGATTCCAACCTCTCTTTCAAAAAGAAGGTGAAAGGGCCTCCCGATTGGTGTAGCGGTCTAAGGTACTGCATCGCAGTGCTGGAGGCGTCACTACAGATCCGGGTTCGATCCTGAGTTGTGACGTAGCCAACCGGGAGACCCATGAGGCGACGCACAATTGACCCAGTGTCATCCGGGTTAGGGGAGAGCTTGGCTGACAGGGATGTCCTTGTCCCACTCTAGCAACTCCTTGTGGTGGCCGGGTGCATGCATGCTGACTTTGGTCAACAGCTGTACAGTACGGTGTCTCCCTCGACACATTGGTGCGGCTGGCTTCCGGGTTAAGCGAGCAGTGTGTCAAGAAGCTTGGCGGGGTCGTGTTTCGGATGGACGCATGGCTCTGGGACAATGGGACAAGACTGTAGCTACCAATTGGGGAGAAAAAGGTGGTAAAAGTACCTCCAGAAACAAAAGCAGGTGAAGAAGGTAACTAAAATATCCAAATTGAACCAAGCTAATTTCCGATACATATGAAATTGTTTGACTACAGAGGCAGCAAAACTGTACTTAAATGCTATGATACCCTTACTTAAAATACTGCTTGACTAGACTGGCATGAGAAGTGAATGAATAATTCCCGTAATTAAGGAAAAACACATTTAGTCAGACTGCTTACACGGGAGCTTCCCGTGTCTGGAAAACACTGCCATCAGACACAAATAACTGCACCACCTATCGCACACTCACAAAAAAACATAAAGACATGGCTAAAGGACAGTCAGACTTAGCTACAGTTGAAGTCGGAAGTTTACATACACCATAGCCAAATACATTTGAACTCAGTTTTCACAATTCCTGACATTTAATCCTAAAATTCCTGACATTTAATCCTAAGAATTCCCTGTCCTAGGTCAGTTAGGATCACCATCATCACTTTATTTTAAGAATGTGTAATGTCAGAATAACAGTTGAGAGAATTATTTATTTCATCTTTTCTTTCTTTCACCACATCCCCAGTGGGTCACAAAGCCCTGACCACAATCCTGTAGAAAATTGGTGGGCAGAACTGAAAAAGTGTGTTCGAGCAAGGAGGCCTACCAACCTGACTCAGTTACACCAGCTCTGTCAGGAGGAATGGGCCAAAATTCACCCAACTTATTGTGGGAAGCTTGTGGAAGGCCACCCGAAACGGGAACTTTTTTAGTTCTGCCCACCAATTTTCTACAGGATTGTGGTCAGGGCTTTGTGATGGCCACTCCAATATCTTGACTTTGTTGTCCTTAAGCCATTTTGCCACAACTTTGGAAGTATGCTTGGGGTCATTGTCCATTTGGAAGACCCATTTGCACCCAAGCTTTAACTTCCTGACTGATGTCTTAAAATGTTGCTTCAATATATACATATGCCATCTATTTTGTGAAGTGCACCTGTCCCCCCTGCAGCAAAACACCCCCACAACATGATGCTGCCACCCCCATGCTTCACGGTTGGGATGGTGTTCTTCGGCTTGCAAACCTCCACCCTTGTTTTATCAGACTAGAGGAGATTTCTCCAGAAAGTACGATCTTTGTCCCCATGTGCAGTTGCAAACCATAGTCTGGCTTTTTTATGGCGGTTTTGGAGCAGTGGCTTCTTCCTTGCTGAGCGGCCTTTCAGGTTATGTTGATATACTGTTTTACTGTGGATATAGATACTTTTGTACCGGAATCCTCCAGCATCATCACAAGGTCCTTTGCTGTTGTTCTGGGATTGATTTGCACTTTTCGCACGAAAGTACTTTCATCTCTAGGAGCCAGAAGGCGTCTCCTTCCTGAGTGGTATGATACCTGCGTGGTCCCTTGGTGTTTAGACTTGCATACTATTGTTTGTACAGATGGTACCTTCAGGCATTTGAAAATTGCTCCCAAGGATGAACCAGACTTGTGGAGGTCTACGATATTTTTTCTGGGGTATTGGCTAATTTCTTTTGATTTCCCCATGATGTCAAGAAAAGATGCACTGAGTTTTAAGGTCGGCCTTGAAATACATCCACAGGTACACCTCCAATTGACTCAAATTATGTTAATTAGCCTATCAGAAGCTTCTAAAGCTATGAGATCATTTTCTGGAATTGTATAAGCTGTTTAAAGGCACTGTCAACTTAGTGTATGTAAACTTCTGACCCATTGGAATTGTGATACAGTGAATTATAAGTGAAATAATCTGTCTGTATTTCACACCCTGACCATAGAGAGCCTTTTATTCTCTATGTTGGTTGGGTCGGGGTGTGACTAGGATGGGTTATCTAGGTTGTTGTATGACTATGTTGGCCTGGTAAGGTTCCCAATCAGAGGCAGCTGTTTATCATTGTCTCTGATTGGGGATCATATTTAGGCAGCCATTTCTCCCACTGTGTTTTGTGGGATCTTGTTTTTGTGTAGTTGCCTGGGAGCACTGCATTTGCTACACGTTTCATTTTCTGTTTTTTGTTTTGTGAGTTTCCTTTTATTAAACATGTGGAACCAAAATCACGCTGCACGTTGGTCTGAGTATATTTCCAGTTCGTACGACGATCGTGACACTGTAAACAATTGTTGTAAAAATCAATTTTGTCATGCACAAAGTAAATGTCCTAACCGACTTGCCAAAACTATAGTTTGTTAACAGGAAATTTGTGGAGTGGTTGACGAACGAGTTTTAATGACTCCAACCTTAGTGTATGTAAACTTCCGACTTTAACTGTAGGTAGTTGGATGGTCTATTTACAGATGGGCTGTGTACAGCTGCAGCGGTCGGTAAGCTGCTCTGACAGCTGATGCTTAATGTTAGTGAGGGAGATATAAGTCTCCAACTTCAGTGATTTTTGCAAATCGTTCCATTCATTGGCAGCAGAGAACTGGAAGGAAAGGCGGCCAAAAGAAGTGTTGGCTTTAGGGATGACCAGTGAAAGATACCTGCTGGAGTGCGTGCTATGGGTGGGTGTTACTATGGTGACCAGTGAGCTTAGATAAGGCAGAGCTTTACTAAGCAAAGACTTATAGATGACCTGGAGCCAGTGGTGACGAATATGTAGCGAGGACCAGCCAACGAAAGCATACAGGTCGCAGTTGTTGGTAGTATATAGGGCTTTGGTGAGGCACTGTGAGCAAGTTCATTAGAAAGTGCATTGATGATGTCGTTCTCATAGCAACGATTAAAACATTCCCAAACCAGAAACCGTGGATTGATGGCAGCATTCGCGTGAAACTGAAAGCGTGAACCACTGCTTTTAACCAGGGAAAGGTGACCGGAAACATGACCGAATACAAACAGTGTAGCTATTCCCTCCGCAAGGCATTCAAACAAGCTAAGTGTCAGTATAGAGACAAAGTAGAGTCACAATTCAACAGCTCAGACACAAGACGTATGTGGCAGGGTCTACAGTCAATCACGGATTACAAAAGGAAAACCAGCCCCGTCGCGGACCAGGATGTCTTGCTCCCAGGCAGACTAAATAACTTTTTTGCCCGCTTTGAGGACAATACAGTGCCACTGACACGGCCCGCAACCAAAACCTGAGGACTCTCCTTCACTGCAGCCGATGCGAGGAAAACATTTAAACGTGTTAACCCTCGCAAGGCTGCAGGCCCAGACGGCATCCCCAGCCGCGTCCTCAGAGCATGCGCAGACCAGCTGGCTGGTGTGTTTACGGACATATTCAATCAATCCTTATCCCAGTCTGCTGTTTCCACATGCTTCAAGAGGGCCACCATTGTCCCTGTTCCCAAGAAAGCTAAGGTAACTGAGCTAAACGACTACCGCCCAGTCGCACTCACTTCCGTCATCATTAAGTGCTTTGAGAGACTAGTCAAGGACCATATCACCTCCACCCTACCTGACACCCTAGACCCACTCCAATTTGCTTACCGCCCAAATAGGTCCACAGACGATGCAGTCTCAACCACACTGCACACTGCCCTAACCCATCTGGACAAGAGGAATACCTATGTGAGAATGCTGTTCATCGACTACAGCTCAGCATTTAACACCATAAAACCCTCCAAACTCGTCATCAAGCTCGAGACCCTGGGTCTCGACCCCGCCCAGTTCAACTGTGTACTGGACTTCCTGACGGCCCCCCCCCCCCCCCCCCCCCCCCCCCCCCCCGCAGGTGGTGAGGGTAGGTAACAACATCTCTCTTGTCACCAAAAGCACTCACAAACTTCTACAGATGCACAATCGAGAGCATCCTGTCGGACTGTATCACCGCCTGGTACGGCAACTGCTCCGCCCACAACCGTAAGGCTCTCCAGAGGGTAGTGAGGTCTGCACAACGCATCACCGGGGGCAAACTACCTGCCCTCCAGGACACCTACACCACCCGATGTCACAGGAAGGCCATAAAGATCATCAAGGACAACAACCACCCGAGCCACTGCCTTTTCACCCCACTATCATCCAGAAGGCGAGGTCAGTACAGGTGCATCAAAGCAGGGACCGAGAGACTGAAAAACAGATTCTATCTCAAGGCCATCAGACTGTTAAACCTCTTACTTCTACCCCCTCCTTTTTCGAAAATTCTGTTAAAAATCGCGCAACTTTTCAGCGTCCTGCTACTCATGCCAGGAATATAGTATATGCATATGATTAGTATGTGTGGATAGAAAACACTCTGAAGTTTATAAAACTGGTTAAATCACGGCTGTGACTATAACAGATCGTGTGTTTCATTGAAAAACGCAAGAAAAACTGCTCTCTGAAAGCTAAAAATAATTTCCATAAGTCACTTCCACGAGTTGTTAAAAGAGAACAGAATTTAATATCGACCTGCCTGCAATTCATACAAATTCCACACGATTTCGCCATTGTCGTCATTTTCAATTGAATTAATTGTTGGAAAATCCATCTATCTGGCATCCATTTTCCCAGTCTTCACCCGGATGTAGTTGATGAAGACATTAGCAGCCATTGATTTGCAAGCGAAGACCTATTGAAAATACATCGCCCTGTAATCATTTTGATAGATTATAAACGTTTACTAATACCTAAAGTTGGATTACAAAAGGATTTCGAAGTGTTTTGTGAAAGTTTATCGTCAACTTTTTTAATTTAAAAAAATTACGCAGCGTTTAAAAACGATGTTTTTTTCTGAATGACACAGCTTCCATACAAAGCTATTTTGGGTATATATGGACCGATTTAACTTCTTGAGAATACTTGACACGCAGACGTCCCAAGTATGCCCCTGGAAATGCAAATGCGCTACGCTAAATGCTAAATGTACTCGTTACAACTCAATCTTTGATCAAAATTCACAAGCAGGGTATTGAATTAAAGCTACACTCGTTGTGAACCTAGCCAGCAAGTCAGATTTTTAAAATGCTTTTCGGCGAAAGCATGAGAAGCTATTATCTGATAGCATGCACCCCCCAAAATGCCAGCACGACACGTAAACAACAGATTTTGCGGTAGCCGGCGCTACCCAAAACGCAGAAATAAAATATAAAACATTCATTACCTTTGACGAGCTTCTTTCTTGGCACTCCTATATGCCCCATAAACATCACTATTGGGTCTTTTTTTCGTTTAAAACCTCTTACTTCTACCCCTTCCTTTTTCGAAAATTCTGTTAAAAATCGCGCAACTTTTCAGCGTCCTGCTACTCATGCCAGGAATATAGTATATGCATATGATTAGTATGTGTGGATAGAAAACACTCTGAAGTTTATAAAACTGGTTAAATCACGGCTGTGACTATAACAGATCGTGTGTTTCATTGAAAAACGCAAGAAAAACTGCTCTCTGAAAGCTAAAAATAATTTCCATAAGTCACTTCCACCAGTTATTAAAAGAGAACAGAATTTAATGGCGATCTGCCTGCAATTCATACAAATTCCGCACGATGGCGCCATTGTCCTAATTTTCAATTGAATTAATTGTTGGAAAATCCTTCTATCTGACCTCCATTTTCCCAATCTTCACCCGGATGCAGTTGAGGGAGATATCAGATGGCATTGTTTTTGCAAGTGAAGACCTATTGAAAAGACATCGCCCTGTAATCATTTTGATAGATTATAAACGTTTACTAATACCTAAAGTTGGATTACAAAAGGATTTCGAAGTGTTTTGTGAAAGTTTATCGTCGACTTTTTTAATTTTAAAAAATTACGCAGCGTTTAAAAACGATGATTTTTTCTGAATGACACAGATCCCATACAAAGCTATTTTGGGTATATATGGACCGATTTAAACGAAAAAAAGACCCAATAGTGATGTTTATGGGGCATATAGGAGTGCCAAGAAAGAAGCTCGTCAAAGGTAATGAATGTTTTATATTTTATTTCTGCGTTTTGGGTAGCGCCGGCTACCGCAAAATCTGTTGTTTACGTGTCGTGCTGGCATTTTGGGGGGTGCATGCTATCAGATAATAGCTTCTCATGCTTTCGCCGAAAAGCATTTTAAAAATCTGACTTGCTGGCTAGGTTCACAACGAGTGTAGCTTTAATTCAATACCCTGCTTGTGAATTTTGATCAAAGATTGAGTTGTAACGAGTACATTTAGCATTTAGCGTAGCGCATTTGCATTTCCAGGGGCATACTTGAGACGTCTGCGTCTCAAGTATGGTCAAGAAGTTAAACAGCCACCACTAACATTGCATGGCTGCTGCCAACACACTGTTTCAACTCCAGCCACTTTAATAATGGGAATTGATGGAAATTGATGTCAAATATATCACTAGCCACTTTAAGCAATGCTACTTAATATAATGTTTACATACCCTACATTACTCATCTCATATGTATATGTATATACTGTACCCTATATCATCTACTGCATCTTTATGTAATACATGTATCACTAGCCACTTTAAACTATGCCACTTTGTTTACATACCCTACATTACTCATCTCATATGTATATACTGTACTCGATACCATCTACTGCATCTTATCTATGCTGTTCTGTACCATCACTCATTCATATATCTTTATGTACATATTCTTTATCCCTTTACACTTGTGTGTATAAGGTAGTAGTTTTTGAATTGTTAGGTTAGATTACTCGGAACTAGAAGCACAAGCATTTCGCTACACTCGCATTAACATGTATGTGACAAATACATTTGGTTTGATTTGATTTGATTTGATTTTAGACTGCATCTAATTTGCTGAGTAGAGTGTTGGAGGCTATTTTGTAAATGACATTGCCAAAGTCAAGGATATGTTTTGCAGCATGTGTGATGTATGCTTTGTTGCAAAATAGGAAGCCAATTCTACATTTCATTTTGGATTGGAGATGCTTAATACGAGTCTGGAAGGAGAGTTTACAGTCTAGCCAGACACCTAGGTATTTAGGTGTCCACATATTCTAAGTCGGAACCTTCCAGAATAGTGATGCTAGTCGGGCGGGCGGATGCGGGCAGCGATCGGTTGAAGAGCATGCGTTTAGATTTACTAGCATTTAAGAGCAGTTTGAGGTCACAGAAGTAGTGTTGTATGGCATTGAAGCTTGTTTGGAGGTTTGTTAACACAGTATCCAAATGTAACGGATGTGAAATGGCTAGCTAGTTAGCGGTGGTGCACGCTAACAGCGTTTCAATCGGTGACGTCACTTGCTCTGAGACCTTGAAGTAGTGGTTCCCCTTGCTCTGCAAGGGCCGCGGCTATTGTGGAGCGATGGGTAATGATGCTTTGAGGGTGACTGTTGACATGTGAAGAGCATTCCTGGTTCGCGCCCGGGTCGGGGCGAGGCGACGGACTAAAGTCTATACTGTTATGCTGTTAACCCAGAAGTTGCTGTGGAAAAGGAGGAGGTCAAAAGGGGGGTGAGTGTAACAGATGTGAAATGGCTAGCTAGTTAGCGGTGGTGTGCGCTAATAGCGTTTCAATCGGTGACGTCACTTGCTCTGAGACCTTGAAGTAGTGGTTGGTTCCCCTTGCTCTGCAACGGCCGCGGCTTTTGTGGAGCGATGGGTAACGATGCTTCGTGGGTGACTGTTGTTGATGTGTGCTGAGGGTCCCTGGTTCGAGCCTGGGTATGGGCGAGGGGACGGACTAAAGTTATACTGTTACAAAAAAAAGGACCAGATGTATACAGAATGGTGTCGTCTGCGTAGAGGTGGATCAGAGAATCACCCGCAGCAAGAGCGCCATCATTGATACATACAGAGAAAAGAGTCGGCCCGAGAATTGAACCCTGTTGTTCAATTCTGAACTGTATCTGAGAAGTAAACTCTATCTGAAAAGTAGTTAGTGAACCAGGCGAGGCAGTTATTAGAAAAAAACAAGGTTGTTCAGTCTGCCGATAAGAATACGGTGATTGACAGAGTCGAAAGCCTTGGCCAGGTCGATGAAGACAGCTGCACAGTACTGTCTTTTATCAAAGGCGGTTATGATATCGTTTAGGACCTTGAGCGTGGCTGAGGTGCACCCGTGACCAGCTCAGAAACCGGAGAAGGTACATAGCGGAGAAGGTACGGTGGGATTCGAAATGGTCGGTAATCTGTTTGTTAACTTGGCTTTCGAAGACTTTAGAAAGGCAGGGCAGGATGGATATAGGTCTGTAATAGTTTGGGTCTAGAGTGTCTCACCCTTTGAAGAGGGGGATGACCGCAGCCACTTTCCAATCTTTAGGAATCTGAGACGATACGAAAGAGAGGTTGAACAGACTAGTAATAGGGGTTGCAACAATGGCTGCTGGTAATTTTTACGAAGAGAGGGTCCAGATTGTCTAGCCCAGCTGATTTGTAGTGATCAAGATTTTGCAGCTCTTACAGAACATCAGATGTCTGGATTTGGGTGAAAAAGAAGCGGATGGGACTTGGGCCAGTTGTTGCGGGGGGTGTAGAGCTGTTGGCCAGGGTTGGGGTAGCCAGGTTGAAAGCATTGCCAGCCATAGAGAAATTCTTCTTGAAATTCACCCGCCTGGCCTGAGAGGTGCTCTCAGGCCAGGTCGGTTAGAAAGTCCTGCTCGCAGAAGTGTTTTAGGGAGAGCTTGACAGTGATGAGGTGTGGTTGTTTGACCGCAGACCCATAACGGACTCAGGCAATGAGGCAGTGATCGCTGAGATCCTGGTTGAAAACAGCAGAGGTGTATTTAGAGGGCAAGTTGGTCAGGATAATATCTATGAGAGTGCCCATGTTTACGGATATAGGGTTGTACCTGGTAGGTTCCTTTATAATTTATGTGAGATTGTTTAATTAAGATTGTCTAGTTTAGATTGTAGGATGGCCGGGGTGTTAAGCATATCCCAGTTTAGGTCACCTAACAGTACGAACAGTACGAACTCTCTTTTTAAATAATATTTTTTATTTCACCTTTATTTAACCAGGTAGGCCAGTTGAGAACAAGTTCTCATTTACAACTGTGACCATCATGCACCGACTATCTAAAGTATTTTATGGGGGGGGTTCACTAATTAGCGGAGGAGGTGGGACCACCGCCTCTGACAGCTTGCACATTATTGGAAACATTTAGAGGAAAAAATTTCCTTTTTCTTTTTTTCAAAGTTTGGGTTTGGAATTTGTTGGAAGCAGCAAAGACAATTTTTATCTATTAATAGCCGTTAATGAACCATCAGTACTGTATCAGTATTGTGGGACTTGGACGTGAATTAATTTTGCAAAAGCAAATTGATTAATCAATGATAATATTTAATCATACCTGGAAATTAAAATGTATAATAGTTAAAAGTTCCTTCCAAGTTGCCATAATCAGTTTGTGCTGTATTCTGGCTGGTCTAGTCGATATTCACCATTCCAGCGTGGTGATCGTCACCTCCACGTTGAAATTCACCCTTCTAAACGTTAGGACAGCAGTCCTCACATTTCTGGAACTAAATGTTAATGATCGTTATGGGTGCTTTTGTACTGGGGAGGAGAAGGGGCGTGTTTCATCCATCTAACCGATGTCTGTGCTCCCGTGGGTGGGGTTAATGATTGAGCAATTCTCTCATTTAGAAGCTAAAATCACATTTTATATTCTCACAAATAGTTTCATGTTTAATCACATAAATTTTGCAACATTTTGATGTAAATCTGATAACTATAATGCGTAGACTTTCAAAGATAAAATTATGTCGTCCTATCATGAGTAACAATCCACCAAAACAATGACTGATCATTATATATTTATTATTTTATTTATTATATATTCCTTTACAGAAATATTGTCTCATTATTCAACTTTCTGATGTTACCATCCTGTAGAGTCTTTCTCTGTGGTGTCACGGATACCTCCAGAACTGTGTCATTACGCACATCTGGTCCCCATTTCCCTGATTGTAATTGTTTAAATGTGCCCTTTGATTTCCATTGGGCTGTCGATTTTTGTTACAATGTCTGTTGGTCGTGTGAGTACCTGTGCTGTGTTTTGGCTTTCGTGCCGCTTGTATTGCGAAGATGATTACGGGTCTCATCCCGTGTAGAATCATTGTGTGCGTGTAACGGGTCTTGCCCCGGTGTATTTATTATTTTGTTTGGGTTTCAACCCTGTGTTTTGTATACGTGTTTGTGTGGTCTTCGTCCCCGTGCCTTTACATGGCAGGCTGTAATTTGGGTCAATAAAAACCCCTATTACGCATTCCATGACACTGGTTATCCATATTGCCTCAAATAGAAGTGCTTCCATATGTTTCCTCCCTCTCATTTCGGCTGGTTTGTATCTTGGTTACGATTACAGTGTCATCGACCCTTTCCTCCGGGCTCTGGTTCTAATCCACACAAATAAAGAGGACAGACACACTCGACTTGGCCCCACATCCTCTGAATCCAGGGTGGACCTGTTCCAAGACAAGCTCAGCATTTGTAGAATTACTGTATGCTGGTTAAGTTTTTTCATTTCCCTCTCTCTCCCTCAGTCTCTCTCTCTCTCTCTCTCTCATCGTAGCTTCATAAACCATTTGGGCGGGCGGGCGGGCGGGGGGCGGGCAGGCAGGCAGGCAGGCAGGCAGGCAGGCAGGCAGGCAGGCAGGCGATCCTCAAACAGACAAAGACTCACACGAGACAAAACCAAACAGGCGCTCTGTTGCCCAGGTACCAGAGTCTTATACAAGTGCAATGTTGGGACTTTGTCTGAGGACAATATGTAAATATCAATGGAGAATTCAATGGAGAATTCTTCCTGAATTCATACGGTATACATGGAAAATGCCACAAATTCTACAGAAAAAAAGGTAGTAAGACAACTTGAATGGTGGCCAAGTTCAAAGTGACCTGCTTTCGAGATTGATGTGGGAGTCTTATTTAGTTAGACATTCAGTAGTCTTGTATCTCTAATCATTTGATAACTTGATACAACCTCTTGTCTTATCATTCTTCTTAGTTATAGAGAAGTCGTAGCATAATACACGGGAGTATGAAAACTTTTCGTGAGCAGCTGAAAAGGTCAGGGAATCCATTGTAGATTTACCAGCAATGTATACCATATAGGCTCTGTGAAGTTGGCTTGTCATAACAGCCTTACTGTTATGGTTACAAAACTATAGGGCTCCTCCCATTCTAGTCTTTGGAGTTTAAAGGGCCACTATGTGGTTCAAACAATAACAAAACGGTGCACCCTGACACTGTTAATGTACAGTTGAAGTCAGAAGTTTACATACACCTTAGCCAAATACATTTAAACTCAGTTTTTCACAATTTTTGACGTTTAATCCAAGTAAAAATTCCCTGTCTTAAATCAGTTAGGATTGCCACTTTATTTTAAGAATGTGAAATGTCAGAATAATAGTAGAGAGAATTATTTATTTCAGCTTTTATTTCTTTCATCACATTCACTGTGGGTCTGAAGTTTACATACACTCAATTAGTACTTGGTAGCATTGCCTTTAAATTGTTTAACTTGGGTCAAACATTTCGGGTAGCCTTCCACAAGCTTCCCACAATAAGTTGAGTGAATTTTGTCCCATTCCTCCTGACAGAGCTGGTGTCACTGAGTCAAGTTTGTTGGCCTCCTTGCTCGCACACACTTTTTCAGTTCTTTTTCAGTTCAGTTCATTTTCTACAGGATTGAGATCAGGGCTTTGTGATGGCCACTCCAATACCTTGACTTTGTTGTTCTTAAGCAATTTTTCCACAACTTTGGAAGTATGCTTGGAGTCATTGTCCATTTGGAAGACCCATTTGCGACCAAGCTTTAACTTCCTGACTGATGTCTTGAGATGTTGCTTCAATATAACCTAAGGGTATGTAAACTTCCGACTTCAACTGTAAATCGCTGAGGGATGGGGCTGGAGAAATGTAACCACTCTAAAATTCATAGACAAAGCCATGGATGCAAGGACTGACAATCCATGAGATCAAAATTATGGTTTTAACCATGTTCTGGGGCATATTCAGTGCTTCTTTACAATTACGTTGTTTACAAACATTGGAGAAGAACAAGCATATATTTGGGGTTTTGGTGGGGTAAGACACAGTTGAGCTAAGATATTTATAAATTATATTCTTCGAGAAGCAATGGGTATCTATCATTAATCTAAAGGTTAAAAAATGTATGTAACAACTGCAGAATGCCCTTTTAAGGTAAGCCAATCATTGTTTTAGGTCTGTTATTGTTTCCTTGGCTGTGCATTACAAGGCAGAGGATTTATTCTATTGCCACCTGGTGGTAAAAAGCTGACCCCACACTAAAACAGTTTAAAATTCCGTTTTTCCTGTGTTTCGTATCACAATTAACACTGTAAAAGTGTGAAAAAAAATGTATTAGTGTTATTTCCTGATAGTTACTGGTTGAAAAAACAATCTGCACAGGACCTTCTAATCAGCAGGTTTGCATGGGTGGGAGTTTTGGCTTTCCATGGTGATATTACTATGCAGTAAATTGGTTAGTAGACCACTAACAAACAGAGTTCCGAACGTCTCTGCCATTAAGAGCTAGTTTTAAGTTTTCTCCTCTTTACTCAGACCACTACCAAACAATCCAAGCAAAATGCTTGTCAGGAAATGCAGC
Source organism: Oncorhynchus clarkii lewisi (assembly GCF_045791955.1). Classification (NCBI taxonomy): domain Eukaryota; kingdom Metazoa; phylum Chordata; class Actinopteri; order Salmoniformes; family Salmonidae; genus Oncorhynchus; species Oncorhynchus clarkii. The sequence goes on along the minus strand of NC_092158.1, from coordinate 65,318,931 downwards.
TCTGACTCGGGTTCTCCTGTGGTGAAGTGGTTCCACAGCCTTTCCTCTACTCAGAGCCAGGTTTTCCTGTGTCTAGCCTTCTCAATGTCAAGGCTGTGCTCACTGAGCCTGTACTTTGTTTTTGTAACCACGGTTAAATAACATTTGATTTGGATTTGATTTGATTTGAATAGTTTGCCATGGTATACTGTCGATTTAGGGCCAGATAGCATTACATTTTGCTTTGTGCTTCTGTTTGTGTTTCACCATAGGTAATGTAGTTTATTTTTGTCTGTGTTGTAATTTGGTTTATTCTGATTGATTTGATGTTTGGGTCCTGAGGCTTCAGTGTGTTAGTAGAAAAGGTTTGTGAACTCAGCCCCAGGACCAGCTAGAAGAGGGGACTTTTCTTTGCTTCGTAATGATATGAGAGGGGATCACTGTATTTTAGATGTTTCAAAAACTGAATTGCTCTTTTTTGACTTTTTATTATTAGTGGATATTGGCCTAATTCTGCCTTGCATGAATTGTTTGTAGTTTTCCTCTGGGCATGTAAGAGAATCTTACAGAACTCTGTAAGGTTTCAATGGGGGTGTTTATCCCATTGGTCGAAATCTTGTTTTGCAAGTGGACCCAACACCTCGCTGCCATAAAGTTCAATTGGTTCAATGACATATTCAATTAGCTTTAGACACATTTTAATATGTATTTTAATAGGTATTTAAAATGTGGGATTAGGTATTTCAATTTGAATTAATTTTTTAATGGTGTAGAATGCCCTGCATGCTTTTCTCTCAGTTCATTCACTGACCCCCCACCCCAAGCTCAAATGCATTTTTCTTGTCATCATAGCAGGTAAAAACGGCACCAGAGCAGAAGACGACGTTTTACGTGCCCTCAACCGATTGTGTTTTTTTGTTGTTTATAACTTATTTTATTACTATTTTTGTACATAATGTTGCATAATGTTGCCAGGCCCTGACCCCAGTGATCTGTGGGAAGAGGAGGCGGAGAAAGAGAGGCCGGAGGGCGGGCTGCCTTCTGAGGAGAGGAGGCGATTGAATGAACCCCCACTACCCTCAATTCTGCTAGCAAACATGCAATCTTTGGACAATAGAATGGACGAGTTATTGGGAAGATGAAACTCGCAACAGGACATTAGAAACTGAAACATCTGAAACATGCTTCTGAAACATGCTAAACAGAGCCGTGGCTGAACGACGACAATATCAACACACAGCTGGCTGGTTATACGATGTACAGGCAGGATAGAACAGCGGCGTCTGGTAAGACAAGGGGCGGCGGTTTATGTGTTTTTGTAAACAACAGCTGGTGCACGATATCTAAGGAAGTCTCAAGCTCTGCACGTGTCAGAGTCGTGTGTATAGGTGGCAGGGAAGTCAGTCGCAAGAGAGTCAAACGGAGTGTAAATGGAGTCTTTTAATATAAGTCCACTTAACATGCTCCAAACACTAAATACGTACATACATAAACGAACATGGGTACGAGGACCCGTCGCGCACCTATACAACATAAAACAACACTTGACATAAAACAATCTCTGACAAAGACATGACAGGTAATGAATGGGATTGAAAACAGGTGTGTGGGAAGACAAGACAAAACCAATGGAAAATGAAAAATGGATCAATGATGGCTAGAAGGCCGGTGACGTCGACCGCCGAGCACCGCCCGAACAAGGAGAGGCAACGACTTCGGCAGAAGTCGTGACAGCACGGCTCAGGTAGAGTTTCTCACGATAAGCTGCAGACCACATTACCTACCGAGAGAGTTTTCATCTATATTCTTTGAAGCTGTTCATATACCACCACAGTCAGAGGCTGGCACTAAGATAGCATTGAATGAGCTGTATTCATCCATAAGAAAACGCACTCCCAGAGGTGGCGCTCCTAGTAGCCAGGGACTTTAATGCAGGGAAACTTAAATCAGTTTTACCTCATTTCTATCAACATGTTAAATGTGCAACCAGAGGGAAAATAACTCTGAACCACCTATACTCCACACACAGAGATGCATACAAAGATCTCCTGATTCCTGATTACAAGCAAAAATTAAAGCAGGAAGCACCAGTGACTAGATCAATAAAAAAGTGTTCAGATAAAGCAGATGCTAAGCTACAGGACTGTTTTGCTAGCAAAGACTGGAATATGTTCCGGGATTCCTCCAAAGGCATGGAGGAGTATACCACATCTATCATTGGCTTCATCAACAAGTGCATCGATGACATCGTCCCCACAGTGACCGTACGTACATACATACCCCAACCAGAAACCATGGATACAGGCAGCATCCGCACTGAGCTAAAGGCTAGAGCTGCCGCTTTCAAGGAGCGGGACTCTAACCCGGAAGCTTATAGGAAATCCCGTTATGCCCTCCGACGAACCATCAAACAGGCAAAGCATCAATACTAGATTAAGATTGAGTCTTACTACACCGGCTCTGATGCTAGTCGGATGTGGCAGGGCCTACAAACCATTACAGACTACAAAGAGAAGCACAGCTGAGATTTGCCCAGTGACACGAGCCTACCGGACGACCTAAACTACTTCTACGCTCGCTTCGATGCAAATAACACTGAAACATGCATGAGAGCTGTACCGGAAGACTGTATGATCACACTCTCCGCAGTCGATGTGATTAAGACCTTTAGACAGGTCAACATTCACAAGGCCTCGGGGCCAAACAGATTTGGGGGCTAGGGTCAGTTTGTTATATCTGGAGTACTTCTCCTGTCCTGTTCGGTGTCCTGTGTGAATCTAAGTGTGCGTTCTCTAATTCTCTCCTTCTCTCTTTCTCTCTCTCGGAGGACCTGAGCCCTAGGACCATGCCCCAGGACTACCTGACATGATGACTCCTTGCTGTCCCCAGTCCACCTGGCTGTGCTGCTGCTCCAGTTTCAACTGACCTGAGCCCTAGGACCATGCCCCAGGAATACCTGACATGATGACTCCTTGCTGTCCCCAGTCCACCTGACTGTGCTGCTGCTCCAGTTTCAACTATTCTGCCTTATTATTATTCGACCATGCTGGTCATCTATGAACATTTGAACATCTTGACCATGTTTTGTTATAATCTCCACCCGGCACAGCCAGAAGAGGACTGGCCACCCCACATAGCCTGGTTCCTCTCTAGGTTTCTTCCTAGGTTTTGGCCTTTCTAGGGAGTTTTTCCTAGCCACCGTGCTTCTACACCTGCATTGCTTGCTGTTTGGGGTTTTAGGCTGGGTTTCTGTACAGCACTTTGAGATATCAGCTGATGTACGAAGGGCTATATAAATACATTTGATTTGATTTGATTTGATGGACTACAGGAAAAAGAGGACCGAGCACACCCCCATTCTCATCGATGGGGCTGCATTGGAGCAGATTGAGGGCTTAAAGTTCCTTGGTGTCCACATCACCAACAAACTAACATGGTCCAAGCACACCATGAGAGTCGTGAAGCGGGCACGACAAAACCTACTCCCCCTCAGGAGACTGAAAAGATTTGGCATGGGTCCTCAGATCCTCAAAAGGTTCTACAGCTGCACCATCGAGAGCTGGTTGCATCACTGCCTGGTATGGCAACTGCTCGGCCTCCGACCGCAAGGCACTACAGAGGGTAATGCGAGCGGCCCAGTACATCACTGGGGCCAAGCTTCCTGCCATCCCGGACCTCTATACCAGGCGGTGTCAGAGGAAGGTCCTAAAAATTGTCAAAGACATGTGTCATGTCTTTGGCTATGTCTGATTAAGTGATATGACATGCTATTCTATAAAATCCTTTCTCTGTAATTAATATTACCTGATTGAGCTAATCAAGTAAATGTAATGAACTAGAAAGTCAGGGCACCCCAAAATAATATTTATAGAGCAGTTATCTTCCGAATAAACTCTTAAAGACCTAGTAATATTTTACATCAATAGCAGTCAATATTAATCGGCACCGTATTTCAGTCTCATCTGAAAGTTGTAAATTCTTGGTTATCTTCACGAACCCTAACTAACAAGTTGATTCAGCAATACAAAATTGGGTTTAATTATTAATTTACTAAATACCTAACTAATCACACAGAATTACATATACACAGAATGAATCATACATTGATTACAAATTATGTCATAAAGGAAAACGTCCCTGGCGGACGGAACAGATATTGTGGGATCCTGTGTTTTACATTATAGCCATTATTGCGGTGGATAATGAGTGACCACCAAAGTGCGAATGGAAAGCCATATGATGCGAATGTGATGTACTAGGCAGGGCCAAGTGTGAATGACGAATAATTAAATTGATTACTTGGACTTGAGACCGATTTAGCCCTATGGAGAGGGTCTCTCTAAGGTCCTGACAAAGCATAGGTGTGTGTGAAGTACATCGGGGAGTAAAGTCGGCGCACTGACTACCAAGTTTGAGTGAGACATTAAGTTGTTCTAGAAACGTAATCCGGTCGACACGTTAGTCATATGGAGTGATTGTATTTTTTATTTTGTACATTTGGTATTGAAGTAAAGGTGATAATCCGGGGGACACTAGACTACTTAATACCCTAGGGGACCCACAGTGCATAATTGAGTTCTTACTTTAGACCTAATTGGGGGTTGTTGACAGTATTGTAGTGTAAATAAAATGGCGTTGGAAACAGAAAAGGTGTTGAAAATGCTGAAGTCCACTCTAGAAGTGAATGAAGGCAGAGAGGGTAAGGAGTGGAAGAGACGGGGTGAGAAGCTGTACAGAGAATGGATAGAAAGCGGGGCCATTGCGTCTCCTACTGGTCTGCTTGCTGGCGTGAATGAAGATTTGTGTGTGTAGGGTGTAAGTTGAAGCTTACTGGCATGAATGAAGATTTGTGAGACTCAAATCGTGTGCATGAAATACGCTTGATATTCAGTCGGGGACTAATATCGGTATGAAGGAGGTCGGGGACCTTCAGATGAGATGTCTGAGTTGTATTAATTTGAGCCTGCCAAGCGAGTGTGGTACATTAGGTATTTCAGTTGGAGCTGGTACATTAGGTATTTCAGTTGGAGCTGGTACATTAGGTATTCCAGTTGGAGCTGGTAACAGTGAGAATGTTTAAAAAGTTGCGGACTTGCAAATGAGACGTTTGCACAGAGTTATATCATTGAATATTGAGGGGGTGTGCATGACTATTAAAAAAAGTGTTAAACTCTATTAACGTAAAATTCTGTGTGTAGATTCATATTATGAGGTTTGAACTAAACTAATATTGTAGAATTACATAATCAACATCTGAACATACTTATGTTAAACATTAATTGAGCCACTGAGTAATAGATAAGATATACACTAGGTAAGGGAGACGGGGCGACGGGTGTGGTCGATGTAAGACGGGAGGGGTGTTCTAAACAAGTCAAGCGAATAAACGTACAGCAGATAACAAACCGATAACACCCCACCATGGAATGCTTATGAATGCAAATGCATGGAAATAGTCAGGGACTATTGGGGGTAAATGACCATATGATAACGAATGCAATGTACTAGATAGGTCAGGGACCTGGGTTATAACGTAAATAAGTTTGCCGAGCGACTGTGGTACATTGGGTATTAAATCAGGGTACTAATACCATGTGTGAATGGTATTAGTTAAAGAAGTGCCGGACACAGTTCATATGGAATAATTTACCTAGCGTATGATAGATAGTACATTGAATATTGCAGTCAGGGACTGAATATTCCTAGGAGACCCACATTGCAGGATTGAGTGTGCTGAGAAATAAGGTAGATTTATTTTGTTATTTTAATTCATTTAATACTTCCCGGTTATTGATTTTGGTTTGATTGTTCAGATAACACCATTGAAATTAAACAGGAGGTTAAGGTATACTAACATTAGAATCTGTTTTCATTATTGGGAACAATGAAAGGCCCATAAAAATTGATTGCAGGCTGAGTTTATTTTATGTTAACGGGACAGTGTACGTTTATCATAGTTGTGTGTGTCTAATGGCAGGGTATTTAAGAAGCATTTTGGAGAGACTGTTTGAAGAGAGACTGAATGGGTTTTAGATATAACCACTAAGGTAATTTAAAACTAATGATTTGATAGATACAATAGAATTATTATAACTATTAGGTTTTATTTGTAGTAAACGTTTTGGATTTAAGGGGATTTCCATGTTCCCAGAGACAAGACATCTTAAAGGGGTACACTCACATATGGACTATTAGGAGTTTTATTTTCTGAGTTTTAATTAAGCAAGTGATTTTTATTTTGTTTAACTTTTTTAAGATAAAGGGTTCTTTAATATGTCTAATATGGTATGACTTATGACCTCCATTGTAACTTTCCTTTGTGGTCTGATCAGCCTCATTGGAAAGCCATTTGGATGGAGAATCTAGGGTCATTTGTAATACTGATATTACGGTAATTTAATACAAAAAGGCAGTGAAATTTACATTATAGTGTCACTATATTTTCTCTGATGAATGTGGTGTGAAAATTAGCTAGGATAGGTTTTAATGACGGTAGACTTGTGTTAAGTATTTGGGACATATTTTGAGCCAACAGGGCAGGGAAGAAATTGAGATATTTGTGTTTGGTTTTAACACCTGTGTACAGGAGGGCCAGTGTACCTGTGTAATGGGGGAGGGTGTCCGTATGGGGATTACATGATAACCAATTTGGGACAGTTCTGGGATTGGAGAAGAGGGTATCCTTATAGCATAGGGGATCCCACAAAGGTGGATAGGTTTTCCATGATATGGGGGAAACCTGTGAGCACTGTTGAACTCTGTAAAGGTGATGAAATCCTACTAACCATCAAAACCATTAAGCTCTCTGATGCAGGTGCTTACACCCTTGGACAGGAAAGGGCTGGGGACGACATGATGGGCCTGTTTTCTATTAAGGTGCTGCCAAAACCACAGAGGTCCCAGACGAACCAGAGCCAGACACACTCCTCTACCACCCCTGGACCGAACCTGCCACCTACCACCACTGTGTCAAATCTCATTCAGGTAATTAACGTTAGAGACTATTCAGCTATTGATCAATTAGGCACTGAGACTGGTTTTGATGCTAGTGACCATTTGTGGCTGTCCTATATGAGGTATACGGATAAGAACCTGAAAAGAAAGGACTGCATTATATGTGGTCACGCTAGACCTGTTCTGGCTACACACCCATTTGCTATAGGAGAAGGAGAGGGGTGGTTGTGTATTCTGAGAGGTTTTTACCAGGTTCAGCCCAATTCAACTCTCTGTTCCTCTTTGAGCCTTGTGTTTCCTACAGTACCTCCTCATCGGGCCCTTTGGGTGTTAAGGAGCATGGGGGCAACTACAGTTGCATCACGGGTACAGGTAATGGCATAGACTATGGGAGGTTGCCTGAAGCTGATTGCAGTATTAACTTAATGCCACTTGGCCAGTTGCAGGCCTAAACCAAACTAGTGGTCTGGCTGATGTGTGGTGGATCTGTGGACCCAAAAGAGTACTGATACCCATTCTTAGAGGAGACTGGCAAGGTACGTGTGCTCTGACCAGTTTGATAATTCCACTGACCATTGTTAATGTTACTGCTGAACAGCTGTTGGGTTCTGTATCCAGGGGACCTGAAAACATTCCATCCCATGGGAGACATAGACGTAGTGCTCCATGGACGGAGGATGTAGTTGACATACACACTAATCTGTTGGGGATGACTGTTGGGGTTCCTCATGAATTTCAGGCATTGGGTAGGAATGATGGACTCTGGCACTTACTACCTATAATGGGTCCAGCCATAGTGGATGCAAGACAGACTGCATGGATTAATTATATCTACTATAATCAACAGCGTGTTTGTGAATTACTCCCGTGATGCACTCACTGGTATGCCTGAACAGCTTGAGGCCACATCTAGGGTTGCCAGACAGAATAGACTTGCTTTAGATATGCTTCTTGCCAGTCAGGGGGGTGTCTGCAAGATGTTCGGTGAACAATGTTGCACTATATTCCTAATAACACCAGTCCAGATGGTAGTATATCTAAGGCCCTTAGCGGGCTTGATGCACTATCTTCTGAGATGAGGACCATGGCGGGGGTGGAGGAGTCTGGACTGTTCTCTTGGTTGGGAGCCTGGTATGGTGGTTACTGGATTTCTGACCCTAATTCTTGTATTTTTATTATTGATGTGTTGTGCTGCTTGCATCATACCATGTTTTAAGAAGTCTGTTACAGATGTGGTGAAGGCTTCAGGCATGATGCCTTTGCTTGATGCTCCAGTTGGAGATGCTGATACTGAATCAAGCTTTCAGGGGAGGATGGGACTGACTGAGGATGACCCATGGTATGCTGTGGGTGAGGTAGTAGAATAAATATTACACCACCACAGTTCCTTCTTTTACATTTTTGTTTTATGATAAGTTTTCTTTCCAGTATGTTTGTTCTCCCTGTTGTGAAGGTTTAGAGTCCCTGGGTGGCATGGTGCCCACCTGGTACAGGATAGGAGTAGCTGAGAGGACCAGATGGTTTATAATAATGCTTTGCTCTGCTTTACTCTGTATCCTACATCTTACATGTCAATAAACAGTAAAGTCTTATCCTGTTTTTGTCAAAAGGGGGAGACAAAAGCATCACTTGTTGATTATTATTTTTTCTTGGATGATTTTTATTTTCTGTTTGTCTGTAAAAAAAATATATAATAATAATAATAATTATGTTTTATTAATAATAAACTTTTTATTATTTTCATGAAATGCTATTAACATATTACTATGTTGGGACCGCTGAAATAAAGGATAAATTAAGGAAAACGTCCCTAGCGGACGGAACAGATATGACAGCTGGTTACACAAAGGAAAGTGGGTTGGGTTTGAGTGAAAGAGCTTGAAGATTTGAGGAACAAAGGGAGAAGCCATGCTATCGTAAATACAGTATCTTATGCATTCTAAAGTACCGCCCATTTGGAAAAGGAAAATGCAATAAATATTTACTCTGAGCTGCGGTTCAATAGGGTGGTGGCAAATGGAAGGCCATGTTGCCCAACAGAGTCCTTTGTCCTTTGAAGAGTGTCTCTGTTGGTGAATGGGATACGTTGTAGTGTCGTCGTTGTATGGTAGATGGAATACTCGTCCGTCCTTTCCTAGCCCACGTTTACAGCTGCTGTTGCTCACTTAACGGCTAGGATGTCTCATTTCTTTAGTGAATAAGAGTTCAAAGTTCATACTATTCACAACCAAAGCTCACACTGAGGTTGGCTTAGTTCTGTAGTTGACATGTTAGTCCTTTTCAACGTATGGACCGTCGTCCTATCGTCCTCGGAACAGGAGGTTACATTTTAATCAAGGGCTTATATAGTGGAGGGAGAGAAGGGTGTGTTTCATAGTTTATAACCCATGTCTCTTCACAGGGGCGGGCCACTGATTGAGCAGAGCCCTAACCTTATGAAAACCCAAATCTCTCATTTGGAAGCTAAAATTACGTTTAATCTTTTCACAAATAATTTTATATTTACCATTTGAATTGCACAACAATTCCATGTGAATCTGATAACTATAATGTGTAGACTTTCCCAGATACAGTTTAGGTCGTCCTGTCATCAGTCATAATGTCTCAGATGACAACCGAATGAACATCATATTCATTAAGTAACAACGCATATTTTCAACTGGTTCTATTACCGAAATATGGTTCCTTTCCCTCCACTTGTTTGATGTTCCCAGACTCTCTATGTTTAACAAAAGCTATTCAAGAGTCCCTCTGTCAAGAGAGAGGGAAGAGAGAAAGGTATTTATGGGGGGGTCATAAACCTCATAAACCTTACTCACAGGCCAACATCATGACACCAGCCATCCTGGTCATAGACTGTTCTCTTTGCTACCACACGGCAAGCGGTACCAGAGCGCCAAGTCTAGGTCTAGACGCTTCTAAACAGGTTCTACTCCCAAGCCATAAGACTCCTGAACATCTGGTCAAATGGCTACCCAGACTATTCACATTGCCCCCTTCTCCTCTCCACACCACTGCCACTCTCTGTTGTCATCTATGCAAAGTCACTTTAATTAACTCTACCTACATGTACATACTGCCCCCGCACATTGACTCTGTACCTTTAAATACTTACTTACTTTTATCTCTTATGCTTATCCATATTTTTTGAAACTACACTGTCTGTTAGGGGCTCGTAAGTAAGTATTTCACTGTAAGGTCTACTGTATTCGGCGCATGTAACTGATAAAATTTGATTTGATTTGGCAATGACTTGTAACAAGTAAAACAACTTTTTCAAGAGAGCGAAAGTCAGCGGTGGGGACGTGGTGTCACAGTTAAATGTCAGACCACATACTAATACACAAACTCACACACACCTGACAGGACATGTTTACACACACAAATGCACAAACTGATCTAATTTCACACCCCAGCATTCATAAGCCACAACCACCCTTAGATCTGTTACACAAATACACTCTGAAATCAGAACACCTCCCCCACACAACTCACAGGCCCACACACACAAAAACATACACACAAACATATACACACCTACAGTTGAAGTCGAAAGTTTACATACACTTAGGTTGGAGTGGTTAAAACTCGTTTTTAACGATTTATCAAAATAAATCAGCCAAGACCTCAGAAAAATAATTGTAGACCTCCACAAGTCTGGTTCATCCTTGTGAGCAATTTCCAAACGCCTGAAGGTACCACGTTAATCTGTACAAACAATAAGTATAAGTATAAATAAGTACAAATAAAGCAAATATAAACATCTTGGGACCATGCAGCCGTCATACCGCTCAGGAAGGAGACGCGTTATGTCTCCTAGAGATGGACGTAATTTGGTGCGAAAAGTGCAAATCAATTGCAGAAGAACAGCAAAGGACCTTGTGAAGATGCTGGAGGAAACAGGTACAAAATTATCTATATCCACAGTAAAACAAGTCCTATATCGACATAACCTGAAAGGCCGCTCAGCAAGGAAGAAGCTACTGCTCCAAAACCGCCATAAAAAAGCCAGACTACGGTTTGCAACTGCACATGGGGACATCGATCGTACTTTCTGGAGAAATGTCCTCTGGTCTGATGAAACAAAAATAGAACTGTTTGTCCATAATGAGCATCGTTATGTTTGGAGGAGAAAGGGGAGGCTTGCAAGCCGAAGAACACCATCCCAACCGTGAAGCATGGGAGTGGCAGCATCATGTTGTGGGGGTGCTTTGCTGCAGGAGGGATTCATGCACTTCACAAAATAGATGGAGTCTTGAGGAAGGAAAATTATGTGAATATATTGAAGCAAGACATCAGTCAGGAAGTTAAAGCTTGGTCGCAAATGGGTCTCCCAAATGTGAAAAAATGGCTTAAGGACAACAAAGTCAAGATACTGGAGTGGCCATCACAAAGCGCTGACCTCAATCCTATAGAACATTTGTGGGCAGAACTGAAAAAGAACTACCCGAAACATTTGACCCAAGTTAAACAATTTATATGCTACCAAATACTAATTGAGTGTATGTAAACTGCTGACCCACTGGGAATGTGATGAAAGAAATAAAAGCTTAAATAAATCATTCTCTCAACTATCAGTGCATTTTTTGCTAGGATTGAATGTCAGGAATTGTGAAAATCTGAGTTTAAATGTATTTTGCTAAGGTGTATGTAAACTTCTGACTTTAACTGTACATCCACACCAGTGGAGGCTCCTTAGAAGAGGAAGGGGAGGACCATCCTCAGTGAATTTCATTTTTTAAATGGTAAAACAGTTCAAAAGCTTATTTTTTTAAATAAAACTATACTAAATATATTCACTTCACCAAATAATTCATTCAAACACACTGTTGCAATGAAGGTCTACAATAGCCTCAACAGCACTCGGTAGGGTAGCACCATGGTGTAGACGGAGGACCGCTCCTCTGGGTAACGATAGCTAACACAGTTCCCTACAGGTTTTGCGTACCGCAACTTTCAAACGAGCCTACGATAAAAAATAATGAGACTGTAGCGACTGTGTTGGCATCAAAATCTGGGGTGTAAACTACTTTTCTATTCCAGCTTTAATTGACATGGTAATAGAGCAAATGTATTTGAGAAAAGTTGAAAAAACTGACCCTTCTAACGCTGCACAATACATTGTGACGTATCAGTGAAAGGGACAGGGAAAGGGGGATACCTAGTCAATTGTACATCTGAATGCATACATTTTTCGCATCATCTCTGCAAGCCATCATGTCTCTCAAAAGTCGCGAGACAGCCGCAGTTTACTTGTGAAGATAATTTTAGCGTCGCCCTAAAAACCCTATTCAAAAAATAATGACACGTTATATAGACTCTTTATATTGTTCTATAGACATTTTAGAGGTGATAAATTGGAGTGAAAAAAGCAGTTTCGCCACACGACATCTCTCCCCCCTTTACTATTCAGTAGCTTTCGCTTCCCCCACCACAATTTTTCAAAAGACTGGGTGGAGCTCCATTGCCTTCTTCAATCATGCAGAGACGAGCAGCATGAAGGTCGCATCATTGGTTTTGCTGGAAAGCAGAGAAATTGTGCTTTACAATGGTAATAATATCACATTTGACCTAGAAGTATTAATTTTTGGGGGGCGCTAAAATATGGTCACGTGTACGGAACACTGTCAAGTATGGAAGTTTGTTAGTTATCGTTACATTGACTTCAATACAAAACGTAGGAGGCTCATGGTCCTCAACCCCTTCCATAGCCTTCACAGTAATTTTGTCAACTTCTGGAGGATGTCCTCCAACCTATCAGAGCTCTTGCAGCATGAACTAAGATGTTGTCCACCCAATCAAATAATCAGAATGAGTTTAGTACTGAAAGCATAAGCTACAGGAAGCTAGCACTGCAGTGCATAAAATGTGGTGAGTAGTTGACTCAGAGAAAGACAATAGTTTTGAACAATTTAATTTCTTCCAAAATGGAGAAGAGTGTTTTTTCAGTTTCACTTACTAGCTAGCAAATGCAGCTAGCTAGTTTAGCACTCAAACAAGATGCTAGCTATAACTATTCAACACAATATTGGAACACTTCCAATTCAAGGTAAGCTTTTTAGTTTTACTAATTTATTGCCACTGGGGCAAGTTCTAAACTGCTTACTGACTGAACACTAACTTTACTACATGACTGTAGCAGGTTTACTAACACATTAGAAGGTTCTATTAGCTATGTTGACTATGACGTTACTTTAGCTAATATGGTGACAATGATGTAGGCTGTGTGTAAAAAATGAACAGAACAGAGATAAAAATACCCAAATTTGTACATTAGAAACTCTCAATGACTACACTCTATATCAGCTAGATGCAGGCAAGAGTGTGCAAGACGGTATTGAATGTGTCACTGTCTGTCAATGTGTCGCTGTCTGTTATCTTTAATTTTTCTCTCGACCTGTGTGCACCTACATTGGCTGTAACAACCTCATGATGGGTATAGAGAAATGCTGAGTATCACGTAGTAGCATAAACCTATCGATGTTACATTGAACTGGGTGAAATGAATATGAATGACAGTCATCCAATATGCTGTAATAGAAATATGGCCATGCTCATATATAAAATAAAAATGGTCCTCCCTCATCTGAAATGGAACCGACCGCCACTGATGCACACGCACGCAAACACACACAGCAGGACCACTTTCCCACTCCTCACCACTATCTAAGGCCACAAACACAGTAAGTTTAAGGCTGACCCACTTCTCTTCTGTCAGAGGTTTTATTCAGGTCTTCATACAAACAAGCTGTCAGTGAACACATTTAAAGACAAAAACAACTAGCAGCACTAACTATCTGAGATAAAGTAACAATGCATTGGCAAACCAGCTGCCTCAATAGTAGTACAAGTAATATACAAAATGTATATAAAATACAAATAAGCTACATATTTAGAACTCTACAATATTTTCCATGTAAAAAAATATTGGTTTGTACCTGCATTATCAGCCTTGTCATAGTTTGCACAAAGAATCAGTTCAACAGCTAAACTAAAATGCAAATTGAGTGAAAAATGGATTGTTCAAATAGACTTGTTGCTGTAGGTATTCTGCAGCTCTTTAATGGTCAAATAGCCAATACAACTGGGTTCCACTGTCATTGAGGAGGATCTGCCTAGAGCAGCCTCTACTGGCCAGGCATTGTAACTGCCGCTAGACGCCATGGCAGAGTTTGACTCAGGATTATGAAGGGGGATTTGGGTGAGACTCAGGGGATGGTGAGGGCCTGGGGGGATCCGAGCAGGCAGGGAGACTGGTAAGACAAGAGGGGCAACTGGAACCACATTCCTCTCATTATCCTTCTTTCCTTCCTCTTCCACCTGGTCCTCCCCCTCTACGCTCTCCATGCCGAAACCAGAGTCTGGGCTCAGGGGCTGGCTCTGCAGCCGACCGAGACGCTCCAGGCGTTCATAGGAGGAGGATGTGGCGGAGAGAGAGCTGTGGTCCCCCTGGTAGGTGAAGTAGACGGGGCAAGACTCGATGAAGAGGCTGCTGGGGTATTTGGTGTAGAAGTAGCCAATGTTGGAGAAGCAGGAGGACTGGCCGCTGCTGTTCCAGCCATCAGAGGGAGTGTTGGGGTCAGAGTGTAGGAGAAAGGCCGCGGTAGTGGAGCTGGTGGAGTCGGTGACGTCCCAGACTTCTGTTCCAGACACCTCCGCGGGGGAGATGTCCTCGCAGGGCTGGGCAGTGATGAAGGACTCTGGAGCAAACAAGGGGCTCAGCCATTTCTGCATGGGGAGGGCCAGAGACACACGTCAGTATCCACCGCTCTGTACAGTGTCACAGATATTGGTGAAATTGAAAGTTATGCTTATACTTAGGCAAAATGACAAAGGATAAATATGTTACTGCATCTACACTGGCAAGTATCAAGTTTTGAAAGTTGCTGCAAGATCAGTGTGTGCTTGTTCGTACGTCTAAAATGAGTGCATGTGTGAGTTTATTGGTGTGTTATTGTGTGCATGTGGTAGAGAGAGCGTGTATGTCTGCATCTAACTTAATGCAAGGAATTCAAAGCAACAGAAACCACACCAAGGGGCCTGTGCTCATGACTAATGTTTCCCTTTGGTTTTTACTGTGGCTGGGCACTATCCTTTTACTGGCAACTAAAGAGGCTGTTCCAAACTGTAAGCATCAAATGTAAGTAAGTAGTAAGTCAAGTTAAATAAGGACATAAATGCGGATATATCCACTCAACCAGGTTCCAGAATATTATATTAGGCCGTCCACTAGGTTTTCATATCAAGAAAACATTCACGCCAGTGAATAACGCCACATACACAGAATTTTATTGGTTCAAGAGGTTTCAAGTTTAGCAGGAAGTTGGAGTATTTTCCAGGTACCTGAAAGTTTCCACCGTGGACAGAGTTAAGTGGCTGGAAGTACTTGGCGGGATCAGGCACATACTGATGTTTCCTATAGTGCACCAAAACAACATGGATTTTAATAAGCCATTTTGGGTCTGTCCCAGAATTAACTTGACACTACATACCCAAACAGACCTAAGGTCCTGAACGCAAAATCTGCTTCGTATTGGATTATGTAACCAATGATAAAAATCAAGCCCCCGTCATCAACACGGCACAAGACCAAATTAACTCACTGAGCCAAAGGTTGTAGGTCTCACTCCTGATCTGACCCAACAATACATACATGTACGCATATAATCCACCTTTACGCATTACTCACCTATTGTTTGTATGAGTTTTGTAGAAGACCAGCAACATGACAACGATGAGCGTGAAAAACGCACCACTCAACACCAGCCACAAAGTCAGGTCCGGGGACTCCACTGAAACACCAGAGAACGGGAGCACGGTTGGAATGTAGGTCTCAGAAATGCATCTGGATCCATTTAATGCAATTAACATGGGTCATTAACAGAATTTTTGAGACCAGCAAATTAGTTTTATTCCTATATGGGCTGCATGAACTTCACCATGCACCGATTGTCAGTTTCTCTGGCTAGGATAGAGAGTCTTCTGCATGACTGAACATATAGTAGATGTAAGGTTTTAGTTTGTGGCATGGCATCAAATGTACCAAAGGTTGGTGAGACCTCGTCCTCTGATGTCCAGGAGGCAGTGGTGCTCCACTCACTCCAGTGGCTAGAGGGGGGTTGGGTCGGCTTGACTCTCAACCTGATGTGATGAATCCCACTCTCCTCCACATCCAGCTCTATCCATGGTTCCTGCTTTAGTCTGGTCAAACTCTGGGCCTCCTGACAGAGAGACAGGTAAACAAAAATAAACACAATCACTACAATGCTACAAGACTCTCAAACTATTTAGGCTGAAATCCAGATTTGAGATGAGTGTGTTTAACTCAAATGTACATGCTTTGATGTCTATGGAAGCGAAGATTCCACCAACAATCACAGCTAAATACTCAGGCGCCGGTATTATGCATGACTACCCACTAATTAGATTCACTAACTCATTCATCAGGAATACTGCGTGTTCAGCCAATACCACACACTTTCACACCCACCCACCAAATGGTTTGTCATTCTCACTCACCCCCCATAGCTGGTCTTCCCTCTTCACCTTGACCTGGAACTCATATTCATAGATCTTAAAAGATAGCAGACTACCAGCACTCCAGGTGGCATTAGTCCCATTGATGATGACCGGACTACCAGGAGGATGCATCTTAACTGTAAGGAAACAGAGGGAAATGTCAGTCATCTAATACCATGAAGCGGAAATATAGAGGAGGCGGTTTGGTGAACTACAGTCAGGTGATGGGTAATCTTGTCTGAGACCTGTCATTTAGAAGATGCTTTCCAAAGCAACGTTTACATTGATAGTGGCACATAGATTCAGTATTGAATATGTACCCATGCAAGAATCTAACTCCCAAATGAACCAGTGAAGAAGAACGGCTATTTAGTGAGAGGCTACTCTCGCAGGTACACTAGACAAAAGAGAACACTGAAAAAGTGGACACTCACTGTGGTGGATAGGTTTGTATCTTATGAGCTTTACCGCCTCAGACCCGTCACACTCCACCTTAATGCTGGGGAGGTACTCGGCTGAACTGAAATACTGTAGAGAAACAGTCAGAAAGCAGATGGCATGTTTATTAAAGTAACAACTCATTGCATCTGTTCTACACGTGTGTGTGAAAATTCTAATTTTCACAAGCAGTTATTAAAAATACACTTCACATTATAGATTTAGTTAATTTTGAAAAATAAGATAGGAATCGACAGTGATAGAAAACAATGAAATTGATATGTACAATAACAATTATGGAGAATTACATACTGTATATCATTCTGATATCAGGAAAAACTTACATGGCCCTCAAAGACAATACTGCAGCCTCTGAAAGAATGACCTTGCACCGGCCTATCCAAGGGTTTGAGATCGCAACTACTATTGCTATACAAAACAAAATAAATGAAAAGTAAAACTCTCGATATTACACAGGGATGCATTTATACCTCAAAACACAATGCCGTCATTTTCTGTATTGCAGTAATAATAATAAAGACAGACAAAATATTCCTTACAAAAGATTGCTCTTAAAGTTCTCTTTTGTACCGAGGAGCTGGCAGGCCACGTCTGGATCTACTGCCGAGCTGTTCCACACACATGTGATGTTGTTGATGTAGTCATTCACACAAAACAGTCCTTGGAGGGAAAGCCAGCAAAGGCAATCCAAAAATATTATTGCTGTGCGTTCAATTCAATCATTAAATTGTGTTTCTCCACATGGTGCAAGTACTGTTTGTTTTTCACAGATCTTATCTGAATGAGTAGGCTGAGATTAACATGTAGTCACTAGTTACCTTGGAGGTTGTGAGTGAAGCCTGGTGGGACAGAGAGCAGGAACAGCAGGTGAAGCATGGACCACATCATTACCGCCACTGTCTAACTGGAAAACAAAAGACGGCATAGATTAAAAAACTGTCACTTACAGAGTGTTGGCCATTACCACCACTGCTTAAATGTAAAACTAAGATGATGAAAACTAAAGATGAAGAGGCTGTTATTACAGAGCATTGGAACACCAGAAACATTTAGACAGTACAAATCCTAACAGCTGCATAGAACAGCAGCAAATACATGACACTGGTAAGGGAAGTCCTGACTTGATTGTATTCAACATTAAAATCGTTCCGTCACAGGCCCAATACCATTATTACCCACTGTCATCCCCTTTGACAGCAGTACATGATGAGTTTAAGTAGGCACTTAAAGGCAGCAGCGGAAAACTCCTCTTGAATCGATATCTGTACAGAATACACATTCATCCAGAGACTGCTGAATACTGCATGACCTAATGTTAAACTCTCAATGAGAAAACCTTTTGTACCCTTGTCTCCCCTGAATAGGCTGATGTTCAAGTTTGTTTGCACCAATAGACTGCTAAAAAACTAGGCAGTCTAAACACTATCCTCTTGAGTGCTTGTTAGATTCACCAGGTTGGCCTAGATGTAAAGAACATATATATATATACACACACACACACACACACACACACACACACACACACTATTGTCACACGCCAGAAACACAGTGAAATGTGTTGTTTTACAGGGTCAGCCATAGTAATACCAAGCAAATTAGGGTTAAGTGCCATGCTCAATGACACATCAACAGATTTTTCACCTTGTTGGCTTGGGTATTCAAACTAGCGACCTTCATGGTGGCTCAACACTCTAACCGCTAGGCTACCTGCCGCCCTAAGGATTAGTTTTAAAACACTACATTACAATGATGCAGCTGACACCTAGATGATAACAAGAATGATACAGGGATACTCAATGTTTTTTTTGTTTTTTTAAATAAAATTTAAATTAAGTTGAATCTTAAAAAAAGTAAGTGCTCATGCACATGCAAACAAATTGGTATTTTACCTCGTCAGACTTACCCTCTTAGTCAGGGTCGAAGTGTCAGCACAGTCCTCATTCTGTTCTCCTACTTTCTTTGCTCTGTTTTTACTATTTGACTTTTGCAGATGCTCTCTCCTCTCTGTGTCCTTAGTCTCAGGTAGGTCTGTCTGTCTGTCCCTTTGTGACCGTCTCTCTCTGTGCCTCTAGCGCTCTCTCACTCTCTCTCTCTCTTTCTTTCTTTCCCTCTCGATTGAAGTGCCCAATGACATTTCATGGTGACACACGTAACCACAACCTCTCGCTAAGGCTGACATTTGCCTGTGTCTTGCAGGAAGCCACACAAAACCCTGAAGATTTTTTAAAAAAAACGTATAATTACCATTCTCTACAACAGTGTTTATCAACCCTGGTCCTGGGGACCCAAAGGGGTGCCCATTTTAGTTTTAGCCCTAGCCTAGCCCCCACACACCTGATTCAAATTAAAGGCTTGATGATGAGTTGATTAGTTCAATTAAGTGCATTAGTGCCTGGTCCAAAACAAAAATGTGGTAGCCCTTCCTAGGACCAGGATTGAGAAACACTTCTCTACCACTCATACTCTACAAGCAAAGCCATTAGGCCCCTGAGACCCTTTATGTGTTAAGGTAAAAATAGTGAATACACCGCATCCTGTTTCAGTCGAGCACCAGTAAAGTAGGCTAGAACAGAGACGCACGTTCACACTGAAATGTCTGGTGGTTTCACAAATTGCAGCACCAGATTGGCAGAGTAACGCCTAGATCACATCTACAGCATCATTGCATTTTGGTACAACAGAAGTACATTCATTTCAAATGGAACGCTACATTTGCCTTGTAACATTGCGTTGGAGAGGCAGTTGCAGTGCGTTCTGTGTGGTGCATAAGTTGGATTGGATTCGAACTGGAATTTATGCGTCAAACTGTATGCTTAGACAGCTTGACAGAAATTGTAGCAGAAGGTGAACTTTTGTTGAACACATATCCAGATGATGCTGTGTCCCAATTTGCGCACTGACTCTGTCGGTGTGATCAAGGCGTAAGGTGAATACACTACAATTAGACGTGTGTTAAAATATACAAAGGCTTTCCAATATACTGTAGATCCCTCATGAAAGCAAGTCAGGTCACAAAAAGGTTTCAAGCTAGTAGTAAATGGATAGTGGAGTCAAAAGATCCTTGTGAAAGTCAATAAAATGCAGAAGTAGAAATGGCAATAGAAAGATGAACTGAGTTAGTATGACAATGCAAAGGTCATCGGACATCTCATTTTGTAGCCATAGACAGACCCGCTTTTTCCTCATAGATGGGAGTATTTTTTTGTCTGTGGTGTCATGCAGCACATACCCATTTCCTCCATTGTTGGATTTCTATCACATACAGTGCCTTGCGAAAGTATTCGGCCCCCTTGAACTTTGCGACCTTTTGCCACATTTCAGGCTTCAAACATAAAGATATAAAACTGTATTTTTTTGTGAAGAATCAACAACAAGTGGGACACAATCATGAAGTGGAACGACATTTATTGGATATTTCAAACTTTTTTAACAAATCAAAAACTGAAAAATTGGGCGTGCAAAATTATTCAGCCCCCTTAAGTTAATACTTTGTAGCGCCACCTTTTGCTGCGATTACAGCTGTAAGTCGCTTGGGGTATGTCTCTATCAGTTTTGCACATCGAGAGACTGAAATGTTTTCACATTCCTCCTTGCAAAACAGCTCGAGCTCAGTGAGGTTGGATGGAGAGCATTTGTGAACAGCAGTTTTCAGTTCTTTCCACAGATTCTCGATTGGATTCAGGTCTGGACTTTGACTTGGCCATTCTAACACCTGGATATGTTTATTTTTGAACCATTCCATTGTAGATTTTGCTTTATGTTTTGGATCATTGTCTTGTTGGAAGACAAATCTCCGTCCCAGTCTCAGGTCTTTTGCAGACTCCATCAGGTTCTCTTCTAGAATGGTCCTGTATTTGGCTCCATCCATCTTCCCATCAATTTTAACCATCTTCCCTGTCCCTGCTGAAGAAAAGCAGGCCCAAACCATGATGCTGCCACTACCATGTTTGACAGTGGGGATGGTGTGTTCAGGGTGATGAGCTGTGTTGCTTTTACGCCAAACATAACGTTTTGCATTGTTGCCAAAAAGTTCAATTTTGGTTTCATCTGACCAGAGCACCTTCTTCCACATGTTTGGTGTGTCTCCCAGGTGGCTTGTGGCAAACTTTAAACAACACTTTTTATGGATATCTTTAAGAAATGGCTTTCTTCTTGCCACTCGTCCATAAAGGCCAGATTTGTGCAATATACGACTGATTGTTGTCCTATGGACAGAGTCTCCTACCTCAGCTGTAGATCTCTGCAGTTCATCCAGAGTGATCATGGTCCTCTTTGCTGCATCTCTGATCAGTCTTCTCCTTGTATGAGCTGAAAGTTTAGAGGGACGGCCAGGTCTTGGTAGATTTGCAGTGGTCTGATACTCCTTCCATTTCAATATTATCGCTTGCACAGTGCTCCTTGGGATGTTTAAAGCTTGGGAAATCTTTTTGTATCCAAATCCGGCTTTAAACTTCTTCACAACAGTATCTCGGACCTGCCTGGTGTGTTCCTTGTTCTTCATGATGCTCTCTGCGCTTTTAACAGACCTCTGAGACTATCACAGTGCAGGTGCATTTATACGGAGACTTGATTACACACAGGTGGATTGTATTTATCATCATTAGTCATTTAGGTCAACATTGGATCATTCAGAGATCCTCACTGAACTTCTGGAGAGAGTTTGCTGCACTGAAAGTAAAGGGGCTGAATAATTTTGCACGCCCCATTTTTCAGTTTTTGATTTGTTAAAAAAGTTTGAAATATCCAATAAATGTCGTTCCACTTCATGATTGTGTCCCACTTGTTGTTGATTCTTCACAAAAAAAATACAGTTTTATATCTTTATGTTTGAAGTCTGAAATGTGCCAAAAGGTCGCAAAGTTCAAGGGGGCCGAATACTTTCGCAAGGCACTGTACTTAAATATTATGTGACATACAAAACAACATAAGCAAAAGGTAGATAGCTATTTTATGTCACACGGTTACATTAAATGCTTTGTATCAATCAATGTAGTGGAATGAATTTGTATTGAAAATGAAAATGATCCTTTTATCATAGAAACCGATGGAAATCTACTTGTTACAACATTACAAAATGCATGCTGTAGTAGATGCTTAGCACACTGAGATGAGCAGGTCCTGTGAAGTGTATCTGCATATCTTAACTCATGCTTTATCTTTTGGTACAGGAGGGCATTGTAGAAACACTCTTTATGTGAACGGTGAGAAACAAAGTATTCAACAAACAAAGTGAAGTTCAGGCTTATGTCGCAACAACTGCCTGTTTGTTCACAGAACGCAAGTGAATGCGTTGGTTTGGCCATGATGGCACTTTTGACACCCCCAGATATATGGGTTCTGGCTGAGTACTTTTCACTCTGCAGCATAGGTAAAGGGAGGCTTGCAGAAGAGAGGCGGGGGTGGTGTAGGTGACACACACAACGCTTGTTGAAAGGTCAGAGTCCGCTTTGTGGCAGGAAGTTGGCGCTAGGCCTCAATGTTATGTGTAATTTGTGTACAGAGGCAATAAGAAAAACAATCTCCATCTGTAGACCACGGGGGGGGGGGGGGGACTGTGGTGTACGATGGGAGGAGGTGAGAACAACGTTTTGTAAAGAGAAGGTGTACTAATCATATCACAACACCTCGGAAGTTTGCTAACTATAGGCATTTTTGAGGTCTTGCTCGAAACGTCGGGTGTTAAGGTGCAACATGTTATTTTTCAGACTGTTGTCCACCAGATAAAATGAAGCACCACATGCAAACTATTATTACCTCATGAACACGATAGTGTTCTCCGTTTTGCTCTAGGGTGCCCACAAGACTCGTCAGAAGATAGCCCGATACCAGTTAAAAAAAGCACCCCCAAAAAAAGGTTAAATATGGGCAAAAAAGATGTAAGAATTTCCTGATCTTTCTCATATCTCTCAGATATAGGACAAACACTTTACTTACTTTTGATGTATTTTTCACCTATGTATTTGTCCATGTGCTATGCTGTCCATTTGTCCATCTGTTAATTGCATTATCAATGGGCTATTAGCAGTAAGGACAAATTCAATGTTTCATCAAATAATAAGAAATTCAATTAAAAGATACCCAAAGGGCCATAACATTCTAAATCAAATAGCTAAATGATCATTGGTATGATCATCTTAAAACAATTCCATATGTTAGCTTAGTAGAAAGTGTTTGGTAATTACTATAAGTGGGGCCCAGATTCTATCATTCTAATCAGATTGAAATCATATCCTAAACTCCACAATGAGTCTCATTTGGTGTTCAAACATTTCATTTTAGAAATATTATATAATTGGTAGCGTAATTGGTTTTCTATTTTTAGAATAGAGTGAAAAGTTACGGCTGGGCTAAGACTTAATTCAAAGCCACATAATTTTTTTATTTTTTTTATTTTACCTTTATTTAACCAGGCAAGTCAGTTAAGAACAAATTCTTATTTTCAATGACGGCCTGGGAACAGTGGGTTAACTGCCTGTTCAGGGGCAGAACGACAGATTTGTACCTTGTCAGCTCGGGGGTTTGAACTCGCAACCTTCCGGTTACTAGTCCAACGCTCTAACCACTAGGCTACCCTGCCGCCCCTGAAAGTGCTTGTGACACCCACACTTATTGAAAATAAGATACTTCTGTATATATAGTGTATGTGGACACCCCTTCAAATGAGTGGATTCGGCTATTTCAGCCACACCCATTGCTGACAGGTGTATAAAATCAAGCACACAGCTATGCAATCTCCATCTTCAAAGGGGGAGACACTCTAGATCCAAACTGTTGCAGATATACACTGCTCAAAAAAATAAAGGGAACACTTAAACAACACAATGTAACTCCAAGTCAATCACACTTCTGTGAAATCAAACTGTCCACTTAGGAAGCAACACTGATTGACAAATTTCACATGCTGTTGTGCAAATGGAATAGACAACAGGTGGAAATTATAGGCAATTAGCAAGACACCCCCAATAAAGGTGTGGTTCTGCAGGTGAAAACCTCAAAACACTTCTCAGTTCCTATGCTTCCCGGCTGATTTTTGGTCACTTTTGAATGCTGGCGGTGCTTTCACTCTAGTAGTAGCATGAGACGGAGTCTACAACCCACACAAGTGGCTCAGGTAGTGCAGCTCATCCAGGATGGCACATCAATGCGAGCTGTGGCAAGAAGGTTTGCTGTGTCTGTCAGCGTAGTGTCCAGAGCATGGAGGCGCTACCAGGAGACAGGCCAGTACATCAGGAGACGTGGAAGAGGCCGTAGGAAGGCAACAACCCAGCAGTCTTTGTGCAAGGAGGAGCATTGCCAGAGCCCTGCAAAATGACCTCCAGCAGGCCACAAATGTGCATGTGTCTGCTCAAACGGTCAGAAACAGACTCCATGAGGGTGGTATGAGGGCCCGACGTCCACAGGTGGGGGTTGTGCTTACAGCCCAACACCGTGCAGCACGTTTGGCATTTGCCAGAGAACACCAAGATTGGCAAATTCGCCACTGGCACCCTGTGCTCTTCACAGATGAAAGCAGGTTCACACTGAGCACATGTGACAGACGTGACAGAGTCTGGAGACGCCGTGGAGAACGTTCTGCTGCCTGCAACATCCTCCAGCATGACCGGTTTGGCGGTGGGTCAGTCATGGTTGTTGGGTGGCATTTCTTTTGGGGACCGCACAGCCCTCCATGTGCTCGCCAGAGGTAGCCTGACTGCCATTAGGTACCGAGATGAGATCCTCAGACCCCTTGTGAGACCATATGCTAGTGCGGTTGGCCCTGGATTCCTCCTAATGCAAGACAATGCTAGACCTCATGTGGCTGGAGTGTATCAGCAGTTCCTGCAAGAGGAAGGCATTGATGCTATGGACTGGCCCGCCCGTTCCCCAGACCTGAATCCAATTGAGCCCATCTGGGACATCATGTCTCGCTCCATCCACCAACGCCACGTTGCACCACAGACTGTCCAGGAGTTGGCGGATGCTTTAGGCCAGGTCTGTGAGGGGATCCCTCAGGAGACCATCCGCCACCTCATCAGGAGCATGCCCAGGCGTTGTAGGGAGGTCATACAGGCACGTGGAGGCCAAACACACTAATGAGCCTCATTTTGACTTGTTTTAAGGACATTGCATCAAAGTTGGATCAGCCTGTAGTGTGGTTTTCCACTTTAATTTTGAGTTTGACTCCAAATTCAGACCTCCATGGGTTGATAAATTTGATTTACATTGATAATTTTTGTGTGATTTTGATGTCAACACATTCAACTATGTAAAGAAAAAAGTATTTAATAAGAATATTTCATTCATTCAGATCTAGGATGTGTTATTTTAGTGTTCCCTTTATTTTTTTGAGCAGTGTATATCTATCCTACACTGCCTTTAAAAAATCTTCGAAAGCCAAGTTAACAAACAGATCACCGACCATTTCGAATCCCACCGTACCTTCTCCGCGATGCAATCTGATTTCCGAGCTGGTCATGGGTGCACCTCAGCCAAGCTTAAGGTCCTAAACGATATCATAACCGCCATCGATAAAAGACAATACTGTGCAGCAGTCTTCATCGACCTTTTTGACTCTGTCAATCACCACATTCTTATCGGCAGACTCAACAGCCTTGGTTTCTCAAATGACTGCCTCGCCTGGCTCACCAACTACTTCTCAGATAGTGTTCAGTGTGTCAAATCGGAGGGCCTGTTGTCCGGATCTCTGGCAGTCTATGGGGGTACCACAGGGTTCAATTCTCGGGCCGACTATTTTCTCTGTATATATATATATCAATGATGTCGCTCTTGCTGCTGGTGATTCTCTGATCCACCTCTACGCAGACGACACCATTCTGTATACCTCTGGCCCTTCTTTGGACAATGTGTTAACAAACCTCCAGACTGTTATCCCCATATTGTTATTTTTTGCTCCTTTGCAACCCAGTATCTCTAGTTGCACGTTCATCTTCTGCACATCTATTACTCCAGTGTTAACGCTAAATTGTAATTATTTTGTCACTATGGTCTATTTATTTCCTTACCTCCATAATCTTACTACATTTGCACACACTGTATATAGATTTTTCTATTGTGTTATTGACTGTACATTTCTATATCACGTGTAACTTTATGTTCTTTGTATCGCACTGCTTTGCTTTATCTTGGCCAGGTCGCAGTTGCACCATAGTACCCTCAAAGCTCATCACTAAGCTAAGGATCCTGGGACTAAACACCTCCCTCTGAAACTGGATCCTGGACTTCCTGACGGGCCACCCCCAGGTGGTGAGGGTAGGTAGCAACACATCTGCCACGATGATCCTCACGACTGGAGCTCCCCAGGGGTGCGTGCTCAGTTCCCTCCTGTACTCCCTGTTCACCCACGACTGCAAGGCCAGGCACGACTCCAACACCATCATTAAGTTTGCAGACGACACAACAGTGGTAGGCCTGATCACCAACAACAATGAGACAGCCTATAGGGAGGAGGTCAGAGACCTGGCCGGGTGGTGCCAGAATAACAACCTCAACGTAACCAAGACTAAGGAGATGATTGTGGATTACAGGAAAAGGAGGACTGAGCACACCCCTATTCTCATCGACGGGGCTGGAGTGGAGCAGGTTGAGAGCTTCAAGTTCCTTGGTGTCCGCATCACCAACAAACTAGAATGGTCCAAACACACCAAGACCGTTGTGAAGAGGACACGACAAAGCCTATTCCCCCTCAGGAAACTAAAAAGATTTGTCATGGGTACTGAGATCCTCAAAAGGTTCTACAGCTGCAACATCGAGAGCATTCTGACTGGTTGCATCACTGCCTGGTACGGCAATTGCTCGGTCCTCGACCGCAAGGCACTACAGAGGGTAGTGCGTACAGCACAGTACATCACTGGGGCAAAGCTGCCTGCCATCCAGGACCTCTACACGAGGCGGAGTCGGAGGAAGGCCCTAAAAATTGTCAAAGACCCCAGCCACACCAGTCATAGACTGTTCTCTCTAACACCACATGGTAAGCGGTACCGGAGTGCCAAGTCTAGGACACCTGCTGAACAGGTAATCAAATGGCTACCCGAAATATCTGCATCTGTTCATCATATATGCATATTCACTTTAACCATATCTACATGTACATACTATCTCAATCAGCCTGACTAACCGGTATCTGTGTGTAGCCTCGCTACTGTTTTTCACTGTTTTTTTACTGTTGTTTTTATTTCTTTACTTACCTATGGTTCATCTAATACCTTTTTTGCACTATTGATTAGAGCCTGTAAGTAAGCATTTCACTGTAAGGTCTACACACCTGTTGTATTTGGCGCACTTGACAAATAAACTTTGGTTTGTAAATGAGAGCTTGTTCTCAACTGGCCTACCTGGTTAAGTAAAGGTGAAACAAAAAATCTACAAAAAAAATGAACAAACATTGGCAGTAAAATGGCCTAACTGAAGAGCTCAGTGACTTTCAACGTGGCACCGTCACAGGATGCCACCTTTCCAACAAGTCAGTTTGTAAAATATCTGCCCTGCTAATGCTGTTCCGGTCAACTGTAAGTGCAGTTATTGTGAAGTGGAAACGTCTAGGAGCAACAACGGCTCAGCCACGAAGTGGTAGGCCACATAAGCTCATAGAATGGGATCGCCGTGTGCTGAAGTGCGTAGCACGTAAATATAGTTTGTCCTCGGTTGCCACTCACTACCGAGTTCCAAACTGCCTCTGGAAGCAACGTCAGCACAATAACTGTTCTTCGGGAGCTTCATGAAATGGGTTTACACAGCCAAGCACCGCACAGAAGCCTAAGATCACCATGCTCAATTCCAAGCGTCGGCTGGAGTGGTGTAAAGCTTGCAGGTATTGGACTCTGGAGCAGTGGAAACACAATCTCTGGAGTAATGAATCACACTTCACCATCTGGCAATCCTTTGGACAAATCTAGGTTTGGCGGTACAAGGAGAATGCTACCTACCCCAACGCATAGCACCAACTGTAAAGTTTGGCGGATGAGGAATAATGATCTGGGGCTGTTTTTCATAGTTTGGGCTAAGCCCCTTAGTTCCAGTGAAAGGAAATCTTAATGCTACAGCATACAATGACATTCTAGAGAATTATGTGATTTACAACTTTGTGGCAACAGTTGGGGGAAGGCCCTTTCCTGTTTCAGCATGACAATGCCCCCCGTGCACAAAGCGAGGACCATACAGAAATGGTTTGTCGAGGTTGGTGTGGCAGAACTTGACAGGCCTGCACAGAACCCTGACCTCAAACCCATCGAACACCTTTGGGAGGAATTGGAACACCGACTGCGAGCCAGGCCTAATTACCCAACATCAGTGCCCGACCTCACGAATGCTCTTGAGGCTGAATGGAAGAAAGACCCTGCAGCAATGTTCCAACATCTAGTGAAAATCCTTCGCAGAAGAGTGGCTGTTATAGCAGCAAAGGGGGGACCAATTCCATATTAATGGCCATGAATTTGGAATTTCCCTAATTTGACACCACAGTCAAGAAATATGTAAGAGTAACATGACGCACAAAACCCCCCACTAAATGTCAGCAGGAGAAAGGGGAACATGATCTTTTGAGAAGAATTATTAACAACATCTTAGTATTCCTTCCACTCGGCTCAGTATGACAGTTTATGTCTTATTGTTGGGTGAGTAAAGTGAATCAGTATAACTTCAAAAAACACATTTTATCCTCTAAAGCCCCAGTATGGATAGTCTCTAAAGCCTCTAGACCGAACACGACAACAAAGATAGAGATGAGGTTGTGACAAAAAGACAGTTTCTGTGGTTTTTCGTTGAAACCACGTCAGTGATGCTGCCACTTTGCATTAGTCTGCTACTTCTTCATGGTAAAACGACATCCGAGACAAAAATCCCCTCCAACCGTTCATCCTTTGAGCATTTTCATTCTTTTCTGTTTCATTCATTCCATCAGTTCTTATTCTTGTCATTTCTGCAACTTCATTGATAATAAGGTCAGGGGGATTACAGCTACTTACATGTACATTTGAGACTTGTGCACAGATTAAGTAAACATTTTCTTCAATATTACTTCAAAAAGTACTTGAAAAATACTTCAAAGCAGCTACTACAACTTTCCAACCTAAAAACATTGGTTGATGTGGTAACCACCTAATTGTGGTTTATGTCATCTTCTTCTGTTGGTAAAACTGAATTTACATTTTACCGTTTCATCTGAATATCGATAGAAACTGGATTAGATTACTAGTTTAACCATATAATCACTTTCAGTGAGTTTCAGTACTATGAGTAGATTTTTTGATGACAGCTATGAATACATCCCCTCAGAAGTAAATGAGCCCTACAATACACAGAACATCAGGTAAAGGTGAAGGATGCTGTTCTGCTTTTATTGCGGCAAAAGAGAGATCATGAACTTGTGTCTACATACAAATTGTTGTTTTAGTTTTTAGTTTTTTTTTAACGTTTTGAGAGTTTGTGGCAATGGTTGTGTGCATGTGCAAGTGTGTGCATGACCTAGTGTACCAGAAAGGGTTTGTAAGGGCTTGCATGTAGATATATGTGTAAAAAGAGGTGTAAATTATGTGGAAGGTGCATAGGGGGCTGCGGTGAGGGTGTGAAATGGCCACTGCATCATGGCCTCATTTAGACCCTTTGTTCTCCATTTCCTTTAGCGTCTTGTTCAACTTCTGATTCACAATGTTTCTTTCTGTCCATTTCACTATGAAAGAACAAATAAAAGGAAGGAGAATGAAAAGGGAGTTTGGGTATAAGTGGATGTAGCAAGGATAGGTCGTCATATCATTGGTAGTAGTAATCAAATAAGTGGTGTTTATTTTTAGCTTATTAGCTTTTTATCTAGCTATTATCTAACTTATTATCAAAGCATTTTATGAATAATGTAGCACTATTTGTATTCATAGTACTACTAGGAGCGGTAGTAGTAGTGGTAGTAATAGTTGATATAGCAATAAGTGGCATTAGCAGCAGGTCACCCACCCATGTCATCAGTCCTGCGGCCGTACCAACACTGGGGGTCTGTAGGAGGGGCAGGCAAGGGGTGAACGATGTATGAGTCTTTTACCAGGGACTTCCACACCAGAGGAGCTCCTGGGAAGAATAGAATAGAAACATGGACAGGAAAAGAAAAGAACATGAGCATTAGACAGAGGAACCGTAATCCTTGACTGTATATGTCACAGATAATTCTGTCACAGATAATTCACTTTGGTATCATACTGAATCAGGGATGCCCAACAGTGACCTGGTGCAACACTGACCTGGAAAGATGTTGGTGCGCAGACAGTGTCCCAGGCTGTGGTAGGAGCAGTGGGGAGGGACGAAAGCTGACTCTGTGTCAGTATAGTGAGGCAGAAAGAGAGAAGGAACCTCAGGGCATGCTAAAACTCTCACCTTCAACACACAAACACATGCAGACACACACAGTTGCAAAAACATAGTTGAGAGCTCTGTAGTGTACATAGGTTGTTGTGGAATACCAAGTTTTGGTATTTAAACTGAATTATTCCATCCCTCTCCTACGCTACTGACCTGCGGCATGTCTCCAACTGTTGTCTCCGGCTGGCCGGTGGAGGTCATTGCCTTGACTAACAAACAAGAGGCGAAGAGGATTCTAGGTAATGTAAGCAGAGAACTGAACTAAAGAATGCACTGCCTGACCACAAATGTTCTTGTTGTTGGTACAGTCCTGTAGGTTTCCCATGTCAACATTCACTGTCCAGTTTTCCATCAAAAGATGCAGCATTATAAGATCCTTTATAATAAATCTGATGCACAAACATTTGGGAAACCATGAGTCATAAATCAACATCTGCTAATAGAGATTAAAATTGTACTTTTCTCGATTTATAGTAACTGTTTGACAGAGTATTGGCTTTCAAAAGGACTCTTTGCCACTGAAAAGGTTCATTTAAACCCAACAGAAAATTATATTGTGCTGCCCTCCCGCGGATAAAATTACTTCTGCACAGTTGACAGGTGCGTCTACTTTCAAAATCGATAATTTATACAATACAGTAACGCTGAAGGACTAGGCTTTATGTTACAGTGTGTCCGCATTAGCGTTCAAATGAAATAGTATTAATAAAATCTTAGCCTAAACCAAAGCTCAAACTGAACCAAACCGGAAAAATGTGACAACCTTATTTTCCTGACATGAATACATTGTAGCTTGGACAGGTGGGCTACGAGAACAATCGTTGGCGCGTTTAATTATCACGTGCCAGGTGCATGGAATAGAATTCCCGAAAGTGAAAATTATATTTTACATTATTTTATTAAAGTTAGCCTAAATATACTTACATCTGTGCTACGATTCAGCGCCTCAGTCACTGTGTATTTTTGCGATCCTGCAGCTAACCTTACCTCAATAAATTAAGAGTTTTCTGAACACCACTCATCGTCCAATCAGCGTGAAGAGTAACACGTTATCTGGATAATGATGTCACAATTATACTAAAAGACGCGTAAAACGCTCTGATACAGTAGAGCGCATTACCTGCAATTTGAACTCCATATTCAGAGCTAAAGGTCATTCAGTTATTCAATATAACACCACCACAGGGAAATAAAGTTTATACCTTAATCCCTCATAACAGTTCAAATAAAGTATACCTACTAAATACTAATATTCTGTACATTTACCACACACAGACAATAAAAAATTCAACTATCAAAGAAAAAAGGACAAAGGACAAACAGTTTTGTATTTCCCATTCAATTAACTTTATTTCACAATTCTTACATTTAAAATGTGTTCATTACTTTTTAATACCACACACAAATATAACTTGCTAAAACAATAGAAAAAAACATAAGATCCATATGGACCTACATATTTATATTATGTACATACACTCAAGTCTTTGGAGGTAAACCTCTTCAGCTCTCTATGCAGCACACTCTCAGCTCTGACATCCATCTTATCAAAGAGACACCCCAATAAAAATCTACAATTAAATTCAATGTGATCAGACATTTCAAAAAATAAGGCTCACTTATGTTTGGGTGATTTTCTGTCTGCATTTTGGGGGGTAATTTATTTAAGTACAGATTGTTTCAAAATGATGCATCAGACACTACAATTCGAAATGATTTGTTATTAAATAAGTGATATTTGATAAGACTAAATATCAGGAAAAGTAGCTTCCTGATTTACAGATCACAAATGCAAATGGCGTTTTAGGCATGTGATTTAAGCATGCTTTAGAAGTGAACTAGGCAAAAATAAATTTGGACAAAAATAATAATTTTTTGTTTTGTTTTAAAATGGCTCTCATGTAGACTACATTACATTTTTCTCATGTGAAGAACATATCAAATTGTAGATTGATCATTGGATTGGTCCTCTAAGTGCTGCTTGCTGTTCAGTACCCAGGTGTTGTATCAGGCTTCTCAGGCTGAGCTTTATGTGGGGGCAAACTTCTTGGCCTGCGCCCTCACCCTCTTCTCATAGTCCATTCTGTTCTGACTAAAAGAGGAAACAAAGGGGGATTAGTCCATTATAAAATTGAGTATCACTCAACAAGGCTATACTTTTCAGTTTAACTAAGTGGGATTGTGTATGTTTGCAAGTGTCTTATAAAGCACACTAAGAGCCCCTTTGCCTGAATCAATTATACAGTACAACGTTCAAAAAGAGAAAAGTATCTCAACCGAAACTCACCAGTAAATTGTGTAGGCTTCTGCTTGTGCTGGGTCTTGGATGTTGGGTTCATTGAGTAGCTCTTGGATACCCAACAGGATCTGTGAATACAAAACAGATGAAGTCAGCTTTTAGAATGGATTGAAATACAAAACAATGTAGATGAGAAGACAATCACTCGACCAGGGAATACCATGCATTGATCCATGTAAAATATACAGTAATTTGATGCCTGTTGAGCCAATGTCGTACATTCCTCCAAACCGGTGAAATCACTGAAGCCTCTCCCATTCTTTATGTCTTTATGTGTGTGTGTGTGTGTGTGTGTGTGTGTATGTGTGTATGTGCCTGTTTGATGGTGATGGCTGGCCTCCAGTCCTTCTCCTCCTCCAGGATGGAAAGACACACCGTGCCAGATGGGTAGACATTGGGGTGGAAAATGGGCGGCTCAAACTTGCCTGAGAGGATATAGAATAGATGATTTCTATTAAAAAGGATTTCTGTTGACTTCCTTATCATCGATATCAAAAATGACTAGGGCCTCTGTCATTGCCAACAAAGGGTATATAACAAAGTATTGACAAAACTTTTGTTATTGACCAAATACTTATTTTCCACCATAATTTGCAAATAAATTCATAAAAAATCCTACAATGTGATTTTCTGGATTTTTTTTCTCATTTTGTCTGTCATAGTTGAAGTGTACCTATGATGAAAATTACAGGCCTCTCATCTTTTTAAGTGGGAGAACTTGCACAATTGGTGGCTGACTAAATACTTTTTTGCCCCACTGTATATACAGTATGAGAGTAGCAGCTCAAGCAGGCAGCGGCGAGGGGACCTGCGGTGTGAGTCTGAGTGACGAGGGGAACAGGAAGGGGAGAGAGAGTTTACCAGCGCGAGTCGACTTGGTTGCTAACTTATTGCTAGTTATTTATCACCTCATCTGATTACATAGTACCTGTCTTGACTGCATCAAAATTAGAGAAACAAGTTAAGTAAGCTAGCTAATGTTAGCTTGGCTAATTGAGACTACATAAGCTCGGGGATTTGTGCAACCTTTCTACTAGGCCAATGCTCTAACCACTAACTTTTCAGGTAAATTATTGCAGCACAAGACATACCAGCCTACCTGTTGGCTCTTGGTGTTGTAGCCGGTACTTCTCATTTAACCTTTAGTTCTGTCATTTTAATTCCATCTCCCACTGATTAGCCTAGATATCTCCTAATAACTTGCCACACGGAGGCTCTAGATCTATTGGTCAACAACAACAAGCTACACGCGTCACTCTCCTGAAAGCAAGAGCAGCATGATACAACACCCCCCTTCCCCCGCGCAGGGAGCACGATGTAGACCATCTGAATTCACAAAGAATTTTATGCATTTTTCTTATAACAGAAGACCCCCCAATCCCCATTTGTCACTTCCCTGCTGCACTTCCCTATGTAATAATCTTATCAACCAACAAATGGAAATATATCAGACAGTGACATCAACACCTTCCTATTGAGGTAATCATGTGCAGGATTACTCACATTTTGGCGGCGAGGAAGGATAGTCATCTTTGAACAGCATTCTGAGTTTGTATTGGCCTCCCTCCCACAGTGTCTAGAGAATTGAAGAATATAGTCATTACATCCATTAATTGTATGTGTGTAGGGAGTGCCTACACACTATAAAAAACACCTTTAACTGAGAACACATCAGTTTACATTTGTGTTGGCCATTTTTTGATGTACGATAAGAAAGACTATGATATCTGTTTACTCATTCTGACAGACTGCTAGTGATTGTTGGATCTTGTTAGAATAAAAACTACAGAATGTGAAAGTTGACAAACCCCCTTCTTCCCTGGAATGGCGCATTCCCAGTTCATAAGGTTCATAGTGCCATCAGGATTTTTGGTAGGCACAGCAACAAAACCCTGAGGGAGAGAGGGAGGAAATACATTTTGAGGAACAAGCTTGCCTTCTGCAAATCATCATAACAAGTTTATTTTCATTGTTTGTATGGTAGCTCCTCACAAATGGGTGGTCTTTCCTCCATGCTTTGCGCTCCTGTGACAGTCTACTAAGAGCGATACCAGACATTTCTACTCATTAACACAGTCCTGTGGGGAGACATAAAAACACTCAATTAACTTGGCTAGATAGCTACACATCCTTGTTCTCTAGTGGTTTTGCTAACTAACATTTTTATTGGAAATGTCCAGATATACTATAGTTGGGTTAAGGGTTGGGGAGTAATTGATAACATGTAATCAGTTACATGTAAAACTATTACAAAAAACCTCACTGGTTACAATCAGTTACAATACAAGCAAAAAATATAGTAATCGGATTACAGATACATTTGAAAAACTAGATGAAAAAATATATTATAACTCCTTGGTTTTCTCAATGACATTCAATTCAGTTTTAGTTTGTTCCACCTGAAGGTGTCTGACCACAAGTCAGAGACCACTATGACACACCAAATGTGTTTGATGGATTATTTTTGTCTTCTTCTAATGTCTCTTAAGGCGAACGTAATCCAAAAGAAACTGAAAGTAATCAGATTACATTACTGAGTCTGGGTAATCCAAACATTACTTTACTGATCACAATTTTGGACAGGAAACTAGTAACACACAGATTACATTTAGAATGCGCCCAGCAGGTAGCCTTGTGGTTAAGAGCCTTGGAACAGTAACCGAAAGGTTGCTGGTTCAAATACCTGAGCAGACTAGGTGAAAAAAACTGTCAATGTGCCCTTAACACCAATTGCTTGTGTAGATCGCTCTGGATAAGAGCATCTGAAAATGGCTAAACTGTAAGTGTAAAATGTTGACTTGCCATTACTCATGAAAACTCATGATTCTTATGACATGAAGTTAACTTGAAAGCTAATCTTCACTAGCTATACAAAATTTCCCTTATTAATTTAAGATAGAAATGAAGTGGATGCTGCACCACAAACCCCAGAGGTGCCTTATTGCTATTATAAACTGGTTACAAACTTAATTGGACCACTAAATAGTAATTTGTCATACCTATGTTACCGTCTGATATATCACGTCTTTCAGCCAATCAACATTCAGGGCTCGAACCACCCACTTTATAACTAAATGGCTACAACGTTGAATACTCGTTTCTGATTGGCTTGAAGGGTATTCTAGAGCGTGTAATATTTCCCTAAATTGCATGGTAGAATTAAACGGCTATTTCAATCTTACATGTTCTATTTTAGAGCTGCATTTGAAAGCAAAAGTCGAATTGAAAACATTATTGTCATTGTTGAATTCGATTTCCATATTAGCAAGCTAAATCAAAATCAAATCAAATCAAATTTTATTTGTCACATACACATGGTTAGCAGATGTTAATGCGAGTGTAGCGAAATGCTTGTGCTTCTAGTTCCGACAATGCAGTAATAACAAGTAATCTAACTAACAATTCCAAAACTACTGTCTTGTACACAGTGTAAGGGGATAAAGAATATGTACATAAGGATATATGAATGAGTGATGGTACAGAGCAGCATAGGCAAGATACAGTAGATAGTATCGGGTACAGTATGTACAAATGAGATGAGTATGTAAACAAAGTGGCATAGTATAGTATAAAGTGGCTAGTGATACATGTATTACATAAGGATACCGTCGATGATATAGAGTACAGTATATACGTATGCGTATGAGATGAATAATGTAGGGTAAGTAACATTTATATAAGGTAGCATTGTTTAAAGTGGCTAGTGATATATTTACATCATTTCCCATCAATTCCCATTATTAAAGTGGCTGGAGTTGAGTCAGTGTCAGTGTGTTGGCAGCAGCCACTCAGTGTTAGTGGTGGCTGTTTAACAGTCTGATGGCCTTGAGATAGAAGCTGTTTTTCAGTCTCTCGGTCCCAGCTTTGATGCACCTGTACTGACCTCGCCTTCTGGATGATAGCGGGGTGAACAGGCAGTGGCTCGGGTGGTTGATGTCCTTGATGATCTTTAGGACTAATGGTTAGGTTAGCTAAACTAGCAAATATGTTTGTTTGGTTACAAAGGTAACTACTGTAGCTATGAAGTAAACTTGCTAACTACTTCAGTGGTGTTGAACACATTTCTACCTGCGAATGTGTCCATTTATAGCCATGGTATAAAAGGGATAAATCAACTAGGAGCTCTATGCGTTCTCTGGAAAATAATGCAACTCCGTGGAAGGTTACTTCCACTTCGCGCAACACACATTCCCACTTTGACTCTGTACCGGTACCCTCTGTATGTAGCCTCGCTGTTATTTTACTGCTGCATTTTAATTATGTTACTTTTATTTTCTATGTTTTACTTAACTTCTTAAAGTATTGTTGGTTAATGGCGTGTAACTAAGCATTTCACTGTAAGGTCTACCTACACCTGTTGTATTCGGCGCATGTGACAAATACAATTTGATTTGTTCATTATTTTCCATAGGACGCATAGCCCCTAGTTGATTATCCCTTACATATGGCTCTGGTTATTGATATTGTCAGTAGCTAGCTACCCTGCTAGCAGTCTAATTAGCAACAAATCATCAAACTAGCCAACCAACTTACATCCACCCACCTGTAACCCTAGTTTGCTAATAAAATGAAGTTCGTTTACAGGTAAATTGTTAGTTACTTACCTTACAATTCAAGTGATACTGTCTAGATGGCGTTCGCTTGTTGGTGCTTGCTAACGTTAGCTAGCTAAATTAGCTAGGGGGTGGCTAAAAACAATGAGCTGCGTCGCCTATTTTTTTTTACTATCAAAACTAGCTAAAGCTGCTTACTAATGACAATACTTTCGTGCTAATAATTTGACCAAGTTATTTCCCCTGACATAAATCGATAGATTGAGAGATTTCCTTACCTGTTACCGCATATGCGAATACCTGAACGATAGCATTCAGCTAGTTAGCTCGCTAAAGATAAGAGGACCTCAATTTGTTTATCTCGACATAACCCACAGGCACTTCGCAGGGCACCTTTGATGGACTTTCTTTTCGGCCATCTTTGGTGTGGCTTCATCTGGTGTTGTACAATTCTTTTTTGTTATATTATATATCGAAGCTTTTTATCAGTGGTCACCAACCTTTTGAAAGCCGCGATCTACAACTCAAAAAAAAAAAAAAAAAACATTATTTAAACGTTTGCCAATGCAACATTAACCAGTTAATTACAGTTATTTAGCAATGAGGTTTGTGCAGTAGGCTATATGCCAAATTCATTGTCCCTGCATATTGGCTATGCTTGAATTGCCCTGCCAATGTTGTTCTTTTCAGAACATTTAAGTGAGCATAACAATTGGCTTTTTTTCCCTTCTGGATATATATTATGGTCAGTCTGAGGAGAAGGAGGAAGCAACGGTGAGGCTGCTTCACACCCGATTCAACATCCCTCCGCCTTCCTTCCCTTCGTTGATCATGCAATATGGCACCTACAGAGATGGTCGCCTCGCTTCGAGTCCTTAGGAAACCATGCAATATATATATATTTTTTTATGTATTATTTCTTACATAGTTATTCCAGAAAATATGAAGTGTTATTACATGTGGCCAGGAAGAACTATCGGATATAAGAGTGGCATCAACTTACCAACAATACGACTAGGAATACGACTTGCCCGAAGCGGATCCTTTGTTCGGACCACCACCCAGGACATTTGATCAAATCCCAGAGGCTGATCCAAAACAACGTTGCCAGAAGAAGTGGAAGACAGAGCGGCCTCCTGGTCAGACTTCGAAGACGTGCACACCACCCACCGCTTCCGAGTATATTACTCACCAATGTCCAGTCTCTAGACAAAAAGGTGAAAGAAATTAAGGAAAGCGTTGCCCTCCAGAGAGACATCAGAGATTGTAACAATCTCTGTTTCACAGAAACATGGCTCTCTCGGGATATGTTGTTGGAGTCGGTACAGCCACCGGGTTTCTTCATGTGTTACGCCGACAGAAATAAACATCTCTCTGGGAAGAAGGGCAGGGATGTTTGCTTCATGATTAGCGACTCATGGTGTAATCATAACAACATACGGGAACTCAAGTCCTTCTGTTCACTTGACATAGAATTCCTTACAATCAAATGCCGACCATATTATCTCCAAAGAGAATTCTCGTTTGTTATTTTCACAACTGTGTATATCCCCCTTCATGCAGATACCACGATGGCCCTCAAGGAACTTCATTCGACTCTATGTAAACTGGAAACCATATATCCTGAGGCTGCATTTATTGTAGCTGGGGATGTTAACAAAGCAAATTTGAGAGCAAGGCTACCAAAATTCTATCAGCATATTGATTGCAGCACTCGATCGGGCAATACACTGGACCACTGCTACTCTAACTTCCGCGATGTATACAAGGCCCTCTCCCGCCCTCCCTTCGGCAAATCTGACTACAACTACATTTTGCTCCTACCGTCCTATAGGCAGAAACTCAAACAGGATGTACCCGTGACAAGAACCATTCAACGCTGGTCTGACCAATCGGAATCCACGCTTCAAGATTGTTTTGATCACGCAGACTGGGAAATGTTCCAGGCAGCCTCAGAAAATCACATCGATTTATACACTGACTCGGTGAGTGAGTTTATAAGGAAGTGCATTGGAGATGTTGTACCCACTGTGACTATTAAAACCTACCCTAATCAGAATCCGTGGATAGATGGCGGCATTCACACAAAACTGAAAACACGAAACAACACATTTAACCATGGAAAGATAACTGGGAATATGGCCAAATAAAAACAGTATAGTTATTCCCTCTACAAGGCAATTAAACAAGAGAAATGTCGGTATAGGGACAAAGTGGAATCGCAATTCAACGGCTCAGACACGAGACGTATGTGGCAGGGTCTACAGGCAATTACGGACTACAAAAAGAAAACCAGCCACGTCACGGACATCGGTGTCTTGCATCCAGACAAACTAAACATCTTCTTTGACCGCTTTGAGGATAATACATTGCCACAGACGCGGCCCGCTACCAAGGACTGCGGGCCCCACCTCTCCTTCTCCGTGGCCAACGTGAGTAAGACATTTAAACGTGTTAACCCTCACAAGACTGTTGGCCCAGACGACATCCATAGCCATGTCCTCAGAGCATGCGCAGACCAGCTGGCTGGTGTGTTTGCGGACATATTCAATCACTCCCTATCCCAGTCTGCTATCCCCACATGATTCAAATCAAATCAAATCAAATCAAATTTTATTTGTCACATACACATGGTTAGCAGATGTTAATGCGAGTGTAGCGAAATGCTTGTGCTTCTAGTTCCGACAATGCAGTAATAACCAACAAGTAATCTAACTAACAATTCCAAAACTACTGTCTTGTACACAGTGTGAGGGGATAAAGAATATGTACATAAGGATATATGAATGAGTGATGGTACAGAGCAGCATAGGCAGATACAGTAGATTGTATCGAGTACAGTATATACATATGAGATGAGTATGTAAACAAAGTGGCATAGTTAAAGTGGCTAGTGATACATGTATTACATAAGGATACAGTCGATGATATAGAGTACAGTATATACGTATGCATATGAGATGAATAATGTAGGGTAAGTAACATTATATAAGGTAGCATTGTTTAAAGTGGCTAGTGATATATTTACATCATTTCCCATCAATTCCCATTATTAAAGTGGCTGGAGTTGAGTCAGTGTCAGTGTGTTGGCAGCAGCCACTCAATGTTAGTGGTGGCTGTTTAACAGTCTGATAGCCTTGAGATAGAAGCTGTTTTTCAGTCTCTCGGTCCCAGCTTTGATGCACCTGTACTGACCTCGCCTTCTGGATGATAGCGGGGTGAACAGGCAGTGGCTCGGGTGGTTGATGTCCTTGATGAACTTTATGGCCTTCCTGTGACATCGGGTGGTGTAGGTGTCCTGGAGGGCAGGTAGTTTGCCCCCGGTGATGCGTTGTGCAGACCTCACTACCCTCTGGAGAGCCTTACGGTTGAGGGCGGAGCAGTTGCCGTACCAGGCGGTGATACAGCCCGCCAGGATGCTCTCGATTGTGCATCTGTAGAAGTTTGTGAGTGCTTTTGGTGACAAGCCGAATTTCTTCAGCCTCCTGAGGTTGAAGAGGCGCTGCTGCGCCTTCTTCACAATGCTGTCTGTGTGAGTGGACCAATTCAGTTTGTCTGTGATGTGTATGCCGAGGAACTTAAAACTTGCTACCCTCTCCACTACTGTTCCATCGATGTGGATAGGGGGGTGTTCCCTCTGCTGTTTCCTGAAGTCCACAATCATCTCCTTAGTTTTGTTGACGTTGAGTGTGAGGTTATTTTCCTGACACCACACTTCAAGATGGCCACCATTGTTCCTGTACCCAAAAAGGCAAATATAACTGATCTAAATGACTATCGCCCCGTAGCACTCACTTCTGTCATCATGAAGTGCTTTGAGAGACTAGTCAAGGATCATATCACCTCCACCTTACCTGCCACCCTAGACCCACTTCAGTTTTCATACCGCCCCAACAGTCCACAGATGATGCAATCTCCATCACACTGCACTATCCCATCTGGACAAGAGGAATACCTATGTAAGAATGGTGTTCATTGACTACAGCTCAACATTCAACACCATAGTACCGTTCAAGCACATCATTAAGCTTGAGATCCTGGGTCTCAAGGTGGTGAAGGTAGGAAAAAACATCTTCACCTTGCTAATCCTCAACACTGGGGCCCCACAAGGGTGCGTGCTCAGCCCCCTCCTGTACTCCCTGTTCACCCATGACTGCGTGGCCATGCACTCCTCCAACAAAATCATCAAGTTTGCTGACGAAACAACAGTAGTGGGCTTGAGGGCACTCGGAGTGTGGTGTCAGGAAAACAACCTCTCACTCAATGTCAACAAATAAAGAAGAAACATTCTGGCGCAACAGCGCCTTTTCAACCTCAGTAGGCTGAAGAAATTTGACCTGTCACCTAAAACCCTGAAACTTTTACAGATGCACAATCGAGAGCATCCTGTCTGCCTGTATCACCACCTGGTACGGTAACTGCACCGCCCTCAACCGCAAGGCACTCCAGAGATTGGTGCGGTCTGCACAAAGCATCACCGGCGGCAAACTACCTGCCCTCCAGGACACCTACAGCACCCGATGTCACAGGAAGACCAAAAAGATCATCAAGGACAACAACCACCCGAGCCCCTGCCTGTTCACCCCGCTACCATCCAGAAGGTGAGGTCAGTACAGGTTCATCAAAGCTGGGACAGAGAGACTGAAATATAGCTTATATCTCAAGATCATCAGACTGTTAAACAGCCCTG
This sequence comes from Oncorhynchus clarkii lewisi, assembly GCF_045791955.1. Lineage (NCBI taxonomy): Eukaryota > Metazoa > Chordata > Actinopteri > Salmoniformes > Salmonidae > Oncorhynchus > Oncorhynchus clarkii. The sequence goes on along the minus strand of NC_092158.1, from coordinate 65,277,137 downwards.
TTGGAACTAGAAGCACGAGCATTTCGCTACACTCACAATAACATCTGCTAACCATGTGTATGTGACCAATAAAATTTGATTTGATGAGAAACCTTGCCATGAGAGGATGGCTGCCAAGTACCATTCTGCTCTTCATCGTGGCATGCTGAAATAGCTGCTGCGTGTGGATGCATCCCTGCCAGCATTGACCAAAGACCTCAAGAACTGGATCACAGTTTTTATGCTGCAGTATTTTGGAGCAACCCCCTGCTCCACACACCACTGGCAGAACATGCGCCACCTTGTGCCATAAGTTGACGTGGTAGACGGGGCCCTGGCACTCTGTAAGATGTTAACAACAGAGGGCTCAAGATCTAAACCAGACCATTTTCGCTGTTTAGCGGCCAGACCCACAGCTGCAGGCAGGAGGGATTTGGATGACACAATGTGCCCTCCACCTGTGACAGTAGGTCCGGCCTCCGAGGTAGTTCCCATGATGTCCCCGCTAAGAGTGACAGTATGGTGCTTAACCAGTGGCATCTCGGCCATCTCAGGGAAAGTAGAAGGGCCTGGTGGCCCGCTTCCCTGATTCTGTCCAGAGTCGCTGGAATCAGCAGAATCAGGGGGGAAGGCGTATAGCCTCTTCCTCAGCCACTCGTGGGCCAGGGCATCTAGGCCAAGTGGCTCGGGGGGGTTGGATATTGAGAACCAGAGGGGGCACTGTGTGTTCCTCTCTTAGGCAAAGAGATGCACCTCCACTTACCTAAAGAATCCTCACATGCGACTCATATTCAGGGATGTAGTCGCTTCTCCCCTTCCGGATGGCCTTCTCTGGACAGCATGTCCACCACAGTGTTCAGGATCCCTGGGAGGTGTACAGCTTTTAGTGACACCAGATTATTGTGTGACCACAGCAGAATTGTATGTGCCATCTTGAGGAGGTGGATGGAACCCAGACCCCCTTGGTGGTTTATGTATGCTACCACTGTGGTGCTGTCTGTCTGTACCAGTACATGTTTGTCCCACCTTTGTGGGAGAAATTTGAGTAGTGCTATCCGGACTGCTCAACTCCAGCATGTTGATGTGGAGTTTGGACCAGCTGGGGCTCCATGTCCCGCTGCCCGACCTCCCCCTCAATACTGCTCCCCAACCTGTCAAGGAGGGTTCTGTTTGAACCCAGGCGTATCCAGCCTGAAAGGAATTTCAGGGATCGCCATCTTGCCCGTGCTCTTGTGTCTTTGTTTCATGGCCAGAAACAAAGACTTTCTTCTGAAACTCTTCAGTCTATTCTTGTTCTAATAAATGAAGGTTATTCCATGCCAGAAATTGCCAAGAAACTGAAGATCTCGTACAACGCTGTGTACGACTCCCTTTTACAGAACAGCACAAACTGGCCCTAACCAGAATAGAAAGAGGAGAGAGAGGCCCCGGTGCACAACTGAGCAAGAGGGCAAGTAGAATAGTGTCTAGTTTGAGAAACGGAAGCTTCACAAATCCTCAACTGGCAGCTTCATTAAATAGTACCCGCAAAACACCAGTCTCAATGTCAACAGGGAAGAGGCGACTCTGGGATGCTGGCCTTGCTCAGTCCTCTTGCTCAGTTTTGCACCGGGGCCTCCCACTCCTCTTTCTATTCTGGTGAGAGCCAGTCTGCGCTGCTCTGTGAAGGGAGTAGTACACAGCGTTGTACGAGATCTCCAGTGTCTTGGCAATTTCTCGCAAGGAATAGCCTTCATTTGTCAGAACAAGAATAGACTGACGAGAATCAGAAGAAAGTATTTGTTTCTGGCCATTTTGAGCCTGTAATCGAACCCACAAATGCTAATATTCAACTAGTCTAAAGAATGCCAATTTTATTGCTTCTTTCATTAGAACAACAGTTTTCAGCTGTGCTATCATAATTGCAAAAGGGCTTTCTAATGATCAATTAGCCTTTTAAAATTATAAACACAACATGCCATTTGCAACACACGAGTGATGGTTTCTGATAATGGGCCTCTGTACGCCTATGTAAACGTCCCTTTTCAGGACCCTGTCTTTCATAGATAATTCGTAATAATCCAAATAACATCACAGATCTTCATTGTAAAGGGTTTATACACTGTTTCCCATGCCTGTTCAATGAACCATAAACAATTAATGAACATGCACCTGTGGAACGGTCGTTAAGACACTAACAGCATACAGACGGAAGGCAATTAAGGTCACAGTAATGAAAACTTATGACACTAAAGAGACCTTTCTACTGACTGAAAAACACCAAAAGAAAGATGCCCAGGGTCCCTGCTCATCTGGGTGAACGTGCATTAGGCATGCTGCAAGGAGGCATGAGGACTGCAGATGTGGCTAGGGCAATAAATTGTAATGTCCTTACTGTGAGACGCCTAAGACAGCGCTACAGGAATACAGAACGGACAGCTGATCGTCCTCGCAGTGGCAGACTACGAGTAACAACACCTGCACAGGTTCGGTACATCCAAACATCACACCTGCTGGACAGGTACAGGATGGCAACAACCACTGCCCGAGTTACACCAGGAACGCACAATCCCTCCATCAGTGCTCAGACTGTCCGCAATAGGCTGAAAGAGGCTGGACTGAGGGCTTGTAGGCCTGTTGTAAGGCAGGTCCTCACCAGACATCACTGACAACAATGTCGCCTATGGGCACAAACCCACCATCGCTGGACCAGACAGGACTGGCAAAAAGTGCTCTTCACTGATGAGTTACGGTTTTGTCTCACCAGGGGTGATGGTCGGATTCGTGTTTATCGTCGAAGGAATGAGCGTTACACCGAGGCCTGTACTCTGGAGCGGGATCGATTTTGAGGGTCCTTCATGGTCTGGGGCAGTGTGTCACAGGATCATCGGACTGAGCTTGTTGTCATTGCAGGCAATCTCAACGCTGTGGGAAGACATCCTCCTCCCTCATGTGGTACCCTTCCTGCAGGCTCATCCTGACATGACCCTCAAGCATGACAATGCCACCAGCCATTCTGCTCGTTCTGTGCGTGTTTTCCTGCAAGACAGGAATGTCAGTGTTCTGCCATGGCAAGTGAAGAGCCCGTATCTCAAACCGATTGAGCACGTCTGGGACCTGTTGGATTGGAGGGTGAGGGCTAGGGCCATTCCCCCCAGAAATGTCCGGTAACTTGCAGGTTCTTTGGTGGAAGAGTGGGGTAACATGTCACAGCAAGAAATGGCAAATCCGGTGCGGTCCATGAGGAGGAGATGCACTGCAGTACTTAATGCAGCTAGTGGCCACACCAGATACTGACTGTTACTTTGGATTTTGACCCCTCCCCCTTTGTTCAGGGACACATTATTCAATTTCTGTTAGTCACGTCTGTGGAACTTGTTCAGTTTATGTCTCAGTTGTTGAATCTTATGTTCATACAAATATTTACACATGTTAAGTTTGCTGAAAATAAACGCAGTTGACAGTGAGAGGACGTTTCTTTTTAGAGTTTAAATATTCCATTAAAAATCAGCCGTGTCCAACTACAATAGTAATTTACAACATTAATGTCTACACTGTACTTCTGATCAATTTGATGTCATTTTAATGGACCAAAAAAATGTGCTTTTTAAAAAACAAGGACATTTCTAAGTGACCCCAAACTTTTGAACGGTAGTGTGTGTACCCTATATTTAATTTTTGATTCACTTAATTTTTAACAGTGCAGCAACTGTGTTTTGAATTAATTTGGCAGTTGTCTGTTTTTTCTTCTGATGTGAGGGTTTAGTGATGTCACATTCACATAAGGACACAAAGTGTTCAAAGATCCAGCCCAAACTGTGAGTACAATAAGAATTAGACAATTACACATGAATTCTCACATCAAATGCCTAATCAAAATAAGTTAAAGAATAGAAAAATGTGGTTTAACCTGAAACGCTGTTACCATAAAAAAAATATAGACCTACACATACTAGATTGATGACCATCTATGTAAAAAGTAGACATGTTGGACATTGAAGTCTTTACATTTATTCTTGTCTAACCAAAGTAAAAAATTTACCCTGAATAAGTAAAGGTTGTACAAAGGACTACTGTATATGGTAAAAATGGTTATACTTTGAAAAAAATACAATACAGATTACTTTGTACAGTTGAAGGCATATTTTTATTGTACAAATTAAACAAAGTGGCATCCTGCAATCAAACTGACAGAAACTTCTGTTAATACTAAAACCGAACTGCACTTAGAAAAACCCCTTGACATTTCATGAGCCTACATCTCATAACAAGGTCACACCAAGGCAACTACAACTACATGAAAATTACATTTTCCTTACATTTTCATGGTGCATTAAGAGCAAGTTTCATTATTTTAAAAGTCCCTTACAAAATGTCTGGTAGTGGCAACATCTACAAGACAATGTTGCCAGGCTGCAATCCCCTAAGTAGGAGCATACAACTCAACCATAGTCCAATTCTAATCCAAATACCTCAAACATTCCATCCTTCTAATCTTTATTAATAGATTAAAATAGCATAGTTTGTAACACCTTTATTGGACATCTTGAATATAAACATAGGCATACTGTATTCATGGACTCTTGAACGGTGACCTCTTTCGCAATAACACATTTATCCAACTCAGCAAACATCTTCAGTCAAAATCAGTAAAAACCTCCATATTTTGTGCAATCTGTAGCTTCCTTTGTGATTCATAGTGTCCCCTCCCTGCTTTTAATCAGCAACTCATTCAACAGTATTTTCCTTAATGCTCATCTCTACTCGTCTCTCCACATCACACTTGCTTCCCCTTGCCCTCAGAGATGACATGCTCCGGGGCAGCCCTTTTGAACCATTCAGACCATGACCCGTCATACACAGACACTGACCCTGAATGTCCCAGCAGGTGAGCAGCCAGAACCACGTGGCATGCAGTGACCCCTGACCCACAGGTTACCCAGAAAGGTTTCTCCAAGTCCACCCCTGCCTCTCGGAACATTTTTGCCAGCACTTCAAGCTCCAACTCCTTGCCTGAGGCATCCATGAACTTGGCAAAAGGCATGTTGATAGTACCAGGAATGTGGCCAGGCTCAATGTCTGTGTGTGAGAGGGAAAAAAATTATAAGGAGAGCAATAAAGAGAGGGGGATAGAGAAAGAGGGAAGGCGAGATTTTATTTAAAAAAATATTTGGGCAAAATATGATGTCCTAACATTTAAAAAAATCATATTAGCAAAAATGTATAATAACATCAAATGTAATCAATTCTAGGAGGCCAAAATAAATCTTTGCATATGCTCCCACTGACCATCTCTTGGTTCTGGTTCGGTTCCCCGGAACCTGCCGGCGGATCTTGCGTCAATCACTTGCACCTGTTTCGTCTCGATGTTTTTCAGCACATCTTCATACGACTTGACCCAAGAATGATTGGCGGTCGCCTTGAAGTCCGCACGTCCTGGCTTGGTGTATTCTGCAGTGACCGAATGCCCTTCGGCCAGCCAATTCTTCATTCCCCCGTCCAGGACCGATACAGAATTGTGCCCAAATAATCGGAACATCCACCACACTCGGGGTGCGCTGTATGACCCAAAATCGCTGGTATCGTACACTACTACATGTGTATCGTTTCCTATACCTAAACCACCCACATACTCTGCAAAGTAGTTTGCAGTTGGGAGCATATGGTCCATCGAGGAAGTTTTGTCAGAGCATTTGTCAATATCAAAGAACGAAGTTCCAGGTATGTGCTGTTGGTTAAATTCCGCATTTGCATCGCGTTTTAATTTCGCTAGATACCAGGACGTATCCAGAATTCGAAGATTCGGTCCAATAAGGTTGCTTTTTATCGCATCTGCAAGCCATTTGGCTGAAACAAGCGCCCGGGTTTGCGCCGCCATGATTATCCTTATCTTGGACTCTGAATCAAGGTTGCCAGGTCCTAATCAAAATCTGGGTAATGACGACTCAAAACCCGCTCATAAGGCCTGAAAAGTAGTCCCAGGAAGAAGGGAGTTGCCACATTTAGCCTATAAACCCATTTCCCCCACAACGTTATCGAGCGAAGAAGGAATATCGATTTAACTTCTAAAAACTTCAGAAGCAAATTTCGGTTTTCCATCAAAATAATAATACTTGCAAAATAATGTGACTAATAAAGAATTGGAATATGTCGTAAGAGAAAATATAATTCGCCTTTTTACACTTTTCTGACAATTGTGCCGTTATTACAGTACCAGTTAAACGTTTTGCTATCAATTATACCTCTGTATATTTTCATATACATTACCACTGTAAAGTTTGGACACACCTACTCATTCAAGGGTTTTTCTAGATTTGACTATTTTCTAGGTTGTAGAATAATAGTGAAGACGTCAAAACTATAAAATAACACATATGGAATCATGGAGTAACCAAAAAAGTGTGAAACAAATCAAAATATATTTTATATTGAGATTCTTCAAAGTAGCCACCCTTTGCCTTGATGACAGCTTTGCACACGTCTTCACTATTATTCTACAATGTAGAAAAGATTTTTAAAAATAAGGAAAAACCCCTGGAATCAGTAAGTGTGTCCAAAGTTTTGACTGCTGTATGTGCCAGATATAAAATGAAAGAGGCAAGATGTAAAATGAACAATTTAGCAGCTTGCTTAATTCAAGTTGACAGTAATTCACTCAACATGAATAGTGAGGTGATTTCATGGTGAGAAATGCTTCTGTTGCCCCATTATAGGCTACTGAGGATGGGATCGTAATTTCAATAACTGAATCAAATATTAATAATATGGATATGAACTGAATAGGCCTATGCTTGTCAACAACAGCCAGTTTTTTTTATTGTATTTATTTAAAATCTGTAGCCTAATCTAATGCATTCTAACAGCTGATCGGCAATTGCGGTAGAAATGTGACCATGATCACAATTGATAACTTCCAATTTCATGAACTAAACATGGACATTAATAATTAAACATTTTATTCTTGTATTTCACCTTTATTTAACCAGGTAGGCCAGTTGAGAACAAGTTCTCATTTACAACTGCGACCTGGCCAAGATAAAGCAAAGCAGTGCGACAAAAACAACAACACAGAGTTACACATAAACAAACGTACAATCAATAACACAATAGAAAAATCTATGTACAGTGTGTACAAATGTAGAAGAGTAGGGAGGCAAGGCAATAAATAGGCCGTAGAGGCGAAATAATTACAATTTAGCATTAACACTTTTGTGATAGATGTGCAGATGATGACGCACAAGTAGAGATACTGGGGTGCAAAAGAGCAAGATGATAAATAACAATATGGGGATGAGGTGTGCTATTTACAGATTGGCTGTGTACAGGTACAGTGATCGGTAAGCTGCTCTGATAGCTGATGCTTAAAGTTTGTGAGGGAGATATAATACACCAGCTTCAGTGATTTTTTTAAATATTTTTTTTCAGTTCTTTCCAGTCATTGGCAGCAGAGAACTGGAAGGAAAGGCGGCCAAAGTAAGTGTTGGCTTTGGGGATGACCAGTGAAATATACCTGCTGGAGCATGTGCTACAGGTGGGTGTTGCTAAGGTGACCAGTGAGCTGAGATAAGGCGGGGCTTTACCTAGCAAAGACTTATAGATGACCTGGAGCCAGTGGGTTTGGCGACATATAAGTAGTGAGGGCCAGCCAAAGAGAGCATACAGGTTGCAGTGGTCACAGCACTGTGATAGACTACATCCAGTTTATTGAGAAGAGTGTTGGAGGCTAATTTATAAATGACATCGCCGAAGTCAAGGATCGGTAGGATAGTTAGTTTTACAAGGGTATGTTTGGCAGCATGAGTGAAGGATGCTTTGTTGCAAAATAAGAAGCTGATTCTAGATTTAATTTTCGATTGGAGATGCTTAATGTGAGTCTGGAAACAGAGTTTACAGTCTAACCAGACACCTAGGTATTTGTAGTTGTCCACATATACTAAGTCAGAACCATCCAGAGTAGTGATGCTAGTCGGACGGGCGGGTGTGGGCAGCAATCGGTTGAAGAGCATACATTTAGTTTTGCTCGCATTTAAGAGCAGTTGGAGGCCACAGAAGGAGTGTTGAATGCCATTGAAGCTCGTCTGGAGGTTTGTTAACAGTGTCCAAAGAAGTGCCAGATGTATACAGAATGGTGTCGTCTGCGTAGAGGTGGATCAGAGAATCCCCAGCATCAAGAGCGACATTATTGATATATATATACAGAGAAAAGAGTCGGCCCGGGAATTGAACCCTGTGGCACCCCCATAGAGACTGCCAGAGGTCCGGACAACAGGCCCTCCAATTTGACACAATGAACTCTATCTGAGAAGTAGTTGGTAAACCAGGTGAGGCAGTCATTTGAGAAACCAAGGCTGTTGAGTCTGCCGATAAGAATACGGTGATTGACAGAGTTGAAAGCCTTGGCCAGGTCGATGAAGAAGGCTTCACAGTACTGTCTTATATCGATGGTGGTTATGATATCGTTTAGGACCTAGAGCGTGGCTGAGGTGCGCCTATGACTAGCTCGGAAACCAGATTGCATAGTGGAGAAGGTACAATGGGATTCGAAATGGTCGGCGATCTGTTTGGTAACTTGGCTTTCAAAGATTTTAGAAGGCAAGGCAGGATGGATATAGGTCTATAACAGTTTGGGTCTAGACTGTCTCCCCCTTTTGAAAAGGGGGATGACCACGGCAGCTTTCCAATCTTTGGGGATCTTGGACGATATGAGAGGTGGAACAGGCTAGTAATAGGGGTTGCAACAGTTTCGGCGGATAATTTTAGGAAGAGAGGGTCCAGATTATCTAACCCAGCTGATTTGTAGGGATCCAAATATTTCAGCCCTTTCATAACATCAGCTGTCTGGATTTGGGTGAAGGAGAAGCGGGAGGGGGGCTTTGGCAAGTTTCTGCAGGGGGTGCTGAGCTGTTGGCCGGGGTAGGGGTAGCCAGGTGGAAAGCAAGGCCAGCCCGTAGAAAAATGCTTATTGATATTATCGATTATCGTAGATTTATCAGTGGTGACAGTGTTTCCTAGACTCAGTGCTCAGCAGCTGGAAGCTGAAGGTGTTCTATAACAAGCGACAATTATGAGAGACTTGTTTCTGGAAAGGTGGATTTTTAAAAGTAGAAGCTCGAATTGTTTGGGCACCGACCTGGATAGTATGACAGAACTCTGCAGGCTATCTCTGCAGTAGATTACAACTCCGCCCCATTTGGCAGTTCTATCTTGTCGGAAGATGTTATAGTTAGGGATGGAAATTTCAGGATTTTTGGTGGCCTTCCTAAGCCATGATTCAGACACGGCTAGGACATCAGTTTTGGAGTGTCCTAAAGCAGTGAATAAAACAAACTTAGGGAGGAGGCTTCTAATGTTAACATGCATGAAACCAAGGCTTTTACTGTTACAGAAGTCAACAAATGTGAGTGCCTGGGGAATGGGAGTGGTACTGGGGTCTGTAGGGCCTGGGTTAACCTCTACATCACCAGAGGAACAGAGGAGGAGTAGGATAAAGGTATGGCTAAAGGCTATAAGAACTGGTTGTCTAGTGCATTTGGAACAGAGAGTAAAAGGAGCAGATTTCTGGCCACAGAAGAATAGATTCAAGGCATAATGTACACATAAGGGTATGGTAGGATGTGAGTACAGTGGAGTTAAACCTAGGCATTGAGTGACGATGAGAGAGGTTATGTCTCTAGAGGCACCAGTTAAGCCAGGTGAGTTCACCGCATGTGTAGGGGGTGGAACAAAAGGGCTATCTAAGGCATATTGGGCAGGGCTAGGGGCTCTACAGTGAAATAAGACAATAATCACTAACCAAAACAGCAATATACAAGGCATATTAACATTCGGGAGAGGCATGTGTAGCCGAATTATCATAGGGTCCAATGAGTAGCACAAGATGAGTCAGGGAGACAATTTCGTAGTCGCTGCTATGCTAGGCGAGCTGGAGACACGGCGATTCAGACAGCTAGCGGGCCGGGGCTAGCAGATGGGCATCCGGCGACGTCGCAACAGAAGAGCCTGTTGAGACCACTTTGAACGGTTACGTCGGCAGACCAGTCGTGATGGATTGGCGGGGCTCTGTCGGCAGGAAAGGGTCCAGGCCAATTGGCAAAAGAGGTATTGTAGCCAAATAATTGTCTGGTGGACATCTTTGGCTAGCTGGGAGACGGGCCTAGCTCGAGGCTAGCTCCAGGCTAACTGGTGCTTGCTTTGGGACAGAGACGTTGGCCAGGAGTAGCCACTCGGATAGCAGCTAGCTAGCTGCGATGATCTAGGGTAAAGGTTCAGAGATTGTGGTAGGAATCCGGAGTTGTGGTGGAGAAAAAGCAGTCCGATATGCTCTGGGTTGATATCGCGCTGTGCAGACTGGCAGGAATTGACCGGGTTGAGGCTGGCTGATGTCCGAGTTAATGGTGAGGACCGCTAGCAGTGTCTAACTGACTACTAGCTAGTAGCTAGTTAGCTGGCTAGCTGCTGAAGGGGGTTCCGGTTCCGGTAAAGTATAAAAATAGCAGATCCTTACCTCATTGGGTGAGACTGGTTGCAGGAGAGTATATTCGGTCCGTAGATGGAAAGTGAGATTAAAATATATACTTAGAAAACGATATATACACGGAACGGGACAAGACAAAACACACGTCCTATGCCATCTTGGAACAAGATCTAATAACACAAGTCTACAACAACAATAAACTGAAGTTATAGGCTATTGATTAAATCAGTTTGCCAACTCAAGGTAGGCTACATTTGCAGTGATTCCAGTGATATTGTAATTATATTTATATTTTATATTTATATTTAACATATTTATGTATAAAATGGTAGGCTACAGTAGCATACATAGGCATGTAAATGAATAGGCTAATTGATGACTAATAGATGCAGTGTGTCATTGTCACTTTCATTGTGGACTTTTCCCAGTTCCATAACTTCCATTTCAAATGTCCACTTAGCGCTCGAGACCCAAGAGCTGAGCTGGCATAAAATCCTTCATTTGATATGGTTTTCAATAAGCAACGTCGACATAAGAATGCAGTTTAAACCACCTCCGAGCGAATTTATCTAATGTGCTCTAGAGCACCTAAAGTAGTTTTCCTGTGCTTTGTCATCATTATTTGTTGATGCACATCAGTTTTAGCACGTTAATGTTTTATGGAAAAGAAGTTGGAAATAGGTGTCTCCATAATAATAATCTAAATAGCCTACACGACGTGCACTCTTGCTGCTCTTTCCTCATCACTCTCACTCACTCACTCAGAAATAGGCTCCCTCACTGCTTGATAGTCAGCAGCAGCAGGTCACAGTAAAATGTATATTTTTAATAAATTGCCATGGTGGCCAAAACCCAGCAACTAGTGACCAATACATTTTCACCAGCGGCATCCTTTTCAAAGTAGCCTAATTTTACAGGAAAACTAGGAACATGGCAACCCTTCTCTGAACTATTATGCAATTTGATGCAGTATGAGCCTTCATTGGCTTTCATTGGCACTTCATTCTGTAGGTCATTTGTAGAACTGTAAACGTGTACAATTTTGATTTCAAGTCTGTTGTTCCACTCTTTCCACACAATTATGACACCAAGTAGACCATGATTTCCAGCTATTTATCAAAATCTGCAAATTTCTTGGAAAAATAACATTATGCAATATTGCATGTTTAGTGTTATTTCTGACCCATTTTATACAGGCAACTTCACTTCCACCCCTGCATGTCCAACAAATCACCCGTAGAGGGAGTCCCTATGTATAATATCACTTTTCTTCTATTGTTATACATACAATTAGTTATTTATTAGGATCCCCATTAGCCGCTGCAAAGGCATCAGCTACTCTTCCTGGGGTCCACATGAAACATGGCATACTACTAAGTATAGAACATTTTTAGTCAAGGACTGAAATAGGCTATGGCCTACATATCAGTACATACACACACTATGTAGGTCTAATTCATAGTACAGTGCAAATTACAATACAATATATATATATAAAAAGACTGTCTCTTCACAGTCCCCTTTGTGCAGGAAGGTGTTCTTTTATCATTTTTTTTCAACTGGTTCTATTGTTAGCTTGAGTTACCTAGGGTGGCAGAGAGTTCCATGTAGTCATGTCTCTATTTAATACTGTGTTTCTCAGCCTCTGTTCTGGACCTGGGGACTTTGAGGAGACGTCTGGTTGCATGTTTTGTGTTGTACCGATGACTACTAGAACTGGGTGCCAACTGCTTGAACAGACAGTTCGGTACCTTCAACACATCAATACCTCGCACAAAGACTAAAAGTGATGCAATCAATATCTCCTCAACTTTGAGCCAGGAGACACTGAAATGCATATTACTGACACTTTCTCTCCGTGTACATCTAAGTGTGAGACGTGCTGCATTGTTCAGGACCAACTGCAATTTACCTACAGTGCATTCTGAAAGTATTCAGACCTGTTGGCTTTTTCCACATTTTGTTACGTCACAGCCTTATTCTAAAATTGTTTAAATTGTTTTCCCCCCCCAATCAATTTACACACAGTACCCCATTAATGACAAAGTAAAAAAACATTTTATTTTAGCACCTTTATAAAAATGGAAAAATCACATTCAGACCCTTTACTCTGAACTTTGTTGAAGCACCTTTGGCAGCGATTACAGCCTCGAGGCTTTTTGGGTATGACGGTACAAGCTTGGCACACCTGTATTTTGGGAGTTTCTCCCATTCTTCTCTGCCGAACCTCTCAAGCTCTGTCAGGTTGGATGGGGAGTGTTGCAGCACAGCTATTATCAGGTCTTTCAAGAGATGTTTGATTGGGTTCAAGTCTGGGCTCTGGCTGGGCCTCTCAAGGACATTCAGAGACTTATCCCGAAGCCACTCTTGCATTGTCTTGGCTGTGTGCTTAGGGTTGTTTTCCTGTTGGAAGGTGAACCTTTGCCCCAGTCTTAGGTCCTGAGCACTCTGGAGAAGATTTTCATCAAGGATCTCTCTGTATTTTGTTCCGTTCATCTTTCCCTCAAACCTGACCAGTCTCCCATTCCCTGCCACTGAAAAACATCCCCACAGCATGATGCTGCCATCACCATGCTTCACCGTAGGGATGATACCAGGTTTCCTCAAGATGTGACGCTTGGCATTCAGGCCAAAGAGTTAAATCTTAGTTTCATAAGACCAGAGCATCTTGCTTCTCATGGTCGGAGTCCTTTTAGGTGCCTTGTTTGCAAACTCCAAGCGGGCTATCATGTTCCTTTTACTGAGGAGTGCCTTCTACTTGGCCACTCTACCATAAAGGTTCTCCCATCTTCACAGAGCAACTCTAGAACTCTATCAGAGTATTCATTGTGTTCTTGGTCATCTCTCCGATGAAGGCCCTTCTCCCCCGATTGCTGGGCGGCCAGCTCTAGGAAGAGTCTTGGTAGTTCCAAACTTCTTCCATTTAAGAATGATGGTGGCCACTGAGACCTTCAATGCTGCAGACATTTCTTTGGTACCCTTCCTTTCAGCATTTGTAGTTTGCACATCATACCTAAGTTTGCTAATCTTGTCAACAAAAAAAGTTATTGAAGTGGTTGGCAATATCAAAGGGTTTTGTTATGAACAAGCCATCTGCCTCACTGACAGATGGAGCAAAGTTTGCTTTTTGTCTATAATTTAATTTGAAGTACTCCAGAGGTTTTTACTATCATTCTTTTATATATCATTAATCTTTCTTCCATAGTCTAGTTTATTTTTGTTTAGTTATGTGATTTCTCAATTTACTGTATGTTTGCCAGTCTGTTGCCTTGTCAGACTTATTTGCTATTTGTAACAGGATTCGTCCTCCTCTGACGAGGAGTATGAGAGATCGGACCAATATGCAGCGTGATACGTGTTCGTCATGTTTTAATGAACAAAATCACTGAACACGAAAATATAAAATAACAAATAGAAAGACAGAAACGAAAACCGAAACAGTTCCATGTGGAACACATAGGCACAGAAAACAGAAAATAAACATCCACCAAACACAATAGAAAACAGGCTACCTAAATATGGTTCTCAATCAGGGTCAACGATTGACAGCTGCCTCTGATTGAGAACCAAAGCAGGCCAAACACAGAAATAGCAAATCATAGAAAAACTAACATAGACAACCCACCCAATTCACGCCCTGACCATACTAAAATAAAGACATAACAAAATAACTAAGGTCAAAACGTGTCACTATTCCCTTTGCCTCATCCCTCTCACCCATACAGTTTTTCAATTTGTCATCTATCCATGGAGATTTGGCAGTTCTAACATTCCGTTTCTTGATGGGTGCATGCCTATCAGTAACTGGAAGAAGCCGTTTCATGAATGCTTCAAGTGCAGCTTCCGGGTGTTCCTCATTACACACATCAGACCAATAAATATTATTCACATCTTTGACATAGGAATCATTGCAAAATCTCTCTAGTGTAAATCTATCAGTGGGGAGTACAGTAACAAGTAATCAAACTCCAAAAGGGTGTTTGTATAAATCAGTTTGCTCTTATTGATACCACATTACAACTATGGTTCAACTGTACAGTATGTAGTTAGAACTGGAATATGTTGCGCAATGGATATGTGCCATGGAGAAGGATCATGCCATCATCCGATGTACCCATGTGAGAGATGGATAGCACTGTACCCAGTTCTCTCTGTGTGTTTCCGTGTGCCCATCTGAATCCTGCCCGGGTCAAACCCTGCAGAGAGGCGATGTTGTGCTGCCTGCCCTGCGGGAGATGGCCTCAGCTGTGGGAATGTGTGCTTTGTCACGGGGCTCTGATTACATGCTCAATGCTTGGCTTGTGCGTAGCTCATCGTCTGGGCAATTGAGATTAATGACAAACCTGATCCCTGGCCTGCCTCTATTTGTTAAATTCTAGGCTATTTGATAAACTTCTGTTTATTTGACAACTTGAGGAATTTAGTGATTTGCTGAATTTCGAGGCCTTTAGCTCGACTGACCCTTTGATTATCAATTAACTTAAATGTTATCTCAGTGTTTAGGTTCATAAAGTCCACAAACCTGCACACAGTCTTTCAAAAGTGCAAGACTACTCCATGTGTTTCTCAGGTATTTTTTCAGGAAAAAAATATTTTCCATCAGAGAGACTCTTGGTGATGGAAGAGATTTAGGAGATTATTGTTTTGGGAGTTCCGCTTCTTACAAACCATTCCTGCTACTGTTTTTCTATTTAGGCCCTTACTCAAAGCATTCTAGAAGTAAGAATAAGGCAACAATATGACACAGCAACAATTTAATTTGAATGGTAATAATACTACAAAGTACAAGAGATTTACGTGGTTTGATGGCTGACGAAGACAGCGTTTTATTAATGCCTTGGTAATAGAGGAAACAATTAAAATGATCATACATATAAAAAAAACACAATAGTATTTGATAATTGACACAAGTATGGTATTCAAGTGTTTGTATAATCATACGCAAAACATCAATTTTCTTAAATAGGCCAGAGAAGTGTTCACCTTGACCAATGTGTTATGTTAGCAAATATATTCTCTCACTTGTTTAGACAGTTGAGATGCCTGTGAACAGTAATTATTTTGTGTGAAATGGCCTTGCCCAGAGGGACTCTTGGGAGAGGGGTTCCTCCCTCCAACTTCTCCAGTAAGTCCTGGACATGTGAAAGGGTCCCAGCGGAGTCCAGGATGATGTTGGAGGAGGGCTAGGAAAAAACAGCGACTGGGAAAAATAGGAGCTAGGATAAACGCTGGTTGATTTGGCAAAACAAGACGAGCTGGCACAGAGAGACAGGAAACACAGGGATAAATGCCTCGGGGACTAATGGGGAAAACAGGCGATACCTGGAGGTAGGTGGAGGTAATCACAAAGAACGGTGAAACAGATCAGGGCGTTACAGTAGCCTCCCCCCAGGATATCTCTAGCAGGAACCCAGCACCTCTCCTCCATAACCATAACCCTCCCAGTCAACCAGGTACTGGAAACCCCTGCCCCGTGGTCGAACACCCAGGAAGTGTTTCACCTTGTATGACTGATGGCCATCGATGACACAGGGGGGAAGGATGGGCCAGGAGACAGAAGACAAAGGGCTGTGAGACACGCGTTTAATCCTAGACACATGGAAAGTAGGGTGAATGTAGGGTGAATGCCGAGGGTACGGGGTAACACAAGACAGACAGCAGTGGAACTAAGGAATCTAGAGATGGGGAAAAGAACCAATGAAACAGGGGGACAGGTCCCGAGTGGAAAGCTATACCCTCTGCCCAATGCAGTAGTGGGGAGCTGGAGTCCAGCTGCGGTCCGCTTGTCGACGATACCTGGAGTTGGTCTTGAGAAGTGCCGCCCGAGCACTTCTCCAGGTACGTTTACAGCAGCAGGGACCGAGGGTACGTTGACCTCCTGCTCTTGTTCTGGAAAGAGTGGAGGCAGATAGGGTGGTTTCTAGGTACTGGTTAGCTTGCTCCGACTGGTCGTTAGATTGAGGATGGAATCCGGAGGACAGGCTGACCGATGATCCAATAAGGGTGCAGAACGCCTTCCAAAACTAAGACAAGAACTGAGGACCCTGATCGGAGACCATGTCCACTGGGAGTCCATGGATCTGGAAGACGTGCTGCACCATAAGCTGGGCCGTCTCTTTGGCAGAGGGTAGTTTGGGGGGGAGGGATGAAATGGGCGGCCTTGGAGAAAGGGTCCACAGTTGTCAGAATGACAGTGTTGCCATCAGACAGAGGGAGCCCAGTGACAAAGTTCAGAGAGATATGGGACCAGGGACAATGAGAGACAAGCAGAGGCTGAAGGAGGCCAGAAGGAGCTTGCCGTGGAGTCTTGTTCTGAGCACACACTGTGCACGCGGCGACAAAGGCAGAGACGTCAGGAACCATTGTGGGCCACCAGAAACATTGTCGGAGGAGGGCTAGGGTACGACGGAACCTGGATGACAGGTCAGCCTGGAGGAATGAGCCCATTCTAGGACCCGGGACCACACTGAGTTAGAGACAAACAACTGATTAGCCAGGCCCCCTTCAGGTTCAGGCTGGGAACATTGTGCCTTGCGGACCAAGGTTTCAATGCCCCAATCCACTGAAGCTGCAAGGCCTGAGGTAGGGAGAATGATTTCAGCGACCGAGGGAGTGGCAGAGGAACTGTATAGGTGGGAGAGGGCGTCAGAATTCACATTTGTATACCCTGGGCGGTAGGAAATGGTGAAGTTCAATCTTGTAAACAATAAAGCCCACCAGGCCTGCCTGAATTTAAGGCGCTTGGCTGTATGGAGATATTCCACTTTTTATGGTCGGTCCAAACCAAGAATGGCTGTTCTGCTCCTTCCAGCCAGTGCCTCCACTCTTCCAGTTTCATCTTGACCACCAGGAGTTCTCGGTTGCCTACGTCGTAGGTCCTCTCTGCAGGATTGAGAAGATGGGACAGGAAGGCACAGACTTGGAGCTTTTGGTCCCGGGCAGATCGCTGGATCATCAACCTCTACCACAAATTGACGGATCCGGATGGGTGCTGTGGTGAACCGATGCTTCAGGTCCACGAAGGCTCTGTGAACTGTACTTTGGGAGAGGTGAGTGCAGAGAGGGGGCCCGCCAGCGTGCTGTAGCCCCGAATGGAATGGCGGGAGAAGTTAGCAAACCCCAGGAAACGTTGTAACTGCACCCTGGACGTAGGTTGAGGCCACTGTACCAGTGCTTTCACTTTTTCAGGATCCATTTGGACGTTTCCGTCAGCGATGACATATCCCAGAAAGGAGATTGTAGAGCGGTGGAACTAACACTTCTCGGCTTTCACGAACAATTGGTTCTCCAGGAGGCGCTGAAGGACTTTTCTGACATAAAGAACGTGTTCTTGGGCAGACTCGGGGAAAAAACGGGATCTTGTCAAGGTAGAAGAACACAACGGTTTAGCATGTCCCTGAGCACATCGTTCACCAGAGTCTGGAAGACAGCGGAGGCGTTGGTGAGTCCAAACGGCATGACCTGGTACTCATAATGTTCGCTGGCTGTGTTAAAAGCTGTCTTCCACTCATCTCCTTTGTGTATCCGAACCAGGCGGTTGGCATTCCGAAGGTCCAGTTTGGAAAAAATGTTGGCCCCCTGGAGAGGTTCGAAAGCCGAGGAGAGGAGTGGTAGGGGGTAACAATTCTTGATTGTTATATCATTCAGACCCTGGTAGTCAATGCATGGATGCAGGGTCTTGTCCTTCTTGTCCACCCTGCGCCGGCAGGAGGTGCAGACGGACGCATGCCTCCAGTAGCCAGAGAATCCTCAATGTACTGGTTTCTCCACAGCAGAATCACAAAAAAAGGTGAACGGGTGATGGAAGTTAGTCTCTCAAGCTGTCTCAAAAAAGTACTTGTACCCACTAAAGAAGAGGGTTTCTAAACTGGACAGGTGGCTGGCTATATAATGTCCCAACCCTCCACAGTACAGACAACAGTTAGAATTCAGCCTATGTGAGCATTCCCCAACCGATAATCTAGCTCTTCCCAGTTGCATGGGCTAAGGAGTATCCAAATCACCCGTCGCCGAGGGTTCTCTGGGAACCTCGGGTGTTTTCGGGTATCCTCGAAAATACAAACTTTGGGGATTTCCGCATTCCTTCAGATGGGCACCAGCATCAGCAGAGGAATGAATGTTCTCAAGACCCGACCTCCTCTCACACTGGTGTTCTCGTAGGCGCCCATCAATCCTAATTGCAAGGGCGATGAGGGAATCAATGTCCCGTGGTATTTCCCGAGCTGCGAGCTCATCCTTTATCCCCTCCGACATTCCTTGGCGGAAGGTGTCAAAAATTCCAGGAACTCTCAGTGGTCAATGTGCAAAAATCTACTGCATAGTCTTTCACACTACGAGAGTTCTGATGTACCTGCAGTAGTTTGAGCCACTTCCCTCCCAGGCACAGGAGAATCAAAAACCTTAACCTCTCTGGGATATGCCAAAAGCCAGGGAAAATGCAAAGCACCAAATTCAAATAAATTACTATAAAAATCAAACTTTCATTAAATCACACATGCAAGATAGCAAATTAAAGCTACACTTGTTGTGAATCCAGCCAACATGTCAGATATCAAAAAGGCTTTTCGGCGAAAGCAAACGATGCTATTATCTGAGGATAGCACCACAAAGAGAAACCATATTTCAACCCTGCAGGCGCGACACAAAACGCAGAAATAAAAATATAATTCATGCCTTACCTTTGACAAGCTTCTTTTGTTGGCACTCCAATATGTCCCTTAAACATCACAAATGGTCCTTTTGTTCGATTAATTCCGTTGATATATATCCAAAATGTCAATTTATTTGGCGCGTTTGATCCAGAAAAACACCAGTTCCAACTTGCTCAATGTGACTACAAAATATCTCAAAAGTTACCTGTAAACTTTGCCAAAACATTTCAAACTACTTTTGTGATACAACTTCAGGTATTTTTTTTACGTAAATAATCCATAAAATTGAAGACTGGATGATCTGTGTTCAATATAGGAAGAAAACAACCTGAAGCATGCTTTCTGGTCACACGCCTCTATCTAACAGTACACTTCAAGTGACCCTCGTTCAAGATGGCCGTACTTCTTCATTACACAAAGGAATAACCTCAACCAATTTCTAAAGACTGTTGACATCCAGTGGAAGCGATAGGAACTGCAAGAAGGTCCCTTAGAAATCTGGATTCCCAATGAAATCCCATTGAAAAGATAGGCTGGAAGCAACAAAATGGAGTCATGGTCAGCTTTTCCGAAAGGAAGGCGGGGGAAGGCCTTATAGGCATCGCGGAAGTTAGAAGAACAATGATCCAGGGTTTTACCAGCCCTGGTAGCACAATCGATATGCTGATAGAATTTAGGGAGTCTTGTTTTCAGATTAGCCTTGTTAAAATCCCCAGCTACAACGAATGCAGACTCAGGATATGTGGTTTCCAGTTTACATAGTCAAATAAAGTTTGTTCAGGGCCATCGATGTGTCTGCTTGGGGGGGAATACATGTGGCTGTGATTATAACCGAAGAGAATTCTCTTGGTAGATAATGCGGTCGACATTTGATTGTGAGGAACTCTAAGTCAGGTGAACAGAAGGACTTGAGTTCCTGTATGTTGTTATGATCACACCACGTCTCGTTAATCATAAGTCATACCCCCCCACCCCTCTTCTTACCAGTAAGATGCTTGTTTCTGTCGGCGCGATGCGTGAAGAAACCAGCTGGCTGACTCCGATAGCATGTCTCGTGTGAGCCATGTTTCCGTGAAGCAAAGAACGATAGTCTCTGATGCCTCTCTGGAATGCTACCCTTGCTCGCATTTCATCAACCTTGTTGTCAAGAGACTGGACATTGGTGAGTAGTATGCTCGGGAGCGGTGCGCGATGTGCCCGTCCCCGGAGCCTGACCAGAATACTGCTTCGTCTGCCATTTTTACAGCGTCGTTGTTTTGGTTCGGATTTTGGTTGGGATTCAATCCATTGACCTGGGTGGTGGGCAAAACACAGGATCCGCTTTGGGAAAGTCGTATTCCTGGTCGTAATGATGGTGAATTGACTTTGCTCTTATATCCAGTAGTTCCTCTCGACTGTATGTAATAAAACCTAAGATTACCTGGCGTACCAATGTAAGAAATAACACGCAAAAAAAACTAAATGTTGCATAGTTTCCTAGGAACGCGAAGCGAGGCGTGACAGAAAAATGTGGTATAACCTAAAAGGCTGTTACCATAAAAAATATAGACCTACACATACTAGATTGATGACCATCTATGTAAAAAGTAGACGCGTTGGACATTGAAGTCTTCACGTTTACTTCTTGTCTAACCAAAGTAAAAAATGTACCATGAATAAGTAAAAGTTGTACAAATGACTACTGTATATGGTAAAAGTTGTTATACTTTGAAACAAATACAATACAGAGAACTTTGTACAGTAGATGCCATATTTTTATTGTACAAATTAAACAGTGACATCCTGCAATCGAACTGACAAAATTATGTTAATACTAAAACCGAACTGCACTTAGAAAAACCCCTTGACATTTCGTGAGCCTACATCTCATAACAAGGTCACACCAAGGCAACTACAACTCCATGAAAGTTACATTTTCCTTACATTTTCATGGTGCATTAGAGAGCAAGTTTCATTATTTTAAAAGTCCCTTAGAAAATGTCTGGCAGTGGCAACATCTACAAGACAATGTTGCCAGGCTGCAATCCCCTAAGTAGGAGCATACAACTCAACCATAGTCCAATTCTAACCCGAATACCTCAAACATTCCATCCTTCTAATCTTTATTAAGGAATTAATATCACATAGTTTGTAACACCTTTATTGGACATCTTGAATATAAACATAGGCATACTGTATTCATGAACTCTTTCACAATGACACATTCATCCAACTCAGCAAAAATCTTCAGTCAAAATCAGTAAAACCCTCCATATTTTGTGCAATCTGTAGCTTCCTTTGTGGGTCATAGTGTCCCCTCCCTGCTCATTCAACAGTAATTGTCTTAGTGCTCATTTCTACCCTTCTCTCCACATCACACTTGCTTCCCCTTGCCCTCAGAGATGACATGCTCCGGGGCAGCCCTTTTGAACCATTCATACCATGACCCGTCATACACAGACACTGACCCTGAATGTCCCAGCAGGTGAGCAGCCAGAACCACGTGGCATGCAGTGACCCCTGACCCACAGGTTACCCAGAAAGGTTTCTCCAAGTCCACCCCTGCCTCTCGGAACATTTTTGCCAGCACTTCAAGCTCCAACTCCTTGCCTGAGGCATCCATGAACTTGGCAAAAGGCATGTTGATAGTACCAGGAATGTGGCCAGGCTCAATGTCTGTGTGTGAGAGAACAAAATAAAATGATAAGGAGAGCGGTAAAGAGAGGGGGATAGAGAAAGAGGGAAGATGAGATTTTATTAAAAAAATAATTGGGACAAAATATGTCTTGACATTTAAAAAATCATATTAGCAAAAATGTATAATACCATCAAATGTAATCAATTCTAGGAGGACAAAATAAATCTTTGCTTATGCTCCCACTGACCATCTCTTAGTTCTGGTTCAGTTCCCCGGAACATGCCGGCGGGTCTTGTGTCAATAACTTGCACCTGTTTGGTCTCGATGTTTTTCAGCACATCATCATATGACTTGACCCATGATTGATTGGCGGTCGCCTTGAAGTCCGCACGTCCTGGAATGGTGTATTCTGCAGTGACAGGATGCCCCTCGGCCAGCCAATTCTTCATTCCCCCGTCCAGGACCGATACGGAATTGTGCCCAAATAATCGGAACATCCACCACACTCGGGGTGCGCTGAATGACCCAAAATCGCTGGTATCGTACACTACTACATGTGTATTGTTTCCTATACCTAAACCCCCCACATACTCTGCAAAGTAGTTTGCAGTTGGGAGCATATGGTCCAACGAGGAAGTTTTGTCAGAGCATTTGTCAATATCAAAGAACGAAGTTCCAGGTATGTGCTGTTGGTTAAATTCTGCATTTGCATCGCGTTTTAATATCGGTATATGCCAGGATGTATCCAGAATTCGAAGATTCGGTCCAATAAGGTTGCTCTTTAACATATCTGCAAGCCATTTGGCTGAAACAAACTCCTGGATTTGCACCGCCATGATTGTCCTTGTCTTGAACTTTGAATCAAGGTTGCCATGTCTTCAACAAAATTCTAATCCAAAACCCACTCAAAAATCCTGAAAAGTAGTCCCTTTTTCTTTTGTGCAGGAAGAGGGGAGTTGCAACATTTAGCCAATAAACCCCTTTTTTCCACAACTTTACTGAGCGAATTAAGAAGGAATCTTGATTTAACGTCTAACAACTTTAGAATCAAAATTCGGTTTTCCATCAAAATAATAATTATTGCAAGCTAATGTGACTAATAAAGGAAATGGAATATGTCACAAGAGAAAATATAATTTGCCCTTTTTACACTTTTGACTGTTACTACAGTACCAGTCAAAAGATTGGGCACACCTACTCATATCAGGGTTTTTCTTCATTTTTACTATTTTCTACATTGTAGAATAATAGTGAAGACATCAAAACTATGATGTAACACATATGGAATCATGTGTCGTAACCAAAAAAGTGTGAAACAAATCAAAATATATTTTCTATTGAGATTCTTCAAAGTAGCCACCCTTTGCCTTGATGACAGCTTTGCACACTTCTTCACTATTATTCTACAATGTAGAAAATAGTAAAGCTAAAGAAAAACCCTGGAATGAGTAGGTGTGCAATTTAGAAATAGTCCAAAAACCAGCAACAAGCAACCAAATACATGTTCACCAGTGACATCATTTTCAAAGTTGCCTAATTGCAACCCTTCTGAACTATTACGCAATTTGATGCATGGATGTGATACTGGTATGACGCCTTCATTAGCTTTCACTGGCCCTTCATTATGTAGGTCATTTGTAGAACTGTAACGTGTACCATTTTGATTTCAAGTCTAATATTGTTCCACCTTTTCCACACAGTTATGAGACCGAATAGGTCATGATTTCCAGCTATTTATCAAAATCTTCACATTTCTTGGAAAAATAACATAATGCAATATTGCATGTTTAGTATTATTTCTGACCCTGCATGTCCAACAAATCACCTGTACAGGGAGTCCATAGCGAGTGCTGGTCAACAACTGCCAGTTTTTTTTAGTTTAAAAAAAATCTGTAGCCTAATCTAGTTGACTGTTACCTTCAATCTAATGCATTCTAACAACAGCTGATCAGCCATTGCGATAGACCTGTGACCATGATCACAATTGAGTACTTCCAATTTCATGAACTAAAAATGGACATGAATAATTACATAACACAAGTCTACAACAACAATAAACTGAAGTTATCGGCAATTGATTAAATCAGTTTGCCAGCTCAAAGTCGGCTACACAAGTGGAACAAATTGATTTGCAATGATTCCAGTGATATATTAATTTCAACATATTTATTGTATAATATAGTAGGCTACAGTAGCCTACATAGGCATGTAAATGAATTCGCTAATTGATGACCAATAGATGCAAGTGTGTCATTGTCAGTTTCGCTGTGGACTTTTCCCCGTTCCATAACTTCCATTTCAAATGTCCACTTAGCGCTCGAGACCCAAGAGCTGAGCATTTTTAGTCCTTGATATGGTTTTCGACATTAGAATGCAGTTTAAACCACCTCCGAGCGAATTTAACTAATGTGCTCTAGAGCACCTAAAGTAGTTTTCCTGTGCTTTGTCAACGTTATTTGTTGATGCGCATCAGTTTTAGCGCGTTAATATGTTTTATGGAAAAGAGTTTGGAAATGGGTGTCCCCATAATAATAATAATAATCTATATAGCCTACATACAACTGGTTAAAAATTGTGACGAAGTGCACTCTTGCTGCTCTTTCTCCACCACCCTCTCTGTCACTCAGAAATAGGCTGCCTTACTGCCTGATAGTCAGCAGCAGGTCACAGTGAAATATATATTTTTTATGAATTGCCATGGCGGCCAAAAACTAGCGCCGAATACATTATCAAAGTCGCCTAAACGCTGGAAAACTAAAATCATGGCAACCCTTCTCTGAACTATTACGCAATTTGATGCATGCACGTGATTCCAGTAACCTTCATTAGCTTTCACTGGCCCTTCATTCTGTAGGTCATTTGTGGAACTGTAAACGTGTACCATTTTGATTTCAAGTCTGTTGTTCCACTTTTTCCACACAATTATGAGACAGGGGTCATGATTTCCAGGTATTTATCAAAATCTGCAAATTTCTTAATAACATAATGCAATATTGCATGTTTAGTGTTATTTCTGACCCATTTTATGCAGGCAACTTCACTTCCACCCCTGCATGTCCAACAAATCACCCGTAGAGGGAGTCCCTATGTATAATGTCACTAATCTTCTATTGTTTATACAGAGTACAATTTGGTATTTACAGTATTATGATCCCCATTAGCCGCCGCAAAAGCGTCAGCTGCACATGGGGTCCACATGAAACATGGCATACTACAATGTACTGAACATTATTAGTCAAGGACTGAAATACATCAATTTAAAACGTCACACATAGCCAACATATCAGTACATACACACACTATGTAGGTCTAATTCATAGTACAGTGCAAATTACCATACAAGATATATATAAAAAAAGACTGTCTCTTCACAGTCCCCTTTGTGCAGTAAGATCTTCATTTATCCGTTTTTTAAAACTGGTTTTATTGTTAGTTTGAGTTACCTAGGGTGGCAGAGAGTTCCGTGTCGTCATGTCTCTATTTAATACTGTGTTTCTCAGCCTCTGTTCTGGACCTGGGGACTTTGAGGAGACCTGGTTGCATGTCTTGTGTTGTACCAATGACTACTAGAACTGTGTGCCAACTGCTTGAACAGACAGTTCGGTACCTTCAACATATCAATACCTCACACAAAGACTAAAAGTGATGCAATCAATATCTCCTCAACTTTGAGCCAGGAGAGACTGAAATGCATGTTACTGACACTTTCCCTCCATGTACACCTAATTGCGATATGTGCTGCATTGTTCAGGACCAACTGCAATTTACCTACAGTGTATTTGGAAAGTATTCAGACCGGTTGACTATTTCCACATTTTGTTACATCACAGCCTTATTCTAAAATAGTTTTTTTTTTTTTAATCATTAATCTACACACAATAACCCATTATTGACAAAGCAAAACATATATATATTTTTAGCACATTTATATATAAAAAATGTTTTTAAATATCCCATTTACATACAGAGTAAGTATTCAGACCCTTTGCTCAGTACTTTGTTGAAGCACCTTTGGCAGAGATTACAACCTTGAGTCTTCTTGGGTATGACGCTACAAGCCTGTCACACCTATATTTAGGGAGTTTCTCCCATTCTTCTCTGCAGATCCTCTCAAGCTCTGTCAGGTTGGGTGGGGAGCGTCGCTGCACAGCTATTATCATGTCTTTCAAGAGATATTCGTTCAAGTTCGGGCTCTGGCTGGGCCTCTAAAGGACATTCAGAGACTCATCCCGAAGCCACTCTTGCATTGTTTTGGCTGTATGCTTAGGGTTGTTTTCCTGTTGGAAGGTGAACCATCGCACCAGTCTTAGGTCCTGAGCACTCTGGAGCAGGTTTTCATCAAGGATCTCTCTGTATTTTGCTCCATTCATCTTTCCCTCGGCCTGACTAGTCTCCCATTCCCTGCCGCTGAAAAACATGCCCACAGCATGATGCTGCCATCACCATGCTTCACCGTAGAGATGGTGCCAGGTTCTCCCATCTTCACAGAGGAACTCTGTTCTATCAGAGTAACCATTGGGTTCTTGGTCATCTCTCTGACAATGGCCCTTCTCCTTCGATTGCTCAGTTTGGCCGTGCAGCCAGCTCTAGGAAGAGTCTTGGTAGTTCCAAACTTCCATTTTTAAGAATGATGGAGGCCACTGTGTTCTTGGGGACTTTCCTTTAAGCATTTGTTTTTTGGATGTCATACAAAAGGTTGCTAATCTTGTCAACAATAACAAGTTATTAAAGTGGTTGGCAATATCAAAGGGTTTTGTTATGAACGAGCCATCTGCCTCAATGAAGGATGGAGCAAAGTTTGCTTTTTTGCCTAGAATTTAATTTGAAGTACTCCAGAGGTTTTTACTATCATTCTTCAAATCATTTATCCTTCTTCCAAAGTATAGTTTCTTATTCTTTTTGTTTAGTTATGGTATTTTTCAATTTACTGTATGTTTGCCAGTCTGCTGCCTTGTCAGACTTATTTGCTATTCCCTTTGCCTCATCCCGCTCACCCATACAGTTTTTCAATTTGTCATCTATCCATGGAGATTTGGCAGCTCTAACAGTCCGTTTCTTGATGGGTGCATGCCTATCAGTAACTGGAAGAAGCAGTTTCATGAATGCTTCAAGTGCAGCGTCCGGATGTTCCTCATTATACACATCAGACCAACAAATATTATTCACATCTTTGACATAGAAATCGTTGCAAAATCTCGTTTGAGCGTTTATACACACATTTAGGTCCAGTCTTTGGAACTTTGGTCATATAAGTAGTGTACATCTATCAGTGGGGAGTACAGTAACAAGTAATCAAACTCCAAAAGGGTGTTTGTATAAATCAGTTTGCTCTTATTGATACCACATTACAACTATGGTTCAACTGTACAGTATGTAGTTAGAACTGGAATGTGTTGCAATGGATATGTGCCATGGAGAAGGATCATGCCATCATCCGATGTACCCATGTGAGAGATGGATAACACTGTACCCAGTTCTCTCTGTGTGTTTCCGTGTGCCCATCTGAATCCTGCCTGGGTCAAACCCTGCAGAGATGCGATGTTGTGCTGCCTGCCCTGTGGGAGATGGCCTCAGCTGTGGGAATGTGTGCTTTGTCATGGGGCTCTGATTACATGCTCAATGCTTGGCTTGTGCGTAGCTCATCGTCTGGGCAATTGAAAGAAATGACAAACCTGATCCCTAGCCTGCCTCTATTTGTTAAATTCTAGGCTATTTGATAAACTTCTGCTTATTTGACAACTTGAGGAATTTAGTGATTTGCTGAATTCCGAGGAGTTTACCACGACTGACCCTTTGATTATCAATGAACTTAAATGTTATCTCAGTGTTTAGGTTCATAAAGTCCACAAACCTGCGCAGTCTTTCAAAAGTGCAAGACTACTCTCTCTGTGTTTCTCGGGTGTCACGAAGTGTTGTTTTGTTGTGAAGTTGTTGCTTCGATTTGTGATCTTGTGCATTTTCAGGCAAACATATTTTCCCTCAAGAGAGACTCTTGGCAATGGAAGAGATTTAGGAGATTGTTGTTTTGGGAGTTCCGCTTGTTACAAACCATGTCTACTACTGTTTTTCTATTTAGGCCCTATTCAAAGCATTCTAGAAGTAAGAATAAGGCAACAATATGACACAGCAACAATTTTTAATTTGAATGGTACTAATACCACAAAGTACAATAGATTTACATTGTTTGATGGCTGATGAAGACAGCGTTTATTAATGCATTGGTAATAAAGGAAACAATTAAAATAATCATACATATGAAACAAACCACAATAGTATTTGAAAATTCACACAAGTATGGTATTCTCCAGTGGTTTTATAATCATAAGCAAAACATCAATTTTCTTAAATAGGCCAGAGAAGTGTTCACCTTGACCAATGTGTTATGTTAGCAAATATATTCTCTCACTTGTTTAGACAGTTGAGATGCCTGTGAACAGTAATTATTTTGTGTGAAATGTTAAGAACTATTGTGTGAATTAGTTATTCCTCATGTAACCAAATATTTTGTATCAAGGATAGAGAATGATTAAACGTTTTACATAGAAGGATTTACTGACAGATACTTTTAAGAATTACAGACGTGTGGGAATGTGTGCTTTGTCATGGGACTCTGATTACATGCTCAATGCTTGGCTTGTGCGTAGCTCATCGTCTGGGTTCTACATGTAACAAAATATTGCTTTGGGGGAAAAAAAATGGTACAATTGGCTTGTCTACAATTATCTTGTCACAACACAACTGGTTGGGTCAGACACATTAAGAAGAAAATAAATTCCACAAATGTAGTTTTAACAAGGCACACCTGTTAATTGAAATGCATTCCAGGTGACTACCTCATGAAGCTTGTTGAGAGAATGCCAAGAGTGTGCAAAGTTGTCATCAAGGCAAAGGGTGGCTACTTTGAAGAATCCCAAATATAAAATATATTTAGATTTGTTTAACACATTTTTGGTTACTACATGATTCTATACGTGTTATTTCATAGTTGTAATGTCGTCACTATTATTTTTGAAATGTAGAAAATAGTCAAAATAAAAACTACACCTTGAATCCCTTAGGACGTTCAATGAAAGAGCTGACAGTTAGGCATCTTTTTCATCCGTCTTTGGGTAACTAATGGGTTAAGGATATTTCAAGGCATGTATTTCCTGGCCTTCATACGGGGTATAATATGTATGTCTCTGATGTCATTATGCTGAAGCAGCCAACACAAGTAGCGTTCGGTGCCCATACCCCACCCGCTGGTGAGTAGAGGAATGACCTGCCGCATGTTGATGTACCACTTGTAGGATTCCTCTGGGACTGCATGATGTCTGAGGGCTTCTTGCACCATCTCGGGGCTGGAGTGACGCTCCCCAAGACCCAGAGTCTCCCCCAATCCCAAGAGGAGGTCCGATGCTTTTGCCTTGCGTCTGCCCGAGCCTTCCACATATGCTTGGTAGAAAGCCACTCCCAGGTGGTCCATCTCTGTCAGCCAAACAGCGCCTCCGTATTTCTCAATCAAAACCCGTTCTCCTTTGCGGGTTAACTTCCTGCCAAACTGGGGCTGGCCGTCCTGTACCCACTCCAAGCAGTCTGGAGAGGGCATCATAGGGATGGCCTTGTCCAGAGTGACTCTTGGGAGAGGGGTTCCTCCCTCCAACTTCTCCAGTAAGTCCTTGACATGTGAAAGGGTCCCAGCGGAGTTCAGTATGATGTTGGAGTGTTTCTTCAGCATTGCATTGGTGAGATGAGCCACGTATCCCTCAGCTATGTGCATGGCAGTATCCATGTCGCCCAGGAGCTCACACTCAACATGGTAGAACTGGTTAAGATGAGTGGCATCTGGATCTTCTCCCCGGAAACTTGGCGATACGTAGTATGTCCCTGGCAAGTTCTCTTGGAATCGCAAGAAATACTCCAGCACAAATTGCATGGAGTCAGCCAAGTACACATCCTGCCCCAGCAAGTTGACGTAAACGGGCTCGGAGTCTGATCCCAGGCCCATCGGAGAGGAGATTGTGTCAGTGGTGAGAGGAGTCAGGGCGTACGCGTACTGACAGGTGTTGTTGAAGTACTCCACTGTGTTGTGGAAGAGGGTATTTTGAATTTGAAAGAGATTGCGGTACCACTGGCTCTTGATGGCTAACATGGAGTGGCTCTGTGGATCCTCCCAGGAACGAGGAGGCCTGCAAAGTGTGATTTTGGTGTGGATTTCCTTTAGAGTTTCAGGGCTGGCGGGAGGGCCATCGACAGATGAGACGTAGCCGGGGTAGCTTTGGAAGTACTCTGGGAACACCTCAGCAGGCTTGTCACCACGTGGAGGAACCAGAGGGATCAGCTTGACATGGGCATAATCAATCTCAAAGCCCTCAAAGATGAGTGCAACACCTCGAGCATGCATTCCTTCCTCCAGCAGTCCAGCTACCTTACGAGTGGCCAGGATCAGTGATGTGTAATCAGTCTCTTCCAGACAGAAAATGTTGCTGGACAGTGGTTTACGTGGCACTAGAACTGTGAGTCCAGGTGTATTAGGGTAGGGAGTGAGGAAAGCCACATGATCACTGTCTTCCCACACCCGCCACTGTTGCTCCTCCCCACGCACAATACGGCAGAACAGTCCATTGTGGGAAGGATCTCCTAAGAAGTCATAGCACGATGGTGCGTTAGGCGTTGGCAGCTTGTCCCGAATCTTGGCCTGAACCTGGTCCAGATCTGCATCTTCCCAGCGCGGCCCACTCTTTGAGGTGCAGTAACCTGGGTCATAGGGCTGAAAGTCCTCCTCCCCAGTAGGTTGGGAGCGCCAGTTGGATTCCAAACCATGAAGTGGTAGCACTCGGATATGGGCCGGCTGCTCGGGATGTGGGTTAAATACTAGGGCGCAACGCTGTACCCCCAGTCGTTCGCATAGCAGGTTTGAAACAGCCCGTGCGCCTTGCAACAGTGCTAAGAAATCTGGTTCAACCAGCTGAAATATGCTGCTTGGCCCACTCAGAGTCTTTTGGGTAAGGATGGTGGCACCTGGTGTCCAAGGGTTGGAGTGTAGGTGAGCAACTAGTTCATCAGTCTCCCAGATTACATTGAAATAACTCTTCATGGGTCTCAGGACTTCGACACGTGCAATGCCACCAACCATGGAAGCTACAAACAGCACCCCAACATTGGTTTCAACAACAGCATCCCCTTTTGCGTCTACAGCAATGATTCCAGCACAGCTGCCCTTCAAGTTCTCAGACATGACTTCTCGACATGCCGCCCTAAGGCTGTAGCCTTTATGATGGTAGAGACTGGCCACTTTTTGTGCAACGGTGTGTCTTAGAAACACATCTCCATCACCAGAGCAGGTTACTGCAAGCTTGTCATCAGCAAATATACCTGCTCCCACTACTGCTGTGTCTCCAACTTGACCCTTCCATTTTCCCACCAACCCACCTGTGGACGTTGCAGCAGCTAACCTACACCATCGATCCAAAGCAACAGCTCCCACTTTCTGTGGATGGTTGTTCTTGGAGGCGTTGCCAGTACTGAGTTTTGCTGTCAGCTCTCTGCGACGGACATCAGTTTGGAAGTACTCCGCCCTCATAGGCTTGTCATTCTCTTCTAAGCCTTGCAAAAACTCTTCTGCACCTTCCCCTACTAAGAGTGAGTGTACGCTCTTCTCCATGACCTGTCTTGCTGCTTTCACAGGGTTCTTCACACTCTGCACACAAGCCACCGATCCAGAGTTCATCCCATTTCCATCTACTATGGTCGCCTCCATCTCATTTTTCCCATCTTTGTTGAAAACAGATCCCTTCCCGGCATTGAACAGAAAGCAGTCTTCAAGAGCTTGCACACTCCGCTGCACTGCGTCAAGACTACTGCCTCCCTGTTGTAGCACTTGTGATCCGAGGGTCAGAGCTGTCTGGAGAGCAAATTCAATGACGCCTACCACCTTTGTATTCAGCATCATCTCCTCCCCAGCTCCACCATGGATCACCAGAGTGAAGTCTGGACTCATGCTGGAGGCAGAGTTAGAGGGAAGTGTTGACTTAGACATTGTCGTGCCTTGTTTTTGGCCTGCTGGACTGATACATTTGTGAATTTCCCCTTGGGAGGATCCATTCCTTCTTCCTGCTTGTTCTTCTTGCAGCAGACACTCCATGGCTCCCATTTGTCCGGCGATGGAATATCTGAGGGCGAGAAGCATCACCAGCTTCAGATTTACTTTCAGGCTATCTTGAAGCTTCTCCAACACTGTGGAAAAGGTGCCTTTACCATTGAGCACTATACGGACCCGGTCTCTCCTCCCCAGGTAGGTTACAGCAAGTTGGTCTTTAGCATACACATTCCCTACAGCAAGCTCCACTCCCTCCATCAAATCCTTGCCAGTAAGGTAAACAGAGGGGCACCCAAAGGGGTCAAGAAACTTCTTGAGAGGGTTGTCTGGAGACATGGACCAGCGTAGGGCTGCTAGGTGAGGGCCCACACCATGTCCACTTTTAGTGGCTTTGATCAGGTTTTTGTGCTCCAGGAAAGCCACATGGAACAGACGGAGCAGTTCGTTTGTGTATCGAGGGTTGTTGTCTGGTCCGATGCAGGATTCCAAAGCACCGATGAGCTGGTAGGATTGCATGGTGAGGGAGTATGTCGGATCGCAGCGGCCATGCTTGTAGTGACGCATATGGGTAGGGGTTACAAGAATGTGGCTGGCAGCAGATTCCCCAAGAGTCTGCCTCAGGGAGAGCTGCAAGGAAAAGTTGATCCAGGCATCGTACAGGCCCCTGTGACCCCGGAGGGTAGCAAAGACATCTGGGTAAGAGAGAACCTCAAACGTGATGATGGGATGAATTGCTTTAGGGGAGGACTTTGGGGGGTCTGTTTTAGTTATACCCTGTAGTGGGAATGCTAGGGGGCTTGGGGAGGAGGAATCAGCCTTGTTAAGATAGGCTGACCCATTGCTTCCTGTGTTGGCCTGGACTAGGTCCACATTAAGTGACTCAGAGAGATACCACACAGTCTCAGCCACTAACCCAGCCACCATTCCATCCAGTGCACTGTGCTCAAACACCATCCCTGCTGTGCTGTCTTTGAATACCACCAGGTTCACCACCTGTAGAAAAAGAGGAAGAGGAACCTATGTTTTCAAGTCTTGTGTCAGTGAGTTAATAAACTGAATTTTGTTTGGTGCAATTACGTATGTCTGATGTGCAGTAAAGATCCACTTACAATTTCATTCAATATTGAAAAATTGATTTCACTCCATTGTCTAGGGTATATTTTTGTCAGCACCAAAAATCAAGTCCATATCCTCATCCGGTAACCTGATGAATCCAGTTGATTCACTACGGCATCACTGTACTGTATTGTAGTAGTTGTCATCCACAATTACATTACCACAAACATTCCATACTGTACCTTGTCATAGTATCTCAGACAGGGCCCATCTCCTCCTCCCAGTCTGACAGCATTAAGGGTGTCTGCCAGATCAGCTGGTGCATTGCAGTCTTCCAGGGAGAGAGCCACCACAGCACTCTCCATCAACCCCAGTGAGGCAGCCGCTGCCCCACCTGCTCTCAGGATCTCCTCCCTCACAGCACTCCAGGCTTGCCGCTGCAGGGCAGAGAGGCCGCAGATGGCAGAGGGCTTTTTGTTCTTAGCAGCTCTATGTTGGCTCATCACATGAACCACTTGGCTGTAGATGTCAGGGAACGGTAGAGGGGACATAGGCCCGCCTGGGCTGGGATGCTGCAGTATGTTGACTGAAAATACCCCTCTAGCACAGATTACGATGGCATGGAGGCAGTCTTGGTATACCTGTAATGCAAATAGCATGTTAAGAAGTAGGAGATAATCACATTATATGACAATAAGATAAGGGAGTATGATGAATTGTTATCAGTATCATCAGAGATGGTGTATGAAAACACAAAAAAACACGGAGTACTCCCAAAGCTTACTTTAATCTCATCTTGGGTCTTCCCAGGAATGCGGCTGGCAGCAAACACCTCTGATTGCTGTGTGCGCTCAGTTTGCCCATCACCCTCTACCAGCGAAGGCTCACTATACATCTTGGCCACAGCCCAGAGCAGAGCAGCAGCCCTCTCCAGTTGGGCACACTCCTTCCTGGCTCTGGAGGGGGGCAAGACAGCGGGGATGGCTGTCGAGGTGGGCAGGGGGTCGGTACATGAAAGCAGCCGGCTCTTGAATTGCTCTGTCACCCAGTTCTCTCGGCCAGAGGCGGCAGCCGCCAAGCACTTTTGGGCCTCCTGCAGGACCTCCCTCTGTTGGCTAAGGGTATTTTTGAATTGAGGGTAGAGCTCGGGGCTCAGGGTGAGCTGGAGCACACGGCCTGCCTCTTGTAAGGTGGCATCTAGCTCTGGAATAGGGTAATCGAGAAGTGCCATCCTGTCCTGTCGATAGGGGGAACCTAATGCAATGAGAGAGCGAGGACGCACAATCAATTGAGTTAAGGTAAAGACACTCAGGTACTTTGCCCTGATATTCTCTTTCAACCATAGTTACTGTAATACATACTGTAACCTGTATGATTACAAAGGCTGTAATTCAATTAGGCTAATCATATTATCTAGGAGAAGAGCTCATGAGACACACAGAGGACTCTTTATGGGTTCATTTGGCTGATGTGAATGGACAGTACCCTTAGTTTGTATGCCAGATCATCTGTAATACAATACCTCCTGTAAGGTCAATGTATTCTATTTGAGATACATTGTGACTTCTCCTTTATCACACAGTGTGTGAGAGTGGCTGCTCTACATTACCCTCATCCCTTAATGATAAGAATTAGCATGGTGTTTGTATTGCCAGTTGTCATGGGAATATGTCTTATTCTGCATGACCCTGTTGGGGTAATTAGATTTGTGCTGATAAGCCTAGTCCGCCTCTCTTTACAATGCTGCCTGTTTTTCATTCTTCTAAGACCAGATTCAAGTTCAGCTACGCCTATGACCTTGTGATTACCAGGTAGTTAATAAATATTCTAACTAAATTAAGTTACAATTGATAGGTTTTATGTAATACCACCTCTATAAACCACATAGGTAATATATAAGTTCAAAAATACATTCAACTGTAGAATTTAAGTACCACATTGTAATATTTACCATAAAAATAAACTAATAACACAGTCGTGTCACTTTTGTCTAAATGGAGCTTCATTAAAACCAGTTATCAGCAAACTAAACCAGCTTATAAGATGTCAAAATCATGTCACAGAATACATTTTTTTTAAGAAAAAGTAGTTATTTTGAATTTTGTCTCTTGTATTATGGAAATTCAATTTTTGCCATTAACTTTTGAATGTGATAGCAGCTCTCTTCAAGAGATCTGTTCACAACCAAAATATAGGATGTGTAAGGTTTACTATGTGTAAGTTCCTCAAATGTGATTTTGACAACTCCACTGACAACCAGTGCTATTAACCAACTATTTTGCATGCCTAAAATACATGTAAAATAACAACACAGCTATTATATTAAAAACATTTCCCCCCTGCCTGAGGCAACTTCTTGTCATCAAAGTTGCTAAGATCAATTGCAATGATTTAGACAATAGTAGAGTAAATCATTTAAGTTTACATACATTGTCAGTGGTATGTCCTGAAGTCCCTACACCCCTCAACAGTATTAGCAAGGAGGCTGCCCTCCACTAAATAATGTGTCATACCGCTATGACTCATTCAAGCGTGACTAACTTTAAAACATGCATTTCAAGAAAGACCAATATACACATCTGGCTCAGCTTTGTGGGTGAAAAAAAAATGCAAATTTTAGGTACATAAAATACCACTATGATCAACAACACAAGCACTCACAGATACGTTGCTCTGGACATTACACTCTGTAATTAGGCTACACATAAGTAGATAAAGTTGTGTTATTCCTACAGCCATTGTTGGTACGTGTATAAGCTCATAAAATGTAATTTATAAAAGTAGAAACTAGTTTACCTCAATACCGAAAACACTCCCAAGATATGCACGCTCCGTAAGATGCAGTGATAGTCAGTGAACAGCAAGTTTTGTTGTACTACACAAACAAGGGTTGGCAATAATAGGTACCTAGTGATTCCAATTAAGCAATTACATTTCCTGTCTCAATAGATGCTGGGTGAATCTGAGGCAGCCTCTCACTGCAAATACTCTCCCTAATGGAATGGTCAATGTTCAAGAAATGTTGGAACTATTTTTAAAGGTTTTTCAGGTGCACCATTAGTTTGATGCTCTATTTCACCCAAACAGTCATTGGCAGACAGTTTTCCACATGACCATTTAACCCTTGTGACTGAACATTAAATGCACTTTAACTGGTTTCGAAAATGTCTCCTGGTACATGCCTCCTGGTCTCTATAATTAGATTTGTAGCAACAGTAGAATAAGAGGCATGAGGCTGAATTAGTAATGGCTGTCTCTCGCAATGTCTTATGCCGTCTGAAGTTACAATAGTCTTAACTATTTAACACAATTTAGACCATATTCAAAAACACTTTTACAGATATCCCTGCTGCCAGTAACTTGGTTACCTGTGAAGTTCTGTTAGGTAGAGTAACATTATCTGACTCACAAACAACATCATTATGGCCAAAGGGCTAAATGTAATGTGAGATTTCTGTGGTTTATTTACTAATACAGACCACCATACATTCAATCATGTGACGTAACTATACAAGTATTTCTTTGGTATTCTTGATTATGACCAATAGTATCCAATTGTGAAATATTGGAATAGCTCAGGGAATATTTGTATTACATTATCCCTAGGGCTCCCGAGTGGCGCAGCGGTCTAAGGTACTGCATCTCAGTGCTAGAGGCGTCACTACAGTCACTACAGAGAATTGGCCCAGCGTCGTTAGGGATTGGCCGGGGTAGGCAGTCATTGTAATTAAGAATTTGTTCTTAAATGACTTGCCTAGTTAATTAAACATTCCTATTTCAGTAAATTAGCAAAATTGCCAAAAATGTCCATACTTTACCTCCAGTCAAGGTGTCAAATATGTGTGATGAGCCTCCTGAGCTTTCACACCTATATTTATACTCTGATGCATGTTTTTTTCTTATTGTGTACATAGTAAAACCCATTACTTATTTTTCTTTCCCCCTTAGTGGGAACTGTTCTTAACATATGTAGTTTCACTTTCATCAAAACTGGTGCTGCTCTTGAAACTCCCTGACCACAACTACCCGAAGCCCCCTGAACTCAGTTGCCCAAAACCCCTCTGACCTGAGATGCCCGAAGCCCCCCTGACCTCTGACCTCAGCTGCCCGAGACTCCCTAACCAAAGTAGGCCTCACCAGCCTTAGATAGACACACCTTAGACAGAACTGTGCTGTACATTTCTTATGAATCAGATACGATTCGTTGGCACTTTAACATTTTTTTTTTTACTTTAGACATATAGTATTCAACATTACTCCTTTTGTCAGTCTTTCTATTTGGAGTTGTGTTTATGAAAAGGTATCTAGCCGAAATGTGGGGCATTGGCTATGTTTCTGTTTGTTTAAGATTATTATTTTTTGAAAGAATATAATTAATTGTAAGCCTTTGCATAGGATTAATGACAACGCAGATTAATGGGACTTATTTTCACTAAAGGTAATTTAGCAGACAAAATACTCAGACATTCCTAATGGAGACAAACATTATGTGATTGTATGCAAGCTGCTTAGGTAGCTAATTGTGAGATTTCACCACTTAATGGCATTTGGTTCCCCAATTTCAGAAACCACTTTGCTTAGTTAAGTGTAATTCCTAAGTAACTGTTTCTTCAATTACCTAACAATGTAGATATTTATGATAATAATAAAAACTACTTTTTGCATTTTGTTATTAGTTATATTATTTTATATTGAATACTGCACTGTTGGGTAGGGCTTGCAAATCAAGCATTTCAGTTTACTTGTGCATGTGACAAATTAAACTTGAAACCACCAGCAACATGGTGCCCAGCCCATATGGGCTTATAAGACACGATATCAAGTGTCAAGTAGGTGTGCACAAAACAAAAATGTTACATTAAACAAATTAAATGCATTTAACACTTAGCTATTACAATTTTCACCTTGTGTCTCTACACAAACAATACACTTCTCCACCCCAGGAAAATAAATTGTGCAAAGTAAAAAAACCTCACATTGTGAAAAAGAACTTCAACCTGCGTTCATCCTGTAATCAAACACTACATGAGTGAGCACCAACAATTTTACCAAACAGAACATGTCTCGGGTCATCATACAGAGGGCAATAAAACACAAAATGAGCTTCACTTTCTATTAACCCAAGATCACACAAGGGATTGTGTCGAATCTTAGCTGCTCACAAACTTTACCAATATAGTACATATTAATATGAACTTGTTTTATTATATGTGTTTCATTTATCCTTGTCTTGTCCTGGTAATCAGTGATGATGCTATAGGTGATAAAACAATTTCCCAAATTCGGATTAATAAAGTAATACTCTACTCTCCTTTAACCTACTCTACTCTACTTATATAGTCTTATTACATTGGTTTATGATCTTATTCACATATGTTTCCTTATTAGACTTCTTTATAAAAATGTATTCCATCATATAAAGGTGTATAGGTTTGTAGGCTAAATAAGACTGAGTGCTGTAATGTCACATTTCTCAACCATAAAAATTGTTCAAACCGGATGTAGTAATTCCAGTGCAAAAATAAGTAGCCAATAGCTTCCGGTTTGTCATTCTGACCCCGAAGCGAGGGGGAACTGTGTCTGTTGTACTTATAAGGAGAAACCTTTGAAATCGTTTCTCAAACGTAAGTTCAGCGGTCTCCCTTGACGATGTAAAATGTTGTTCTGTCAATATCGTATATTTGTATTCAATTGATTGTGAGTATCAGCTCCTCAATGTGCAAGGTCAGCATCGTTCGGAGGCTAACGTTACTGTAAAAAGCTAATTAACGTTAGCTCACTAGCTAGGCTAGAATTAAGTGATTTAAAAAAAATAATACTATTAGCCAATCAAAGGGAACAATACGATTGGTACTAGTTTTGCTATTCTAGTATAGCTAATTGTTAGCTCACTTATCGTATAGTCTACACGGGAAACAGCAGCTAACGTTTGGTAGCTAAATTGCTAAGGGGTGTTCTGCTGGATGAGTGCTAACGCAAACTAGCTAATGTCAGATGAAAGTGGTTAGTTAGCTATTTCAGTATCTTTGGTGTATCTTATGTGTTGCTCTGGTCTGACGCGGCTAGGCTGCATGCAGACTAGACCGGCATACCATAGCTAATGTTAGATAGTTAGCAAATTAACTTGACTTGCTGCTGGGTGGGTATCATTTGTGGAAGGTTCTAACATGAACCTGTTCCAGAAACTTCGTAAAGTACAAGGATGCCAACAAACAACGCATACAAAGTAGCATGATCAATTCACCAAGCTAACTAGCTGCCGTAGCTTATTCTTAATGTTTGTCCATAGGCTACCAGAGCGAGGATAGACATTATTATTTTTTTTTTAATAAACGTGAGTGAAAAACGTAACTAAATTGCCCACGCCCTACCCGGTATCTTATTCTGCCGCTGTACAACTTTGTATGCGTTGTTTGTTGGCAACCTTGTTATTTTTGGAACAGATTCCTGTTGGGACGTTACACAAATTACATCTGCAACAAATGACCAGTCTCATCTCTTATCTCGTCATCCACAAAGGTTATTGAGCTAAATATGCCCAATCGTATCAAGTAGTTTAGTTACTGTTCAGGATTAGTATAGCCTAACTTGATCCATGTTGTCCTTCCACTTCACCAGTGGCAGATGCCTAGGTGACAGTGTTTGAAAATCTACGCTAATACTACCCTTTGTGTAATGATTACCTATTCTATTGAAATAAATACATGTCCTATCTCTCCTCACAGGAGTCCTCCCATCTCCATGTGCATCCCTAATGGGCGGCTGGTCTCGTAGTGCGGTGCTGGAGCTGTACCGAGCACTGCTCCGTGCAGGGTGCCACCTTCAGTACACAGACCGCAACTACTACCGGCGCGCCGTGGCCGGCGAGTTCCGCCGCTGCCAGGCTCTGACCGTGCCGAGTGACAAGGAGGCCGCACTGAAGAGGGGCCAGTTCTTCCTCAGCAGTAGACTGGGGGGGCTGATGTAGGTGAGGCTCAACCATCCAACACCACCTTTAGCAAGGCGTGCTTGTGGCAGACCACTAACAGGTAAACTATTCAGCTATTTAACTGACCAACTATCCTTTTGCTCTCATAAATTAATAATACATATTTTAATAATAAAAGGTACTTTGAATACCTTGAGTTATGGTAATAGAACGCAGGACTCTTTACGTCTGAATCAGTACTTTGTTCTTCTCTCATCATTTTCCCTTTCTAACGCTACATTCACAAAGACAGAATGGCGGGAGTGAACGGTGACCGTAAAGGAAAGAAGGATGACAACGGCATGGGCACGGCCGTTGACTTTTTGCTCTCTAATGCTAAGCTTGTGCTTGGGGTCGGAGGAGCTGCCATGCTTGGCATTGCAACACTAGCAGTCAAAAGAGTAAGTGGGACATTCTTTAAGTTAGATCATTGCAATTCTATTCTTGTAAATGTTATGTACATTCTTTGTCCGTTGTGCCAGTTCAGTTGTAGGCTCACTGTTTGGCATCTGATCTCTACATCAGTAATTTTGCCACGAGTGGAAGACATGTCCATTTCATGAAACACTCTAATGGACAAATATGCCTTTCAATTCCATCTCCTTTCAGATGTATGACCGTGCCATAAGTGCTCCGACCAGCCCTACTAAGATGGAACCATCAGGGAAAAGGAGTTGGGAAGAACCAAGCTGGATGGGCTCGTCACCACGGGTACTTAACCACGACATGAGGTCAACAGTGAGCAGGTCACTGCAGACTCTACCCACCACCTCCAACTCCTTTGAACCAGGTATGGTACGCTAAGTTATTTAGGGTGTCACACACAATGTTTCGCATTACAACTATCAACATTGCTCATTTAGCAGAGTTACAATCCTGCCGTTAGCTCACCCCACAGCGTGAAACGTTGCCAATGGCACTGCCAAATTGGTACTTTTTCGGTGGTGCGACTGGTTAGTACGTTGTCAAGCAGGACAATTACGTGTGTTGGCAAGGCAGAGGATGCGAGATCAAGTACCGATAAGGACTGGTGAGCGTGGAAGCTATAGGGACGCCTGTTACACTCTCACTTGCTCACACTCACACGCATTGCCTAACTCTGTTCAGAGCGAGGCCTGAACAGTAACACTTGGGATTGATGTAGCAGGTGGTCACAGTGGGGTAGTAGTGTGTTTCAGATGGTTTGACCTCATTTCTGTGCAGTGTTTTCTAATCCTTGGCTGTGTCTATTGACGACAGGATGGCTGATGTCAGGATGGCTGTACTTCCTGTATTGTGGGTGATGCTACTGACTCTTGTTGTAGGAAGCTATAGGGTCGTTCCATTTGATATCAACCAGATTTTGACCGCACATCTTTTGATTTAAACAAAACTTTCCATACATATTTGCCCATGGTTTAAGTGATCAGAAAATTACTTTTTGGACCTGAATGCCAACACAATCAGGAGATGGAGGGGCTCAAAGTTGACCAATTTTTGCATATCCCAGCATACCATGAGACGTCCATGTATTCATCACTTGAAAAGATGAACGGTTAAGTTTGATATAGTTTAAAAGCTTGAAACCAGGGTTGCCAAACTATTATAAATTGTAGGAAAAATACGTGTGATGTTTAATTTAAATTATCTAAAAACATGTAAACTCAGGCAAATTTAATTAAATCTATGTTGACGCTTAGACCCTAATGTATATCATCTGAGGTGTATGTGTTGTGCCTGCCATCGGTTCAGACACAGTATACTCTTGAATACGGGGTGGGTGTCATTTTAATCATAGAAGTATAATTCATAGAATGGACCTATCCCTTCAGACAACTGCAATTTAGCTGTTACACCATTGAAAGTAATTGAATTGACATTTTACATTCCAATTACTACCATGAAGATGGCCACCATCAAATGTCAATTTAAATGGGAATGTCTTGTCCACATCACCAACAAACTATCATGGTCTAAACATACTAAGACAGTCATGAAGAGGGCACGACAAAACCTATTCCCCCTTGGGAGACTGAAAAGATTAGGCACTGGGTCCTCAGATCCTCAAAATATTCTACAGCTGCACCATCGAGTATCCTGGTTGCAGCACTGCCTGGTATGGCAACTGCGCGGCTTCTACAAGGCACTACAGAGGGTAGTGTGTACGGCCCATCACTGGGGCCAAGCTTCCTGCCATCCAGGACCTCTATACAAGGCGGTGTCAGAGGAAGGCCCTAAAAACTGTCAGACTCCAGCCACCCTAGTCATAGGCTGCTACCGCACAGCAAGTGGTACCGGAGCGCCAAGTCTAGGTCCAGAAGGCTTCTTAACAGCTTCTATCACCAAGCCATAAGACTCCTGAACAGCTAATCAAAGGACTACCCAGACCCATCTTACACTGCTGCTACTCTGTTTATTATCTATGCATAGTCACCTTAACTCTACTTACATGTACATATTACCTCGACTAACCTGTTCCCCCGCACATTGACTCTACCGGTACCCCCTTATATAGCCTCGCTATTGTTATTTTACTGCTGCTGTTGAATTATTTGTTACTTTTATTTTACATGTTTTACATA
The DNA here is from genome assembly GCF_045791955.1 of Oncorhynchus clarkii lewisi. NCBI lineage: Eukaryota > Metazoa > Chordata > Actinopteri > Salmoniformes > Salmonidae > Oncorhynchus > Oncorhynchus clarkii. The sequence goes on along the minus strand of NC_092158.1, from coordinate 65,234,775 downwards.
ACATGTTTTTTTCTTAACTTCTTAGAGCATTGTTGGTTAAAGGCTTGTAAGTAAGCATTTCACTGTAAGGTCTGTTGTACACCTGTTGTATTCGGCCGCACGTGACAAATAACATTTGATTCTATCTATATTTATGATTTTAATAGGATTCGTATGGAACATTGACATTTGTAATTTAAAACAACTGATATTCTCATTCAAGTCAATATTTTCTGTGTGGACCTCCAACCAATTGGAAAGTTGAAATGTCAACGTTATTCCCATTTTAGTTACACCTAGTCTCTATTTAAGTGCATGCTGTGTCTCAACTGATGGCGGTCTCAACATAAACCATTATTTTTTTTGTTTTAAAGGAATGACCATCCTGTTAGTAAGCTTTTAAATTATATCAAACTGAGCCATTTTATATTTTCAAGAGAGCGAGACATTCAGTGTCTGTCTCATGGTATGCGTCATGGATCACAATTTGGCTACCTCCTATCTCCTGAATGTTTTGGCATTCAGGTCAAAAAGTTATTTTCTGACCACTTCTACCATGGGCATACATGTATGGGAAGTTTTGTTAAAATTACAAGGGATGCGGTCAAAGCTATTGAAATTGAATGGAACGACCCTATAGTTTTGTTAGTAGAAACCACACTAAATAGACTCAAACGGATAGTTTCTATTGAGCTCCATTAGATATGTGTTAAAAATACCTCAAAGTCTGTGGTATTTTGGGTGGTTCTCTTATGCCGGGTGTACACTACACAACTTTCAAAATTGTAACATTGCTGAGCCTCTCACATTTAACGACCGACCGTCTTTCGTGTCGTTTCTTTGTCTTCCCAACGTGTATTAGTGCTCAAGCTAAACGATGTGGCACAAACCGGGAGGCGGGGTCACACACTACAAGGTTCTTCACTTGGTCGTGAGGATTCTCCATACCACGCTGTCTCGTGAAAAACAAAAACGAAACATGTCTGATCTCAACAACTAAAAAAAATTGTGTGGTGTACTTCTGGCTTTAGTAGTAGGTTACTCTCTGTAGGAGAGGATAGTCTGTAAAGCAGCCCCTCTCGTGGTACGTGTTCCCATTAGTTGGATTTCCTGTCGTCACCCAATAGCCTTACTTTTGTTCTTATTTACCTCCCATGCCCTTTCAACATATTTGATTTACTTCATTATTAAAGTGTCTTGCATCATCAGAATGCCCATCCCACATGGGTTATATGCGATAACCCATACCTGCACATTCCTAACCTCTGCCTGTCGTGGCTGTATCCCACTCAGACTGCATGCGGAGGGCGGCGGGGCGAGGACGTAGCGCTGCAGGGGAGACCGACCTCTTCCGGGCCAGGATGCGCCTCTCCTTACAGGAGAAACTGTGGGAGTTCTACCAGGAGCGTGTGGCCATCCCCGCTGAGGAGCAGGCCACAGCCCGCCGGGCTGCCCTGGACATCTGCGCAGAGCTGAGGATCTTCCTGCACGCCAAGCTGCCCGACATGCCTCTCCGAGAGATGTACCTCAGCGGCAGCCTCTACGACGACCTGCAGGTAATAAGAGGGTAGAAGTAGTAAACTTGATCCTTCTGGGGGAAGGGGTAAAGATATCACTTCACAGGCCATTGGCTTAGGAGTGTTGTGACCACAAACAATGCTTTTTACCTCGGTGCCTGTCTCTGGGTTTGAAATGTTATGGTTTTACAAGAGTAACACCATGTGCTCTCTGACTCTCTCCCACTCTTTCTCAGGTGGTGACAGCGGATCACGCTCAGCTCATGGTCCCTCTGACCCTGGAGAAGAACCTGTGGTCGTCAGTCCCCGGGGAGGACACCATCATGAACGTTCCGGGCTTCTGGCTGATTCGCAGGGAGAACCTGGAATACTTCCCCCGAGGCAGCAGCTACTGGGACCGCTGCATGGTAGGTGGCTACCTCTCCCCCAAGTCTGTCCTGGAGGTGTTCGAGAAGCTGGTGGCGGGCTCCATCAACTGGCCGGCCATCGGCAGCGTTCTGGACTACGTGATCCGGCCAGTGGTTCCCTCGGAGACGCTCACCCTGGAGGTCCAGTATGAGACAGACCGCCTTCTTTTCGTGGACTTCCTGCCTCTGCTGGTGATGGACGACGGCGCCTCGCTCATCGCCAAGCCACACAGGCTGGCTGCGGAGCGCCATGAAAACCTGTGGCGGCAGAGCTTCCGTGTGGCGGAGACTGCGCGCCTGCGGGCTCTGGACCAAGAGGACGGGGGCTGCCGCTGTGCCTGCCTCAAGGTGACTAAAGCCGTGTGCAAGCTAAACCCGGCACTGGCGCGCCTGTCGGCCAGTCAGCTGACCAACGCCATACTGCTATTGAGCGAGAAGGAGGGCGACTGGACCCAGGAGGCGCTGGCTGACCGCTTCCTGCAGTTGCTCCGCTCTCTAGTGGGACACCTAGAGGCTGGGAGGCTCCCCTGCGCCCTGGTCCCCAAAGTCAACCTGTTCTGTGAGCTGACGCCAGTGGAGGTGGATGAGCTAGGATACACCCTCTACTGTTCCCTCTCTGACCCAGAGGCACTCCTAAGGACTCCTCAGTCTGACTAAGTCTGGTCATGGGTTCGAGGGTTTAGGACAGATGGTATATAATTCTAAGATTCCATACTGCAGAAGAGGATATGTAATTCATATGCGCTTCAGATATGGACCATGTCCCCTGTGACCATGTCGCTGTGTGATTGATTCAACATCACGTCTCTGGAGTCCCGGTTTCATCGATCAATATGTTTCTCTTGTACTTTTTATTTGTGTAATTGTGTTTGATAAAGTAGAAATGCAAAATCGACCACTTTAGTATGGGGGTTTAACAATGAATACAGGATCATCCAAATACCAGTTAAACCTCAGATGATGAAACCAGTCTCTTCATATGGTCCCTATGCTGCACGTAAGCCGTTTTATAAGTAGTACTGTTCAGAGGGGTATACTTTAAAGCACGATCAAGGAGTTGGCCAACTAACTTGCCTAGATATCCTGAAATAACTTCAAATGGGCTTGGTCTAATTGACTTAACCAAAAACACAAGTTTAGCTTAATGAACCCCCAAAAATAAGTTATTTCTGTTTGTTTATCAAAGTTGAACCTGTTTTGTAGTATACCCCTTGGGTTAGGACTCTGTTTGTTGAATTGGGGGTTGCTTCATTGGCTAATATTATGTTACCATAATATTATGTAGCCAGTTTGGATTGAATCGTGTCGAGGGGGAAAAAATATATATATTCATTATAATTTGTGGGAATGGAAATTGGGGTTTATTTGAAAGCTATTTTGGTGGCTCCATCCTCAGATTGCAGGTCTTTCAAACACATATTATGATGGGTAACATTAGTTTAATGCTAGTTAATATCATGTCTGAAAGAGATCTCTCAGAACAAGCCTCCATAATCGGCTCAAGCATTGTTCTCTACATTTCTAGCTTACTATTAAGCTGAGACTTGGAGGCAGGGTGCTTCTTACACTCTGCCATGAGATGCCAGTTCAGATGGATGGATAGTTTGGTGACAGCGTCAATACTGTCGCCCCTAACAAGGTAAATGGTCTTAAGCACTGTTGTGGTCCACTAGGAAATAAGACCAGTGAGTGGAACATGACAGGGGGTTGTTCTTCTACTGCAGGGTACTTATAGTACTGTAGCCTGGTATCGTACAGTTTGTGCTGTAGCTAACTCTTCTCTGTGTCATGTTTGGCATGGCAAGGTTAGAAGAGTTGCCTACAGTGCATACAGTATGGGACCAGGCTACACTTAGCCTACTCTACCGCTCTAACTGTGTAAATGGATAGAATGTAATGTTTACCATGTGAGCCGCCGCGAAAGCAAATAAATTATTGTGGTACGACTGAAATCTTGACATTCTTGAGTTTAAAAAAAAAAACGATTTATTTTTCTAGATTTCTTGAAGTGAGTTTTTGAATTTGGTTCAAGTTATAGTTCTGAAATTGTAGCAAACTTTGCAAGGATGGAGGCTGCTGAGGGGAGGACGCCTCATAATAATGGCCGGAATGGAGTGGTGTCAAACACATTCATGTGTTTGAATCCATTAACTGCATTCCAGCCAATATACCACATTCCAGATGTTATTATGAGGCATCCTCCAATCAGCAGCCTCCAGTGGCGGAAACGCCCACTATAAAGCCTAATGTATAAATCACATAGAAACCTATCTTCATGGTATTTAAGTTGCGGATGATTTGTGTGTTTTCTAGGACTCCTCCCACAAAGTTGTTGAATGAAAGAACGTTGAGAAATAAGAATATATACTTTTATGTTAGGAATGTGTGCCGTTTGCATGAATAAGAATACCAATGTAGAAAGTTAATCATACGTTGGGTTATTGTTACACACCTTCTCTGTACTGTCTGTTTATGATGTCAAATATGTCTTGTGACGTTAAGATAAAATACTTGACCTATATGTTCATTAATAGGTCTTTGTTGGTTAAAACTGGTTGTTGCATAGCTTTGCATAAAACAAATCTGGCATGACTTCCTCCCACTCATAACACAAAATGGTTGGTGTGCTTTTTTTCAAATGACATTTTGCGTTAGTTGGGATGTTAAGCTGAGAGCAAATTTATCAAAGACAGAGCACCTCTGTCGGTTGCTGTGGAAAAAATGTTTCCAGTTGCAAATACAGTATTTGTCAGTTTGGTCTTGCTTAAGCGGCCCCTACTGGTAACTGTTGCTCAGTCATGATATAGTGTCTTCAGAAAACATTCATACTCATCGACTTCTTCCACATTTTGTGTTACAGCCTCAATTTAAAACCGATGAAATATATATTTTTCTCACCCATCTACAGATAATACCCCAAAGTGAAAACATGCTTAAGAAAATATATTTTATTTAACTAGGCAAGTCAGTTAAGGACAAGTTCTTATTTACAATGACAGCCTACCGGGGAGCAGTGGGCTAACTTCCTTGTTCAGGGGCAGAACGACAGAGTTTTACCTTGTCAGCTTGGAGATTTGATCCAGCAATCTTTCGGTTACTGGCTCACCGCTCTAACCACTAGGCTACCTGCCGCCAAGCTGACATATGACAGAAATATGTCATTGACGTAAGTCTTCACACCCCTTAGTCAATATATGTTAGAATCACTTTTGGCAGCGATTACAGTGTTTGTCTTTCTAGTTAAGTCTCTAAGAGCTTTGCACACCAGGATTGCACATTATCTGCACATTTTTTTTTAATTCTTCAAGCTCTGTCAAGTTGGTCGCTAATCATTGCTAGACAGCCATTTTCAAGTCTTGCCATAGATTTTCCAAGACAGTTTTAAGTCGACTGTATCTAGGCCACTCAGGAACATTCAATGTTGTCTTGGTAAGCACCACCAGTATACATTTCGCCTTGTTTTTTTAGGTTATTGTTCTGCAGAAAGCTGAATTTGACTGTTTCTTTTGTGGAAAGCAGACTGAACCAGGATTTCCTCTAGGATTTTGCCTGTGCTTAGCTCTATTCTGTTTCTTTTTTTATCCTAAACAAAACTCCCTAGTTCTTGCCGATGACAAGCAGACCCATAACATGATGCGGCCACCACCATGCTTGAAGATATGAAGAGTGGTACTTGGCAATGGGTTGTTGGATTTGCCCCAAATATAACACTGTGCATTCAGGACATAAAGTTGATTTCTTTGCCAAATATTTTGCAGTTTTGCTTTGGTGCATTATTGCAAACAGGATGCATGTTTTGGAATGTTTGTATTCTGTACAAGCTTTCTTCTTTTCCTTCGGTCAGTAAGGTTAGTATTGTGGAGTACCTACAATGTTGTTGATCCATCCTCAGTTTTCTCCTATCGCAGCCTCTTAACTGTTTTAAATACACTTTGGATGTTGTATCAATGGTGTAAATAATAACTTCACCATGCTCAAAGGGATTTTCAATGTCTGCTTTTTTTTATTTATTTTTATTTTTTTATGTACCCATCTACCAATAGGTGCCTTTCTTTGCAAGGCATTGGAAAACCTCCCTGGTCATTGGTTGAATCTGTATTTGAAATTCCCTGTTCGACTGAGGAACCTTACAGGTGTGTGTGTGGGTGTGTGGATTACAGAGAAGAGGTAGTCGTTCATAAATCATGTTAAACACTATTATTGTGCACAGTGAGTCCATGCAACTTATGTGACTTGTAAAGAACATTTTACTCATGAAATTATTTAGGCTTGTTGACACGAGACATGTCAGCTTTTCATTTTTACAAAATGTGAAAAAAGGCTAGGGGTGTGAATACTTTCTCAAGGCACTGTATATCGTCTTCTGTGGTATGTTAGTGTGGATATTGGAGCAAAGGTATGTTCAGTTTAGAGACATTTCCTTTATTTATGGTAGTTCCATTAACTTTACACTTAGACACGGGTGGGTAGGTATTCATTTTGGTGCTCACTGTGTGCATTTAAGGGGGCTGGTCAATCCCACTGACATATAAGATCAACCCACATTGAAAGACAGCGAGGGTTAATCTGGTGTTGACGTCCAGCAGACAGACAGGGATTTAAACCAGGTCAGGTAGCAGCTATAACCATCCCATGCCCAGATGTCCAATCACAAGCCTTATTCGAGAGTGGGCTCCCGAGTGGTGCAGGGCACCACGACAGACACCCTGGTTCAATTCCAGGCTGTATCACAACCAACCGTGATTGGGAGTCCCATAGGGCAGTGCACAATTGGCCCAGTGTAGGTTGTCACTGTAAATAAGATTTTTTTCTTTACTGACTTTCCTAGTTAGATATAAAATAAGTGTTATGCAAATATAAAATATAAATCAGCACTTTGCTCATCTGTGATTGAAAAATATATATCTTCCCAATGAACACTTGTCTCACAGGTATGTAGTGTCTATCCTGGTAGGAGTGGAGGGTGTGCGTGGTACAGTAGAGTATTTTTCAAGAAAATCTTTGACATGTTATGGAGATAGTTTAGCATTATATGTTTGTAATCAAAAAAGCAGAGTATGCTTGCAATGCTACCACCACAACACAGTGTTCTGAAGTGCTTAATTTGGGTGTGCTGATTAACAGCTCAATCCGTGATGGGACTAATTATAAAGGATGTTTTTGTGTGATCTCTGTAGACCTATAAACATTTGTGCTGTTGGGGTCATTTTGCCACACAAAGTTTGCTACAACTGTTATGAACCACAAAGTAGACATCTACCTTGTGGATTTCAGCCTAGCGACGATATGCTTGCATGTATGTTTAGTTTTTTTTGTTGACGGTTTGATTTAATTTTAGCTATGGAACTGAATGGTACACAGCACTTTGTATACGCCGAAAAATAAATGTTGCGGCAGATGTGTGGTTTTTGTGTAAATAAATATTGGTAATTTCAAAACATGAGGCTTGCAGGGAAAATCATATTTGGGTAGGATACAACAGCAGCAGCCGGAAGAGATGGAAATTAAACCAGACTGAGGCTAGTACTTTTCAGTCTTAGCTAGTAGAAAATGTTGTCAACTAGTCAGTTGTAATATCTTTTCTAGTCAAAGTCAAATATCACATGGCCTAGATTTTAAAACTGGCTAGTCAATCTGGTCTACTAGCCCAGTCACCCAGTGCATAAAATCATTCAATTCAATTCCTAAATCTGTAAGAGTTAAACATGAAAAGGGTGGGGTTGAGAAGTTTGGTTAGGTCAATTTCCTTCCCTGTACTGAACACACTTGTATAGCTCCTTTGAGGGCACTTACTCTTTAAGGATGTCTGCTGAAGCATACAACTACTACCATAAGCTTTTGAAAAGGAACAAAATGCCAGTTCAACCTGGACAAGAATGACTAGATTTTTATTTTATATACTTTTTTCAGTGTCACATCTTTTGATTAATTTTAGGATCATCAGATGCTGTAGTGCATGACCATTTTATTTAGGCTATAACGGAAGCGTCATGGTCTTGGGGTCAACATACAATAAGAGTTCAAGTGTACAAGACATTGTTTCACAAAAAAAGTTTGATACAATTTCTGTACCCTGGTACATAGTCAAATTCCCTGGACATCAACATTCTGGTTGATTTAACAAAAACTGAGTTTAATCTACAATGATATGAATTCAGTCTTCTGCTTTCCAAAAACAAGTGGTTGCATTGTCAGATAGGAGATACAACAGTACCACTTTGTCTTCATACAAAACACCAAGCTGAACTGCATACAGCAGCTCATATCAGTTTTGATCTGCAATATTTATTAATCATTCACCAAACTCACATGGTAACACTTAGTCTTAAAAAAAAAACATTTAAAAAAAAACATAGCCAGCCCCCTCCCCCCCCAAAAATGAAGCAAAATAGGCAAAGACAAGGTTCTTTTGGGGAATTTTGTTCATTTGTGGTGTGCTTTTCCTCCTATAATTCAGCATGATCTGTGGGGATTTGATAGGTAGACCTTGCACCTTGGTTTGGTAGGACCACTATATTGCTTATACCCATCAAATCCTTTCAGATCTCCACAAGTGGCTAGGGGTTGTTTGTGGTTTCTCCCCTCTACTTGGCAGGGGCGAACCCCACGCGGTCTGCATCTCTATCAAACACGCTGTAGTAGCGTCCAATGAACACATCTCCCAGGATCCACAGCGGTCCAGCCGGAGGAGGGATGTTCATGGCCATGAAGCCTGACAGACAGATTTTCTGACCCATCTGGGACTCCTGCAGCACATAGGGGAGAGAAGCGTTGAATGATTCTCAACAGCAGGTATGGCCACAGAATTAAATATAATACATTTCAAGATGTATTAAAATGCCTATATGCATGCGAACTGTCATTAACCGTTTAAGTGATGATGACTGAAGTTGTCAAATTTCACAGACTTTCTACTGGCAGGCCACATTGAACACTGGTTCAAGGTGCAATTTACCATTATGATATAGTCGTCTCCAGTCAAGTTAAACATCTTCCCTCCCAGGTTGAATGTGATGATGGGGAGAGAGGAAACCTTCTTGCAGTCAATCCAATACTGAGAGGAAGAAAAGAAATAAGAGTGCAATTAAGTTAAAAATAACTGCATGTACTTCACAAATCAAAACTTAACTTCTGTCACTACAATACATGCGTGCATGATTGAAATCTTTTGTTGGCCATTCAGGAGAACTAAAACAGAGGTTGGAACTGATAGAATGTACTTATATGCTACAACAGGTAGACATTTAGTCTACAGACTCCTGTACCTACCTCTCCCATCAGTAGAGGCAAGGCTCCGATGGCTTTTTGCAGCGCCCGGACCTCCTCCGCAGGCCCGGTGATGAGGGACGTTCCCGTATCAACAATCGCCTGGCAACCGGCCTTGCACAACGTCAGCTGGTTTCCCACTTCCACACTGCAGAGCACCAATTAGCTGTGATCACTCGAGACTAAATTATCCTTATAACATCTGTGTGTGATTTCTTAATAAATTGGTTCAAGGACATGCATCTGGTGTAATAGAAGCAATTTTTGGTACAATGATTCTCCGTGTAAATAAATAAAGACAAAGTTATTTTTCCATTGACTATAAATGGGGGATCCTACTTTCTTTGAACTTCATGGCTTCAATGAGGGGGCAGTTGTTCTCCTCTGGTATAGATATTACGAAAGAGCCTCTGTGTAGATGAGAAACAAGTTGCTTACCTGCTCATCTCAATCTGCCAATAGGCCTTGCGTGTGACATTGACATAGTGCAGGTCTCCAGTGTAGTACAGTGGGTCCGTGCCTCCCAGCATCAGCTCTCCTCCTACAGCAGCAAATGGCTCCCTGAGGAACAGGATATCAAAAGGGGGTACAAGTTTAGTTCAATCTACTATCAGATATGTAATTGTATTGCCTTAACCCCATTGAAGATAGTGACAACAAGAATATAAGGTTGTACAAGTTATGAAAATGAATTAACCGGTGGTTTAAGTTCATAGACGTTACCCACAAAAATAAATACATTTTAAAGCTGCAATATGTAACTTTTTGGGTGACCCAACCCAATTCACATAGAAATGTGTGTTATAGATCTGTCACTCATTGAATGCAAGTCTAAGCAGAAGATGTTCTATTTCTATGCTTCCCATTCTTAAGTTTTGTTTTTGCTGTTTTACTTTCAGTTTTGTACACCAGCTTCAAACAGCTCTAAATACAATATGTTTGGTAAAATGGAAAATATATTTCAGTGGTGTAGATGGTACAATGATTCTCTACACTATAACGTGCTTGTTGTCACAAACTGAAATTAGGTGAACTATTTCACTTACTTATTTCCGAGGAAATATGACAGCAAGTGTGGTTAAAGAATTTCAGGATAACAGGAGCTAAAAATATCCCAGTTCAAATAAAAATAAACTCCTTTCAGTTGACCTCCAACAGTAAACACAGCTTTAAAAAAAAAAAGGCTTAAAAACAAAATCACAAGTCAAACCACACATTGACCTACGACCCTCAGTAGGAATGTATTAAAAAGGAGAGAAAAAAAATCCCTAAAACCAACCTGCTAATATAGAAGGAAAATATGTTCTGAGGCAACTGCTTGGCAGCCATGGCGGTGTCAAACACAGGGGTTATATTTCTGACAGATATGGTAGGGTAGCCCATGCCCAGCACCCCGTCAAAGCGTGCCACTGCAAACGTGATGCCAGGTTGCTTCACGGCCTCACCAAACTGTTGACCAGTGACCTGCATGCCCGCCAACTGAGAGAGGGATGGAGTGAAGAACAGGAACTGATGTACAAAGCAGATTGTTCGTGAACACAAACCGTGAGGTTTACAGACAATACACAGTAAGAAATGGTATGCAGACTATGCTCCACATTCCATCACTTAAAATGGACAATGGTAAAATTCTGTGGATTTGTCCACTTAAATGAGAGGAATGCAAATGAACAACATGTGCACACACACACACACAACAGTCCACTTACAGAGACAGTGTCCCCACTGATGAACCCAGACAAGCTGCCTCTGCCATACTGGATGGAGAATTTGGTGCCATTCTGAACGTACGTGCTCGACTTCTTGGAGTTATAACGATGGTGGAGCCCTAAGCAGAGGTGTACATAAAGTTGACAACTGTCTCAGGTTGGATAAATGGCACTCATTTTCATACAAAACAAACATGTCCCTCATGCCGCCTTAAAACGATGAATATGACTTCCAGTACAGCATGCTAAAGCATGGATGAGCAAAAAAAATAAAACGTTTATGCAACTTTAGCACCCATCTCATGACTATATGATAAAGGGAGATACCTAGTCAGTTGTACAACTGAAATGTGTCTTCCGCATTTAACCCAATCCCTCTGAATCAGAGCGGTGTGGGGGGGGGGGGCTTAAATTGACATCCATAGGCGACTCAGCAGATATACTATACTATGTTATAACCATATGTTATGAGTGAAGTGCATCGCCACAGGAAGTAATTTGGGGCAGGGGGTGCTACGCCGACAGGGGGGGGGGGGGGTGCAAAACAATGCCTGCGCTGAATACCTATATTGTCCGCTAATACAGGAAGTGAAGACCCAGTGCACTACTGTAAAACAAAATAATTGTATTTCAGTGTTTACTAGCATTTGTTGAGTCTGATAATTCTCTACATTTGATAGGTTTTCCAGTTTCTTGAAATACTTTGCAAATGCAGCTTGTTTCTGTGGAAACTGAAGTGATCTATTCATTCCTTTTACATGTTAGTAGATGCTCTTATGCAGAGGAACTTATAGTGAGTGCATACATTTTTATATTGGTCCCCCGTGGGAATCGAACCCACAACCCTAGCGTTGCAAGAGCCATGCTCAATCAACTCAGCCATGTCACAAACCACTTGATGTCTCAATGTACTCAATAACGTATTGTGCATTTGTGATGGAAAATCCACAGGTACAAACCTAGATGACCAGCCAATGTACAATACAGTAATGTTAATTTACATTACGTTTGTAAGGATGGTAATTAATATTGCACAAAAAGTGGTTGTTTTCCATGTTATTTGATCAATAACTTTTTTTTTTTTAAATTGATGGATGTTTTGTTTCTTTGCCAATAACTTTGCACCTTTTGATGTAACATGTTTAAGGAGAGGGTTTTGTTTTTTCTGGATTCCATTAGAATGATCGCAGAGAAAGGGACAGGGCAACAACTCATACAATTCCAACTATTGAACACCACACGATACTGTTCTTAATTATACAACTACCTTTTTGACAAAGCTGAGATGCTGAAGAAAATGTTTTGCCCGCGCTACAGATGTCTAGATTGGTCCACTAATACAGGACTACTAATGGACCAAGTGCACTACTTGTGAAAAATATCAAAACTTTCCACAAAATACACAGTACCAGTCAAAAGCTTGGACACACCTAATCATTCAAGGGTTCTTTATTTTTAGTGAAGACATTTAATACTAATGAAATAACACATATGGAATCATGTAACCCCAAAATATTTGAGATTAGCTACCCTATGGCTTAATGACAGCTTTGCACACTCTTGGAATTCTCTCAACCAGCTTCACCTGGAATGCTTTTCCAACCATCTTGAAGGAGTTCCCACATATGCTGAGCACTTGTTGGTTGCTTTTCCTTCACTCTGCGGTCCAACTCATCCCAAACCGTCTCAATTGGGTTGAGGTCGGGTGATTGTGGAGGCCAGGTCATCTGATGAACTCCATCACTCTCCTTGGTCAAATAGCCCTGACACAGCCTGGAAGTGTCAGGTCATTGCCCTGTTGAAAAACAAACAAGTCCCACTAAGGGCATACCAGATGGAATGGCGTATCGCTGCAGAATTCTGTGGTAGCCATGCTGGTTAAGTGTGCCTTGACTTATAAATCAATCAATCACCGACAGTGTCACCAGCAAAGCAACCCCCACCTCCATGCTTCACGGTGGGAACCACACATGCAGAGATCTGTTCACCTACTCTGCATCTCAAAGACACGGCGGTTAGAACCAAAAATCTCAAATTTTGACTCAGACCAAAATGACAGATTTCCCCCGGACTAATGTCCATTGCTCGTGTTTCTTGGCCCAAGGAAGTCTCACCTTATTATTGGGGTCCTTAAGTGGTTTCTTTGCAGCAATTCTACCATGAAAGCCTGATTCACAGTCTCCTCTGAACAGTTGATGTCGAGATGTGTCTGTTACTTGAACTCTTAAGCATTTATTTTGGCTGCAATCTGAGGTGCAGTTAACTCTAATGAACTTATCCTCTGCAGCAGAGGTCACTCTGGGTCTACCTTTCCTGTGCCAGTCCTCATGACAGCCAGTTTCATCGTAGCACTCAAAGATTTTTGCGACTACATTTTTTAAAACGGATTGACTGACCTTCATGTCTTAAAGTAATGGACTAATTTCTCTTTGCTTATTTTAGCTGTTCTTGCCATAATATGGACTTGATCTTTTACCACATAGGGCTATATTCTGTATACCACCCCTACCTTGTCACAACACAACTGATTGACTCAAATGCATTTAGGAAAGAAATTCCACAAATGTACTTTTAACAAGGCACACCTTTTAATTGAAATGCATTTTAGGTAACTACCTCATTAAGTTGGTTGAGAGAATGCCAAGAGTGTGCAAAGCTGTCATCAAATAAAATATATATTTTTTTATGTTTAACACTTTTGGTTACTACATGATTCCATGTGTTATTTCATAGTTGATGTCTTCTACAATGTAGAAAATAATACAAAATAAAACATTCTGGAATGAGTTGGTGTCCAAACTGATGACTTGTACTGTATATACACTGAACAAATATATAAATGCAACATGTAAAGTGTTGGTTCCATGTTTTATGACCTGAAATAAAAAGATCCCATACGCTCAAAAAGTTTGATTTTGGGCACAAATTTGTTTACATCCCTGTTAGTGAGCATTTCTCCTTTGCCAAGATAATCCATCCACTTGACAAGTGTGGCATATAAAGAAGCTTTGTGTGCTGGGGACAATAAATGCCACTAAAATCTGCAGTTGTGTCAAGTTGAGGGAGCGTGCAAATTGGCACACTGACTGCAGGAACAAATGTTAATTTCTCTACCATAAGCCGCCTCCAACGTCCTTTTAGAGAATTTGGCAGTACTTCCAGTCGGCTTAACGCATTCCACGTGTAAACATTCCAGCCCAGGACCTCCACATCCAGTTTCTTCACCTGCGGGACCGTCTGAGACCAGCCACCCGGACAACTGATGAAACTGAATTTTCACAAAGAATTTGTGCACAAATTGTCAGAAACAGTCTCTGGGAAGATCTGTGTGCTCGCCGTCCCCACAAGGGTCTTGACCTAACTGCAGTTCGGCGTCGTAACCGACTTCAGTGGGCAAATGTTCACCTTCGATGGCCACTGGCCTGCTGGAGAAGTGTGCTCTTCACAGACGAATGCCAGTTTCAACTGTACCGGGCAGATGGCAGATAGTGTGTTCGGCATTGTGTGGGTGAGTGGTTTGCGGGTGTCAACGTTGTGAACAGAGTGCCCCATGGTGTCAGTGGGGTTATGGTCTGGGCAGGCATAAGCTACAGACAACGAACACAATTGCATTTTATCGAAGGCAGTTTGAATGCACAGTATACTGTGACGAGATCCTGAAGCCCATTGCCGTGCCATTCATCCACCTCCATCACTTCATGTTTCAGCATGATCATGTCACAAGGATCTGTTCACAATTCCTGGAAGTTGAAAATATCCCAGTTCTTCCATGGCCTGCATACTCAGACATGTCACCCATTGAGCATGTTTGGGATGTTCTGGATCGACATGCATGACCCACCCATTGAAGAGTGGGACAAACGTGCCAAAATCAATAGCCTGATCAACTCGATGCGAAGGAGATGTTTGCACGAGGCAAACAAGGTATCTGTGTCCAACAGATGCATATCTATATCTATCCAAGTGATGTGAAATCCATAGATTTGGGCCAAATTATTTCATTTGAATTGACTTCTTTCCTTATATATGAACTGTAACTAAAATCGTAGAAATCGTTGCATCTTTTTATTTTGCACCCCCTGCACCCCTACTTCCCGTGGTTATGGTGAAGTGCAGCAAAGGCAATAATAGACTGACTCACAGCATGCAACATCCAGGAAGGAGCAGTGAATGGAAGGCACCCACAGGTTGGAGGAGCCGGTGTCAAACAGCACAGTAAAGTCCTGGGGTGGTGTGCCTATGCTGATCACCCCATAGTACTGAGCCTGTAGAGAGATTTGACATAAACACCACATTCATACGATAAATAGGCATAAGTCTATACTACAGTTCTCTTTTCCTAACTCTTGGGGAGATACTGAATGTGCAAGCTTTATTAAACCAAATAAATAAATTACACACACATCTCATAACCTTCAATCTGGGCCATGATTATCAGATTGGGCATGTTATGAAGGGTAAGGGTTGGAACAAAAGCCTGCACACCCAACTCCTGGAGAACCCTGGCTTTACTTGTTGTTTCAGTCAACCTAGAACAAGCTAGAGTTAAACGAGGCCGTGTGACAATATCCACTTACATCCATGAAGTTAGTGAGTCTCTCAACTGGCACTTTCGGGCTCTGAGTGGTTGCTGGTAAGGGTGTTGGTGTGTCAGCTCCTGCACCACCAACGGTCTTGGCCATGTCCTGGAGTTGTTCAAAACTCATCCCATTGTCGTTCATTAGGCGGCGCATACTGCGCGTCTTGTGGAGGGGAATTCTAAGGGATCATTGATATGATAACGAAGAGAGATACATTAGTTTCGGTCGTAATTTGTTTAACAAATAATTTAGAACTCGTGCGCTCTAACGTACTTCCTGTTTTATACTGATGTTCCCATACATTTACGAGCAGCTTGATTCTATTTTACAACTTAATTGCTTCGTTATTATGTACAATCTATGTTAACTTCAATTCAAACTTTAGGAGATAGATGTCATGAACATGCCAGCGTTATGGAAACGTTCTGTGGGTGTACCAAAATTCGAACAACATGTGCCTAAACAAACATGCATGTAAAATTGGCAATAATAATTGCCTAACGTCAGGAAATTAAACTACCCCAGAGATAGCCTATTCTATACTCATCACGGTATGGCGAAAGAATAATTACTTGCGTTATTCAAAAGTTAACCAAGCAACTGACGAAAATATGTTACCTTATAATAGCAGCGCTGTGTGCTATCAACAGCACGACGGTTATAGACAATATTTTAAGACACTTCATATTCTGTCTTCGATAACTCATCATCCAGTTGTTTTTTCTTTCACTTTAGACAATCTTGGCTGGCCAAACTGTCCGTCCACAGAAGACCGAGCACTATCAAATCTACGCACTAAACCCAGTTATATCAGTATGCGTTTCGGTCGTTTCCGTACACACTCGCTTTTCTTCACTCGGTCCAATCCTGATTGGAGAGAGCACATACATTAGACGGTCTTATTGGCTTGAATAATGTCAATCGTTTTAAATTGGTCACTGCAAGCAGGTATCATTTGGACGTCTAGAATGCACCTTTTTTCTTTCTTTAACACTACACAGTTGATTGAAATTATAAAAGATTGGTGATTATTTAAATCAGGTGTGTAGTTCTAGGGCAAAAAACAAAACGTGCACCACTTTGGGTACCGATTGTGGGGAATCGCGGATAGCACGGGTCATTTTAAATCAGACACCCTACTGCGCACTTGACAAGTCACTGTCGCAGGATCACGAGAGATGGAGAATGATCTGATTGCGGCCCGCTATTCGGGGCGTTACTGCATCTGCAGGAACCCCTCTTAAAGAGCGACTGCCTTTAAAAAGCAACGAATCTCTTTGAAAAAAACCTTAAGGACATCGATATGAGTCGTAAAAAGTTATTCTAGTGTCAACATTTACTAGAAAGTGTAAATAGAATAATTTTGGTCATAAAATCAGTCTCTCTTAAACTGAGGTTGGATCATCCGTGTGTCACAACTGGTAAATTAAGGTTGGGTTTTGAAGATGTCAATTTTCCCAATAACATAATAACAATATATATTTTTTAATTTGTAAAGAATAAATTCAATATATATTTTTTAATCCAAAACACAGAACACAAACAACAATCAAAGCTATAAGTGTCGCCAGATCCAGGGAACATGAGAACAGAATTAGCAGAGGTCCTTGAAAGCTTTTCTGAACAGCACGGTCTTGAGCTGTGCCTTAAAGGAGGACAGAGATTCTGCAGCCCTAATAGTGTCTGGAAGTGCGTTCCACAGCTGTGGAGTAGCGCAACTGAAAACCATCACCCATAGTTTTTAGTCTGCTGCGGGGAGACGAACCTGGAGGAGCGAAGGGTGTGTGTGGGGCAGGAGGGTAGAATGAGGTCAGACAGGTACTTTGGTCCAGAGTTGTGGATAGCTTGGTAGGTGTGAACCAGGATTTTGTTGTCGATTTGTGAGCATATGGGGAGCCAGTGGAGGTTGAACAGCACTGGAGTAATGTGCTTGCGGTGTGGGTGAGGACATGTGCATCACAGTTCTGGACATATTGTAGCCTGTTTAGGCACTTGGCAGATGCACCAACAAAAAGGGCATTACAATAGTCCAGACGGGATGAAATAAAGGTGTGGATGAGTTGCTCAAGCTTCCACGTCTACAGTGTCTCATGAGGGACAAATATCATTAACCAAACATGAAATGATCAGGAGACCCGGTCCGTGTGCTTATGGATAATTCCTATTTCCTTTCATTTCAGCAATGCCAATACGAGGAAATTAATAGTTTTGTCATTTTTCTAGCTGAAAACCAAAACGAAAATCAGGTATCAACTTATTTGATCTTTTATGGTATCCAAATTGGGCATTGGGCATTGAGAAACATTAAACATTTATCAAGGGAAGACAGGGAAGACATCCTCCTCCCTCATGTGGTACCCTTCCTGCAGGCTCATCCTGACATGACCCTCCAACATGACAATGCCACCAGCCATACTGCTCGTTCTGGGTGTGATTTTCTGCAAGACAGGAATGTCAGTGTTCTGCTATGGCCAGCGAAGAGCCTGGATCTCAATCCCATTGAGCACATCTGGGACCTGTTGGATCGGAAGGTGAGGGCTAGAGCCATTCCCCCCAGAAATGTCCAGGAACTTGCAGGTGCCTTGGTGGAAGAGTGGGGTAACATCTCACAGCAAGAACTGGCAAATTCACGAGGAGGAGATGCACTGCAATACTTAATGCAGCTGGTGGCCACACCAGATACTGACTGTTACTTGGATTTTGACCCCCTTTTGTTCAGGGGCACATTATTCAATTTCTGTTAGTCACATGTCTGTGGAACTTGTTCAGTTTATGAGGCCAAGTAATTTGGCCAAGTGCATCTGTGCTCTCTGTTCAGTGTGCTCTCTGCTTAGCAGTGGTCTCTGCTCAGTTTGGCAGCTGCGTGAGTGGGAGAGGGAGATGCTCATGTGCTTCGCGGTTCACCAGATCTTTTTTCTGCAGTTTTCTTGAAGATCACTCCACGACACACGATGCAGCGCTGTTGTTCAGCAGCAGATGATGCCCTGTCAGCCAGTGACTTGTCATTCCCACTCTCCATCATTCACTGCTATCATCAAATGTACTCATGCTAGCCACAAGTTCTGTCTGAGCTGAATTCACATGAAACCCAAATACAGGGATGAGTTTCTCTTTCATACAAACTTTGAGAAATAACGAGGAGCGTCCATAATGTGTTTTGTGCGGGGAAGTGCTTAACGTTAGTAATGAGTCTCTCAAAACCAACAAATTAGTAAAACGACACGTCCTGACCAAACAGACAGCATGATGGTAAACCCAGGGAGTTTTTTCAGAACAGGGCAGAATGCTTCAGGAAACAGTGCTTCGACAGTAGAAAAGTAAGTCAACTAGCAAGGCATTGTTGTAATTTTATAACAGGCGATGGATGATAAGCAGAAATAAGGGAGTACTAACTCTCATAGTAGTAGATGTGAGTTTCGCTTTCAAACAATCCTGTGGCCTTGTAAGTTACACAGCCTCCTGAATGGAAGGTTTTATTTATTAGCGGCATACTGATGGTGCAACCCTTAGTAACAGTACAGATGAAGATGAAAGATTATCAGGCCTACTGTACATCTTAGAAATTATTGTTGAAAACTAGTCTACGTTGGAACTGTTGCTGTTAAAATACAAGTAATAATTTGTTTTCTTAACTAGAATAAACTGATTGATGCAAGATGCTTTTTGAGGCAAACACTCACACAGTTCTGGGTTGCTCATCTACAGCAGGAAGCGGCCTCCTGCCTGACTGGGAAACAGTAGATGTTCTGATCCAGAATTGGTACCACATACCTATGCGAGTCAGGGTTCTCAACTCTGACATACTTAAAGAACAAGTGCAGAAATAACCTCATTGCTGTGTATGACCTCAATGTTGCACTGTCAAAAACTGAGCCCAAAATAGACAAGCTTGTTGAAAACTTCAACCAGCCACACACCTCTCATTAGGACTGTGTGTGTGTATTACCTGGTCTACATCTGTCTGATGTTTATTCTAGTTCAGAATAAAAAATATGTATTGTATTTTAAACAGCATCAGTTCCAACCTAGATTTTCTTTTAACAATAATTTCTACAATAAGAAGTACAGTAGGCCTGATCATTTTTCATCTGTACTGTTACTTAGGGTTGCACTATCAAAAAGCCTGTGTGTGCGTTCTGTTACTAATCTGTGTGATGTGATCAATCAGTTTATTCCAGTTCAGAATGAAAATGATTTATTCTAATTTAACAGCAACACTTCCAACCTAGACAGATATGTAAGAGTGTTTTTAATGGTGGAAAATAAACATGAATATATATTTAATTGAATATTTTATTTAATTGTTATTTGTTTTTGTCTATATTGGATTTGCTTTCGGCATAAGGACAATGAAATGTACCGATATTTACATATAGTTGCATATTTTCCTAAGCTTGGGTCACAGGAAAACACAACATTTCTAACTTGGGTCCCAGGCTGAATAAGTGTAAGAACCCCTGCATTAGAAGCTAAGATAACAAACAGAGACAAGCCATTCTCCTTTGTTCACAGCGGAAATCCCGCGCTTTGGGTGACGGAAGCACTGCCTTTGCTGGAATCCCGTGTGATTTCAGTTTTCAGGGGTAAATCACCTCTTGTGATAAAAATCTACACTTTTTTCTCACATCTGTAACAACTGGTTACACTTTATAATATCCAACCAATCTTAACTGATTGGGTGTCCTTGTCTCATTTGATTTAACAAGGAAGTTACATTTCCAAACAAACATTTTTACCAGGTTGATCTTTCAGATAATGACCTCAGCAGCGATGCAAACCCAAACTATGCCATAAGCGAAAAAACGGCAGAAATTGAGATAAACATCCTCCAAAATAAACCATCATGTGCAGGCCTTGTAAAGGTTCTCTCCAGTTTAGCCCTGAAGTATGGGCGCCAGCAGAGACTGACATTGGTCCAGTACCACAGTAGAGACCCCAAAAAAGGATACTGCTAGCCGAGGAACTACGATTGAGAACAGAACAATTAAAAGAAATGGCAAAAACGTATGATGACGAACGAGCACAAACTCTTGAACAAAATCGTCTTCTACAGGAACTACTCAATTTAGCCAAAAAATATATAGGACGAAATCCACACCAAACTAGATACATCTGCAGACCAAAGGCGATCAGTTAATGAACACAATAACCAAGTTGGATGACAAAACTCCTATGCAGCAGAATACCACCCTTAGATACCACCTGGAGGAACTCCAGAACAGTCATGCGCTACAGCGTGACTAACCAACAAAGCAACCAAGCTCGCAACCGGAGCTCGGTACACAAACGAGTGAAGACGACAGAAGGTTTCAGACCTTACCTCTCTCAGGTGTCCCTCAGTCTTTTCCTCTTGGCCATCCGGCACAGAGTAATATGGCGCCTCCACACCAACAAAGCCAAAGCTGGGCTTCTCCTCTTGGCCTTTCGGCCCAAAATTTCCCACAGGATGAAGTCAACCCTCTCCACGCACTTGACATGGAACGCCTTGACAAAATCGGCAAAAACTTCCGCACCTTTGACCCCGTTCCAGGGAAGCCAAACGACACAGATGTTCTTAGCAGACATAGAGGACGCCTTGGATGGCTACCCTAACGCTACGGGTACTGACAGGCTTTACCTGTTGAAGCGAACGTCGAATAGACATGTGACAAGGTTAATCTGTCTACACCAGCAACACGTGCAAAACGACTCTGTGACACTTGCCACGGCTTTGAAAATAGAATTCAGTGGTTCTGCGACTCGCAAACACGACAGCTTGCTGACTAACACTGTCAAACAAGCTTGGATTGAACACCCACAAGCATATCATGGGCTTCGTTCAGCTTACTTTGGCCTACTCACTGAAATAGGAATGGAAGAGCTATTACCATTCAAACAACATTTTTCTGTCGATCTTGTATCCCAACTTCATTAACTACTTGTGCCTTACAGTCCACATTGGTTTGCCAATCTCAGAACTCAGAGAGTTTGCAAGCAAAGCTTTTGAGACATAAAAAGTGAGCCGCCCTAAGAGCCCTGACATCTCGGTTTTCAATATTGAACAGGAGCACTAACTCCAGTTAGAAGGGGCTTTATCAGGGATATGAGTGTTGAGAGATGACTGCACAACAACAGTATCTACCACAAAACCAATAACCACCGCGGTCCAAATAACTATAAAGAACGTCGCCAGCGAAACGACTACCGCTACAATCAACCTGAACGCTACGTTCCTGCACCCACCCCCCCACACAGTGTCAGGGCACAAGGGTAACAAAGGGTTCAATGATGATCAAAAACGTAGACCTATACTCTCTAGAATATCTGTTAAGAGAAGTACAAAAGCTTCAAGAATTTGAGAAAGAGGAAAAAATTAAGTCACCATGACTAGTCATGGAATTGCCTGAGAACAGGTCCGACGAAATTAACACCATTAGCGAGGACGTAAACTATCAAATTACCCCTGCTCTCACTCAAAACCCTATCCAGGGCCCACTCGATCAAGAAACAAGCCCATGGGCTTTGACTATAGACTCAGATACAAATATTGTGACGCACAAGGTAAACAATATCGCAATAGCCAATTCCACTCAAACTCCGATGAGTCAATCTGTTTTCACCATGAAAACAAATGACACATCACGCCGTTGCCAACAATCAATCCACTTTGTGGGGAATGTGACCACAGAGTGCAACTCCGAGGGTCGCTGCCTGGAAACAGTCCTGGAGGACTGCTTAAGCTGTGATGTGCTAATTGATTCGGGCTCGGCAATATCGCTCATCTCTCAAACATTGTCCAATGATCTCAAAAGGGCTTTGAACCCAGCCAAATGTTGGTTAAAAATGGAACGATGCGACACTAAACTTAGAGGTTTCACTCAGACTACCTCGCCTCTCACAATGGGACTCATGCTGAAACTACACTTCCAAGACGTATAGCTTGTTCACCCTGTGTATGTTACCAGCCTCGACACTGAACACCTGCTACTCAGAGCAGACTTGATGGATCGTTTGATCCCACTAATGGATTGGGAAAACAACCAAGTATTGTCACAAGTAACTGTGCCGTCTCCATTTATCACACTGTCTTCTCCTAACGCTGGCTGTAACACAGTCACCCACAAGGAGCATCTGTCGACAGGACCCCTTGGGAAAAAGACGTTTCGACACCTCTTGGTGCAGAATTTGACTCAAGCAGATATTACAAAATCTCGTCACATTCAAATCAGCAAACCTAATAGACTCTTATTTTCATGATTTCGAACCAGCAGTCTCTGTGAGTGAGCCACTTCCCTCCTCCTTGGAGTCATGCGATGCTGTGGCTAAGATGAACTTCTCTTGTCCTTCAGGTCACGACAGCCACTGAGCGTTTTGAAGCACAAGCACCAGGTTGAAAGGTTACAGCCAATCTACTAACTACGCGGCTACTGACAACTCGTACAAAGGACACAAACTTCTCGTTGGAGGTGGGGGGGGCTACATGCAACACTGTATGAGGCCGTCTGATCAGGAAACAAGTTGTAAACTTCCCCACGAAAACAGAGAGGAGCGGACAAGCCCTTCAACGAGGATAACCTTAGAATACATCTGAGTTACCACAGTAGTCGTAAAAGAAGTCCAATGGACTTTCCACCTCCCCCCCAAAAATGGAAACAATAATCACTTCTTGCCATGTGTAGTCTCAACTACAAAGCAACTAGTAAAATGCTCTAATCATGTATTCCGGTAGGATAACATTTTGGGATAAATTGGTAGGGTAGCTGGCCCCCTTTGGTACCAGTACCAATGCCAGCAACAGTCAGTCCAGCCACAGTCCGTAAGAAGGTTAGAGACCAAATAATTTGAATTGCCCTTGATAACAGCGACAGATGAGGTAGTAGTCGCTCAGATTGCAACACGGTGAAGAGAATTTCCAAAACAGTCTTCTGTTGGTTAACACACATGCCGCTAATAAATAAAACCTGCCTTAAAGGAGGAAAGTTATTAGAAGTCATGAACCATGATCAAACCGCGTACGACTGGCTCAGTGCTTATAGAGTACTTCCGTTGTGAGGTTAGCTCCTCCGTGGATAACATAGCTATGAAATAGACTCCTTCATACCTATCGTAAGACACATTGACTTGTAGTAAAACCACTACAGGTCCCCTTGGCATATGGCTTGAAGTCGGCACCGATTCTTACTGACACATGGTCATTGACATGGAAATTAAATAATGACATCAAACTCACTCTACCCAGGTTGCAGCCTACCAGGATACTTGGTTTTCTTGTGCAAGCAGAAACGCACATGCACAACAAAACATTTAATCAGGATTTATACTAGGATCACTTAAGGGTCTGAGCAAAATACCAGTCTTGGTAAAGTTGAAAATAGATCCTGAAGCCCCTTTTGACTCTACGGCTACATTAATCACCAGTTTCTCTCCAGAGGTTCATAGATCATCCCTGTAGACTGTCCGAAGCTAGTGCCTTATAGCTGTAGACTTATCATGTAGTAATCAACTTAGGATAGTGCCCAAAGCAACACACCACTAAGTAGGATCGCCCTAGATATGACATTAGACTAAATGCCATGATAGAGTCATTTAGTCAAGACCGTGGACATATATAGAATAGAGTCCAATTAGATTATTAAGGTGTGGTAACTATATTTTGTTTATCATTTTGTTCGTGTTTTTATTATTTTTGTTTCTTCTTCTTTTTGACACATAGGAAGTGATACTGTCACAAACAAGTTCCACAAACGACCACCAGTTGGTGCCACAACGCCGCTCATTTGGGGAAGAAATGTAATGTGTGTTATTTTGGGTAATTCGCTTAACATGTCAAATATATACAATAATACGGTAAGATGCTTTTCAAATTATAGCATACAAACATAAAGAAATAAAACATTGTCCTAAATATAACCCATCCAATTAGTGAATATCATAGATAAGTTAAAGCTGTTTAATATGAACAGCATGAAATAATGCAGAAAATGCTAAATAATCTATTCCACTATTCCACAGTGGCTACTGTATTATTACGTTATACAGTTTATTCCCCAATTGGTTTTGGGACATTGTGGGGAACAAAGCTCCATGCTCTTAAAAACAATTACAATAATCACCAAACTATTTTTTAATGAGATTGTGATACCCCTAAAAACACATTTTCTACACATTTTTAATATTCAAACAAAACCCTTTGTAACATACCCTTTGTATAACATTTGCGTATCATACTAAATACTAAAGGTAGAGTGGAATTCCACTCTGCATAAAATGTATGAGAAGTTTATTAATTCAGGAGTTAAATTCACACTCTGCTATAAAATATGTAGCAAAACATTCTAGCACTCAAAACCACACCCCCATCATTATCATATTTCTAGGCATGCTTTATTGCAGGTAGATTTATAGAATTGTTCGTTTCAATATGTGTTTTTTCATGCACATTGATTGATTAATCTAATTCTGATAAATACACTATGTACAAAAGTATGTGGACATCCCTTCAAATGAGTGGATTTGTCTATTTAGGGTGTATTAAATCGAGCACACAGCCACGGAGTCTCCGTAGACAAATATCGGCAGTGAAATGACCTTACTGAAGAGCTTAGTGACTTTCACCGTGGCACAGTCATAGGATGCCACCTTTCCAATAAGTCAGTTCATCAAATTTCTGCCCTGCTAGAGGAGTTGGAGTGGTGTAAAGCTTGCTGCCATTGGACTCTGGAGCAGTGGAAACATGGTTTCTGGAGTGATGAATCACGCTTCACTGTCTGGCATTCCAACAGACGAATCTGGGTTTAGCGGATGCCAGGAGAATGCTACCTGCCCAAATGCATAGTGTAAAGTTTGGTGGATGAGGAATAATGGTCTGGGACTGTTTCTCGTGGATCGGGCTCCTTAGTTCCAGTGAAGGGAAATCCTAAATTTACAGCATACAATGACATTCTAGACGTTTCTGTGCTTCCAACTTTGTGGCAACAGTTTGGGGAAGACCCTTTACTGTTTCAGCACGACAATGACCCCGAGCACAAAGCGAGGTCCATACAGAAATGGTTTGTCGAGGTCGGTGTGGAAGAACTTGACTGGTCTGTACAGAGCCCTGACCTCATCCCCATCGAACACCTTTGGGATGAATTGGAATGCCGACTGCAAGACAGTTTTAATCGCTCAACATCAGCGCCCGACCTCACTAATACTCTTGTGGCTGAATGGAAGCAAGTCCCTGCAGCAATGTTCCAACATCTAGTGGAAAGCCATCCCAGAAGAGTGGAGGCTGTTATAGCAGCAAATGGGGGACCAACTCCTTATTAATGACCATGATTTTGCAATGAGATGTTCGACGAGCAGGTTTCCACATACTCTTGGTTATGTAGTGTAGATAAATAACATACAGAATACGTAATCTCAGCAGAACTCTTAGCAGCTTTGCTTTTAACTTCAACCTCTGACACCCTCTGGTGGCATTTTCTAAATGAGGCATTATATTGTATACTACCCTCTAAGTAATATTTGGTTTCAAAACTGTAAGTCCTAAAACACATGCTTAGTACTGTTAGAAAGGTAAGAACTGTGGGATTCTGAAAAAGGTATGTGTGTACTACAGAGCCTGAAATACAGCAGGCCAAGATACAACAGGGGAGGGTACCCCCAATTGTCCCCATGATAGGGAGAGATTTGAAAGGTTTCAAATAAAAAACTATGAAATAACACACATGGAATCATGTAGTAACCAAAAAAAGTGTTAAATCCCGGATCCGGGAGCGTAATCATAGCCTTAAGCGAATTAGCATAACGCAGCGGACATAAATACCCCTAGAAAATGTTCCTATTCATGAAAATCACAAATGAAATATAGCCTTTTGTTAATCACACTGTCATCTCAGATTTTCAAAATATGCGTTACAGCCAACGCTACACAAGCATTTGTGTAAGTTTATCATGGCATAATGCTATGCTAGGCTCTGCTGGCAGCAGGCAACATTTTCACGAAAATAAGAAAAGCAATCAAATTAAATCATTTACCTTTGAAGAACTTCGGATGATTTCACTCAGGAGACTCCCAGTTAGATAGCAAATGTTCCTTTTTTCCAAAAATATTATTTTTGTAGGCGAAATAGCTACTGTTTGTTCATCATGCTTGGCTGAGAAATCGACCGGAAAATGCTATCACTACAACGACAAACTTTTTTCCAAATTAGCTCCATAATATCGACAGAAACATGGCAAACGCTGTTTAGAATCAACCCTCAATGTGTTTTTAACATATATATTCGATAATATATCCGTGGAGGCAATTGGTTTCTCATAAGAAGCGATTGGAAAAATGGCTACCTCAGTATTTTACGCAAGATTTTCTGCGGGAGACATCATGTGACCACTTGCTAAATGTGGTCCCTTACGGCTATTCTTCAACAGAAATGCGTAAAAAGACGTCACAATGCTGTAGACACATTGGGGAATACGTAGAAAACGTAAGCTCATTCGTAGCTCATTCACAGCCATATAAGGAGTCATTGGCATGAGGCGGTTTTAAAAAATGCGGCACTTCCTGATTGGATTTTTATCTGGGTTTCGCCTGTAACATCAGTTCTGTTGCACTCACAGACAATATTTCTTTCCAAAGCTGTCAATTATATGCATAGTCGAGCATCTTTTCGTGACAAAATATCTTGTTTAAAACGGGAACGGTTTTCATCCAAAAATTTAAATATCGCCCCCTAGTCATAAAAGGTTTGAGATTCTGCAAAGTAGCCACCCTTTGCCTTGATGACAGCTTTGCACACTCTTGGCATTCTCTCAACCAGCTTCACGAGGTACTCACCTGGAAGGCATTTCAATTAACAGTTGTGCCTTGTTAAGTTGTGGAATTTCTTTCCTTTATGAGATTCCAATATGTGGGAAGTGTGCAGGAGGGCATGGGACAGAGGAGTGTGTAGTGTAGTGGTGGCAGTAGCAGAGAAGTGCTTGGGTGTACAAGAGAGGAGATACAGGGTGTGTTGAGTGGTGGTGTTCTGTTCTCCCAGGCCGTAGGGTTAGATAGTGGAATGGGGTAGTGGGTTTTAAATTAGTGTATGGTTAGTCCCTTTTTCACATTTTGTATCACAAAGTATGATGGATATATACCCCAGTCTAGTTGGTGGCGGTAATGCTACATATATTGGATGCCAACACCCATTAAACCTCACCGAAGAAGACGTCTCTTGGCCACTTGAAACCAGTTGTGTCTGGTTTGGATAGTGAGTCACAACGGATTTTCAAGCCTGGCATCTTAAAATGACCTTAGCAATCAAGTTATGGAGTTTAAAAAAAATACACAGACAGGTAAGGGCACTTTAAACAAACACATTATTGGCACGCAACGAACTGAACCTGAACTCTCCATCTTTATCAATCTAACTTCATATTCATACTGTTTATTTAACCTGGCGGTATCTGTTTTTTGTGTTTATCTGTTATGTGTTTCAGACACAAAGAGAGGGCAGCCACAGGCTATTGGGTGCTATCAAAGAGAAGGATTGTCTGCAGCCACATTGTTTGTGAGTCCCTGCTGATAAGGTTGAATTTCAAGGTCAAGCACACTTTCTGTGGATCATTGTGATGCGTTTCTAGGAGGATGGCTAAAAACAGAGGTTTGGCTAAAAACAGAGGAACCCAGAGGAACCCCGTTCTGCTAGCGGAACCCCTCGCCAACAGCCAAGGAAATTGCAGGGCGCCAAATACAAATCAACAGAAATCTCATAAATAAAATGTATCAAACATACAAGTGTTAGGCACCGTTTTAAAGATAAAAGTATTATTAATCCAGCCACAGTGTCTGATTTCAAAAATACTTTACAGCGAAAGCTCCACAAACGATTATGTTAGGTCACCACCAACTCACAGAAAAACCCAGCCATTTTTCCAGCCAAAGAGAGGAGTCACAAAAAGCACAAATAGAGATAAAATGAATCACTAACCTTTGATGATCTTCATCAGATGACACTCATAGGACTTCATGTTACACAATACATGTATGTTTGGTTCGGTAAAGTTCATATTTATATCCAAAAATCTTATTTTACATTGGCATGTTATGTTCAGTAGTTTCAAAACATGCAGTGATATTGCAGAGAGCCACATGAATTCACAGAAATACTCATTATAAATGTTGATGAAAATTCAAGTGTTATGCATGGAACTTTAGATACACTTCTCCTTAATGCAACCGCTGTGTCAGATTTCAAAAAACCTTTACGGAAAAAGCATAATCTGAGAACGGCGCTCAGAGCCCAGACCAGCCAAAAGAAATATCCGCCATGTTGAGCAGTCAACATTAGTCATAAATAGCATTATAAATATTCACTTACCTTTGATGATCTTCATTAGAATGCACTCCCAGGAATTGCAGTTCCACAATAAATGTTTGTTTTGTTCGATAATGTCCATTTATGTCCAAATAGCTTATTTTGTTAGGGCATTTGGTAAAAAAAATCCAAAAGCGAGTTCGGGTCCAGTCGGACAAAAAGTTCAAAAGGTTATATTACGAGTCGAAGAAACTTATCAAACTAAGTATAGAATCCATCTTTAGGATGTTTTTATCATAAATGTTCAATAATGTCCCATTGTCTGTAGAAAAGCAATGGAACGAGAGATACCTCTCATGTGAAATGCGCGTGACTGAGAACGAGGCTGCTGGCAGATCCCTTAGTCAAACAGCTCTCATCCGGCCCCCCTTCACAGGAGAAGCCTGAAACAACGTTCTAAAGACGGTTTACATCCAGTGGAAGCCTTAGGAAGTGCAACATAACCCATATCCCACTGTGAATTTGACAAAGCTCAGATTTCCCACTTCCTGTTTGGATTTTTTTCTCAGGTTTTTGCCTGCCAAATGAGTTATGTTAAACTCACAGACATCATTCAAACATGGCATGCCATTCCCTACATAGTGCAGTACTTTTGACCAGAGCCCAAGACACAGAGTCATAAGAGGGGGAATACACAGGGGAAGGGCTAAAGAGGAATGAGGAAATTGTTGTCTGAGGAGAAACAGGTTGCATCCCAAATGGCACACTATTCCCTCAAAGGTTGCACTACTTTTGAACAAAGTAGTGCACCAAATAGAGAATAGGGTGCCATTTGTGTCTAAGGAAAGTCTATCTGAGAGCAGTGGTGCAAAGAGATCCATGTATTTTCTGTTCCCAAGCAGCAGTGAGAGCACACCTATTTGACATCACAAAGGCATAGGTGACAAAGACAGAGGCACAGACATCATTATCATCCATTCCACAACAGGTGTAAGAGCATGAACATGCATGAGAGAGAAGTGTAAGGGGAGAGACTCAAAGAGAGGGAAAGACTGAAGGTGAGACGAGGCTGAAAGCATGACAACGGTAAGGTCCTACATTGACTTTGGGGAAAACATTCTGTTTTGATGGGGCAACATACAAATTATCATTAAGGATACATCTAATCCATAACCTAAACCTAACCAGAGTGACCGTTTACTCTGGCCTTACAAATAGCAGTGGCTTTTAGAGGATAATATGAAATTCAAGTCTAATGAAACAATAAAAGGATTGTAAAATCATGTAAAATGGTTTAGATTATGAAGACGTAAGACACTACAATATGCCAACCTCATGTACAGCCAAAACCTGCAGTGCCAAAATACCTATGACGTACAGAGTTGCATAATCAAAATTCCATAGACACAAAAGAAGAGGATAGTCCCGTAAAGGTGAAAGAAAGAAACCGGTCAAACCAGTGATATATTCATTATCTGAACTTAGCACATGTCAAAGCATTTTGATGGCTTTGACATATTTGACAATTTGCACTTTAAAGCAGGCTTTTCAACATAATATGCAGTCAGAGAGACAGTAGTAGTTAGTTATAGATAACAAACAATCTTTCTATCTAAAATACCAGTCAGTAACATAAATGTTTAGCAAGATTTGTTTTGAGTGTCATGTTACTGATAATCTGACAGTGGTGATGGCCAGTCAAGTGCTTTTGAGCGACAGGAACTCTCAGGGACGGTTTGTTGTGAAAATGATATGGTCGGATATCCTATACATTGGTTGGCTGTTGTGTCATCATTAAAACAGCGCCAACTTTCAGTGTGAAACTAAAGCCTTAATCCAACACTATGGCTAAAAGTATTTGTCATTGCTCATAGTTAGATGTATCTTGTATTTATGAGTCTTGGATGTTCCTCACACAGTAGACTTGATATCAGGGGGAAACATTTCAAAACAAAGCTCTCACCGAGGATTTGTCATGTAAAAAGACAAGCGAGAGTTTGCAGTGATTTGATGTTGTGGTTTCCCATCATTCTGCCCCCAGCCTCCTATACCCCCCAGGAAGTCATTCTTGGTGAAGTCGTCTACGGTCACCGGGTCCTGTGACCTCCCATCCTTACAGGAGGATTCAGATAACCAAGAGGAAAACGCATCAACGGTAAGGATGATGCCAGGAGGAAAGTTTTTCAAATGCTTCTTTGACAGTGTTACATTTTTTTAATTGCGTTTGATAGAATGATAGGGACAATGGAAGCCTATGGAATAGCCAGACACCAGGGGCTGCAATGTCAAGAAGCCAGTCTCCCTTTCGGCCAAACTTTGTGACTGCTAGTGACTGGAGGCCTCAGATGTCAGAGCCCCAGGTGAGCAGTAGCCAAGTGAGATCAAATACAGGACAGCACTAAACTTTTCCCCAGGCTTAATTGCTATGACAGCATTAACAAGGTATGATTCAAAGACATGAAGAAATGCACCTTATACTGTCGTATGCAGGAGACCTGGGTTTCAAAGCTCTGGTTGGTCACAATAGCTACATTATCATTTCATTAATCCTAATTGGCTGTAACAGTAAAGTACTTATTATTCATATAATAATAATAATTTTGGGGGGTGCTTATATTTGTCCTGTTACACAAAAGTATGTAATGGAAATGTTTTACATTTTTTTGGTGCATATCCCAACTTCCTCTGAGACACCCGCAGAGAGTAGGATCACCATTGTACAAAGCCCCTGCAGCAATTAGTGTGTGTTAATTTGTGTTTTACCTTTAGGTATTCAAACCAGCAACCTTTCAGTTACTGGCCCAATGCTCTATGACACAACAGTCTATATACTGTTTAACTGCACATAATTGTGACTTTGTGATTTGTATCTCAAGTCTAACAGAAAGAAGCCAATCTGTGTACAAAATCAAGACTCAGCCGGCATTACCCTGGTGTATGTCCCACTTAGAGCCCCTGGACAAGAGACAGAACCCAGGGCTCTCCCCCAGCTATGGCAATGTGATGGATATCCAGCTGAGTCAACAACACTCTTTCTTCTCTTGTGTTTCATTATATCTAGGTTCTTCTAATCCGTTTTCCTGTCAGAACCAGCATAGGAGATGCACGCACTGTTGTGCAGAGGCCGGGGCCTCTTCCTATTTTTCCCCCCTCTCAGTCTGGCTCACTGTGTTTTGCAGTTAATGTTCCAATTATTGTTGCTAAGTGATTTATGAATTGTTTTGACAGACCTCCAGTCAGACTGGCTCCCTAACGGACTATCAGAGCCCCCGTTTGAGCCCCCGTCCTGTTCGCCGCCCTCCAGTTCCTCCCAAGACCCATGGCACTCTTCTAAGCCCCTCTCCAACTGCAAGCGGGGACTATAACAATGTTGATCGATCTAAACTTGGAATGACTGAGAAGGTAAACCAAGAGGACCACTGAATAAGCCAGTATATAGTGTATACAGTAAGATAGGTTGAATAAAAAAATCTACCCACTACTCTTCTCTTGGTTTAACACAGGCCTTAGATGTGTATGGCAAAAATAAGGCCTCCCCTCCTCCTCTCCCAAGGCCTGTGAGACCCCCTCGGTCCCCCATGATGTCCCGCTCCTCTTCAGAGTATGAGAGGACTCTACCTGAAATGCACCTATTACAACCTCAGGTGAGAGAGAGTACTTCAAATTCATTGCAAAGAAGAAAACTGTCAATAACATATCTTTGCTTTCTATGTATTGGTATAGGATTCCATAGAACGAAAGCACAGTCAATCCCCTCGCCCTGCTCGACCCCCAGCTCGACCCAAATCTGAAACCCAGTCCTTGTATGGGGGCTATGACGTCAATAGATCCCAGAGTCCGAGGGTAAGCACCACTCATTATTAGCATAACTTTTTTAGGCCCTTATATCAATTCGCAACTAACATCGCCTTTGGGGTTTTTCATGTTCAATAGCCCTCAAACACAGACAATAAGAGGTCGCCTCACCCTTCACGGCCCCCACCACGGCCAGGAGGGCCCCCCTCCCACACCCTGTCCCGTTCCCCCTCAGGGATCGAAACAACGGCCACACAACTCCAACCCCTGCTGCAGGTGAGAGCAGTACATGCCCCTTGTCTCCAACTGGTGCTGACAGAAGCACAAACACATACGCACGTGGTGCAGTTCAAAGGATATAGTACAACATGTATTTACTGTGATATGCTGTCATTGCTTTCATCTGAGGTGAAACAGATACAGTACCTGTGTGACAGAGAAGTGTTCACAATGAAATGTGTGAAATCTCTATTTTGTGTTCCTTCCTTCCTGAAACTCAAAAAGTCCCCTCGTGGTTATGAAATGTACTTGTGTCTTGTTGATTTGTTGTTATTGTTCACATGTGAAAACATGTGTTTTTGGAACCCTTCACCTGTGACATTTCATATGTGAAATCATATGCAAGTGAAATTTCAACTGTGAAATCATTTGCAAGCGTGTTTTTGGAACAATTTACGAGACCACATTTACACATGTTGTCACGTGTTTAGTTTCATGTTATTACATGTTGCTTTACTTGCTGTCACATTAACTTAACTTAAACACTTGATCATGTGAAATTCAGGTCGTTTTTCCGTAAGGGTAAGGACCATGATAGGATGTTTGTAAGATGTTCTCAAGACATTTGTTTTATCAGTCGTCAGGATGTCACGATGGTCCCAGATGGCCCCAAACCATTATAATAAAGTAATTATATGGTGGTTTTATTAGTAAGTGGTACGCTGTTGAGCTGAAACATGACCCCCACCTGGGATTTGAACTCACAACCTCTGGATTTGAGGTGCGCTGATCTTTCTGCGGCACCATAATGTCTGTAGCATTGCCCTTCACATTAATGACTTATAATAAGTCTCTGCACTTAGCAAAAGAGTGCCATTTGACCTGCAATTTTACTGAATCTGACTATTGTCTCATCATTGATTTAATTTATTTCTCTCAACAATTTGAGGTTTTACTGTTGTCTAATGTTCATGGGGCATATTATTGTGTTAAATGTTACTCCGGAATCACTATGCTAAATATAATAGTTTATATTGAGTGTATTATACAAAGCTGAGATTTACTTTGAAATCCAAAATGTAGTAATGCAGGTGAAATCAGTTATTGATACAGATCAAATCAAATCAAATTTTATTTGTCACATACACATGGTTAGCAGATGTTAATGCGAGTGTAGTGAAATACTTGTGCTTCTAGTTCCGACAATGCAGTAATAACTAACAAGTAATCTAACTAACAATTCCAAAACTACTGTCTTATACACAGTGTAAGGGGATAAAGAATATGTACATAAGGATATATGAATGAGTGATGGTACAGAGCAGCATAGGCAAGATACAGTAGATGGTAGAGCAGTATATACATGAGTATGTAAACAAAGTGGCATAGTTAAAGTGGCTAGTGATACATGTATTACATAAGGATACAGTCGATGATATAGAGTACAGTATATACATATGAGATGAGTATGTAAACAAAGTGGCATAGTTAAAGTGGCTAGTGATACATGTATTACATAAGGATACAGTCGATGATATAGAGTACAGTATATACGTATGCATATGAGATGAATAATGTAGGGTAAGTAACATTATATAAGGTAGCATTGTTTAAAGTGGCTAGTGATATATTTACATCATTTCCCATCAATTCCTATTATTAAAGTGGCTGGAGTTGAGTCAGTGCCAGTGTGTTGGCAGCAGCCACTCAATGTTAGTGGTGGCTGTTTAACAGTCTGATGGCCTTGAGATAGAAGTTGTTTTTCAGTCTCTCTGTCCCAGCTTTGATGCACCTGTACTGACCTCGCCTTCTGGATGATAGCGGGGTGAACAGGCAGTGGCTCGGGTGGTTGATGTCCTTGATGATCTTTATGGCCTTCCTGTAACATCGGGTGGTGTAGGTGTCCTGGAGGGCAGGTAGTTTGCCCCCGGTGATGCGTTGTGCAGACCTCACTACCCTCTGGAGAGCCTTACGGTTGTGGGCGGAGCAGTTGCCGTACCAGGCGGTGATACAGCCCGTCAGGATGCTCTCGATTGTGCATCTGTAGAAGTTTGTGAGTGCTTTTGGTGACAAGCCGAATTTCTTCAGCCTCCTGAGGTTGAAGAGGCGCTGCTGCGCCTTCTTCACAATGCTGTCTGTGTGAGTGGACCAATTCAGTTTGTCTGTGATGTGTATGCCGAGGAACTTAAAACTTGCTACCCTCTCCACTACTGTTCCATCGATGTGGATAGGGGGGTGTTCCCTCTGCTGTTTCCTGAAGTCCACAATCATCTCCTTAGTTTTGTTGACGTTGAGTGTGAGGTTATTTTCCTGACACCACACTCCGAGGGCCCTCACCTCCTCCCTGTAGGCCGTCTCGTCGTTGTTGGTAATCAAGCCTACCACTGTTGTGTCGTCCGCAAACTTGATGATTGAGTTGGAGGCGTGCATGGCCACGCAGTCGTGGGTGAACAGGGAGTACAGGAGAGGGCTCAGAACGCACCCTTGTGGGGCCCCAGTGTTGAGGATCAGCGGGGAGGAGATGTTGTTGCCTACCCTCACCACCTGGGGGCGGCCCGTCAGGAAGTCCAGTACCCAGTTGCACAGGGCGGGGTCGAGACCAAGGGTCTCGAGCTTGATGACGAGCTTGGAGGGTACTATGGTGTTGAATGCCGAGCTGTAGTCAATGAACAGCATTCTCACATAGGTATTCCTCTTGTCCAGATGGGTTAGGGCAGTGTGCAGTGTGGTTGAGATTGCATCGTCTGTGGACCTATTTGGGCGGTAAGCAAATTGGAGTGGGTCTAGGGTGTCAGGTAGGGTGGAGGTGATATGGTCCTTGACTAGTCTCTCAAAGCACTTCATGATGACGGAAGTGAGTGCTACGGGGCGGTAGTCGTTTAGCTCAGTTACCTTAGCTTTCTTGGGAACAGGAACAATGGTGGCCCTCTTGAAGCATGTGGGAACAGCAGACTGGTATAGGGATTGATTGAATATGTCCGTAAACACACCGGCCAGCTGGTCTGTGCATGCTCTGAGGGCGCGGCTGGGGATGCCGTCTGGGCCTGCAGCCTTGCGAGGGTTAACACGTTTAAATGTCTTACTCACCTCGGCTGCAGTGAAGGAGAGTCTGCATGTTTTCGTTGCAGGCCGTGTCAGTGGCACTATATTGTCCTCAAAGCGGGCAAAAAAGTTATTTAGTCTGCCTGGGAGCAAGACATCCTGGTCCGTGACTGGGCTGGATTTCTTCCTGTAGTCCGTGATTGACTGTAGACCCTGCCACATGCCTCTTGTGTCTGAGCCGTTGAATTGAGATTCTACTTTGTCTCTGTACTGACGCTTAGCTTGTTTGATAGCCTTGCGGAGGGAATAGCTGCGCTGTTTGTATTCGGTCATGTTACCAGACACCTTGCCCTGATTAAAAGCAGTGGTTCGCGCTTTCAGTTTCACGCGAATGCTGCCATCAATCCACGGTTTCTGGTTAGGGAATGTTTTAATCGTTGCTATGGGAATGACATATTCAACGCACGTTCTAATGAACTCGCACACCGAATCAGCGTATTCGTCAATATTGTTATCTGACGCAATACGAAACATATCCCAGTCCACGTGATGGAAGCAGTCTTGGAGTGTGGAGTCAGCTTGGTCGGACCAGCGTTGGACAGACCTCAGCGTGGGAGCCTCTTGTTTTAGTTTCTGTCTGTAGGCAGGGATCAACAAAATGGAGTCGTGGTCAGCTTTTCCGAAAGGGGGGCGGGGCAGGGCCTTATATGCGTCGCGGAAGTTAGAGTAACAATGATCCAAGGTCTTTCCACCCCTGGTTGCGCAATCGATATGCTGATAAAATTTAGGGAGTCTTGTTTTCAGATTAGCCTTGTTAAAATCCCCAGCTACAATGAATGCAGCCTCCGGATAAATGGTTTCCAGTTTGCAAAGAGTTAAATAAAGTTTGTTCAGAGCCATCGATGTGTCTGCTTGGGGGGGATATATACGGCTGTGATTATAATCGAAGAGAATTCTCTTGGTAGATAATGCGGTCTACATTTGATTGTGAGGAATTCTAAATCAGGTGAACAGAACGATTTGAGTTCCTGTATGTTTCTTTCATCACACCATGTCACGTTAGCCATAAGGCATACGCCCCCGCCCCTCTTCTTACCAGAAAGATGTTTGTTTCTGTCGGCGCGATGCGTGGAGAAACCCGTTGGCTGCACCGCCTCGGATAGCGTCTCTCCAGTGAGCCACGTTTCCGTGAAGCAAAGAACGTTACAGTCTCTGATGTCCCTCTGGAATGCTACCCTTGCTCGGATTTCATCAACCTTGTTGTCAAGAGACTGGACATTGGCAAGAAGAATGCTAGGGAGTGGTGCACGGTGTGCCCGTCTCCGGAGTCTGACCAGAA
Source organism: Oncorhynchus clarkii lewisi (assembly GCF_045791955.1). NCBI lineage: Eukaryota > Metazoa > Chordata > Actinopteri > Salmoniformes > Salmonidae > Oncorhynchus > Oncorhynchus clarkii. Next base: position 65,197,663 of record NC_092158.1, on the reverse strand, counting down.
GACCGCCTGTGGTGGAGTAGCATAAAGATCATAGTGCCATGAACCAAGAGCTTGTGAGTTCAAATCCCAGATGAGGACACTGAATAATAATTACAGAAAAATAAAAAAATGGATGCATAGAAGTGACTGCTGAATGACTAAAATATAAATCAACATACACAATGTGTGTAAAAGAAGTAAGTTGAAAATCACTGGGTATGTATCATAATGACTAATTTGGGTTTTCACAAAAAGGAGATCTTCCACATGTGAAACCATGTGTTTTTTTCCGTAAGGGAAGGCTATGATACTATGACGAAGTTGCAGCAATAGAGTTGCTTGTGTCTGTGAAACAAAACTAAATTCATTCCATAGCCCACCAACGCAAAAGGAGGATCTCCGCCTGCTCGTCCTCAACTCCCGCCCCCACCCTCGTTCACCCCCCCACCACCACCTGTAAATAAACCACCACTGTCGTATCGACCTACCACCATCTTCCACTCAGAGTCAGTCTACAGCGAGGTCAGCGAGGTTCAGGACCAATTATCTTATCTAGAAGTACTGCCTGATGAGAACACATTCCAGGTGAGAGACACATACACACGTGCCACATCATGACAATAAGTGGATATAATCCTACCTACATTGTATTCAATAAAAATAATTACCAATGGTTTTTGTATCTCTATTATTTCAGTTCAACCCATCTAGCAGCGTCGACAAAACACAGGCAGCACCACAGTTCCAACCTGGTCAACGTTATCAGAACTATCAATTCAATAAGGAAGCAGAGGTACAGAGTGAAGTCTGAAATTATTGATTTGCATTGTAATGATTGGGGGGATTTTCTATCCTTCTTTTGTACCAATGTATGTAGTACGTCCTATTCTCAGTGTCGAAGCCAGAGCCAGGCTTCACATGAGGTTTTCCCTATTTCTGTTGCTGTTCACCTGCATTATTAGATTATCCATCAATTCAATTTGACCTAAAAACCTATTTGTACCTATTTTTGTTTTTCAGCAGGAATTTGAAAATCTAATGAGGTGGATGAAGACAGTTGGATGTGAGATAAACATTATTACGACAGATGTACAGTACCAGTCAAAAGTAAGGAGACACCTACTCATTCCAGGGCTTTTCTTTATTTGTACTATTTTCTGCATTGTAGAAAAATAGTGAAGACAGCAAAACTATGAAATAACACATAGTAGTATCCAAAAAAGTGTTAAAAAAAAGTCTAAATATAATATATTTTAGATTCTTCATAGTAGCCACCCTTTGACTTTTATTTTATATTTAACTAGGCAAATCAGTTAAGAACATATTTTTGATAACAGCTTTGCACACTCTTGGTATTCTCTCAACCAGCTTCATGAGGTAGTCACCTGGAATGCATTTCAATTAACAGGTGTGCATTGTAAAAAGTAAATTTGTGGAATTTCTTTCTGTCTTAATGCATTTGAGCCAATCATCTATGTTGTGACAAGGTAGGGGTGGTATACAGAAGATGGCCCTATTTGGTAAAAGACCAAGTCCATATTATGGCAAGAACAGCTCAAATAAGCAAAGCAAATGAAAGTCCATCATTACTTTAAGACATGAAGGTCAGTCAATTGGGAAAATGTCAAGAACTTTAAAAGTTTCTTCAAGTGCAGTCACAAAAACCATCAGACGCTATGATGAAACTGGCTCTCATGAGGACCGCCACAGGAAAGGAAGACCCAGAGTTACCGCTGCTGCAGAGGATAAGTTCATTAGAGTTACCAGCCTCAGAAATTGCAGCCCAAATAAATGCTTCACAGAGTTCGAGTAACAGACACATCTCAACATCAACTGTTCAGAGGAGACTCTGGGAATCAGGCCTTCATGGTCAAATTTCTGCTTTGAAACCACTTCTAAAGGACGCCAATATGAAGAAGAGAATTGCTTGGGCCAAGAAACACGAGCCATGGCCATTAGACCGGTGGAAATCTGTCCTTTTGTCTGATGAGTCCCAATTTGAGATTTTTGGTTCCAACCGCCTTGTCTTTTGTGAGACAGAGTAGGTGAACGGATGATCTCTGCATGTGCGGTTTCCACCATGGAGGAGGAGGTGTGACGGTGTAGGGGTGCACGCTAGTGACACTGTAAGTGATTTATTTAGAATTCAAGGCACACTTAGCCAGCATGTCTACCACAGCATTCTGCAGCGATACACCATATCATCTGGTTTGCGCTTAGTGGGATTATCATTTGCTTTTCAACAGGACAATGACCCAACACACCTCCAGCTGTAAGGGCATTTGAGCAAGAAGGAGCGTGATGGAGTGCTGTATCAGATAAACTGGCCTCCACAATCACCCTGACCTCAACCCAATTGAGATGGTTTGGGATGAGTTGGACCGCAGAGTGAAGGAAAAGCAGCCAACAAGTGCTCAGCATATATGGGAACTCCTTCAATGAATCTATTTCATTTATAAAGCCCTTTTTACATCAGCAGATGTCAAAGTGCTATACAGGAACCCAGCCTAAAACCCAAAACAGAAAGCAATGCAAATGTAGAAGCACATTGGCTAGGAAAAGACTGTTGGAAAGCATTCCAGGTGAAGCTGGTTGAGAGAATGCCAAGAGTGTGCATAGCTGTCATCAAAGCAAAGGGTGGCTACTTTGAAGAATCTAAAATCTAAAATATATTTTGATTTGTTTAACACTTCTTTTGTTACTACAGTATTCCATATGTGTTATTTCATAGTTTTGATGTCTTCACTATTATTTTACAATGAAGAAAATAGTACAAATAAAAAAAATCCCTGGAATGAGTAGGTGTGTCCTAACTTTTGACTGGTACTGTATTTCGTATTATTTTACAATACATTACATTGTATTTAATTCATTTTTAAGGATGAAAGAACATGCAACTGTTCTTCTGTAATTGTTGTACTGTTCTCAGCTGTCTATGATTCAATAGATAACCATATATTACTGAGGGATAATACATTTGGTTTGTAATTGTGTATGTGTTTCTCTTTCAGGCTGGGAAAACATGCCTCCTTCATTTCATGGTCTCAGTCTAGAGGATGAAACCAGGTGAGACCAGACTAAACTCTTACTGTACACATGTGGTTAATACACCATTTCAAGGATAGAGCTTTGATCTTACATCTAATACATGCAGGCATACCATTTAATCAGCATGTATTTTATTACATCTGTTTTTTTTTAAATAAATCCATCCCACCAGGGAGTTCAGCCAGAGGTGCCTCTATGTGAAAAATGGCCTCCGTCTGTTCCACTGCCTGCTAATGAAGCATAGCGATACCCTGCGAGGCCACATCACAGAGCTCAACGACCTTGCCGAGAAGCTGGACAAAGTGCAGAAGAAAACCAAAACCATGAGCATCGCAGGGGGCACCACGGGCGTAATGGGAGGAGTGGTGGCCGTTGTGGGCATTGTCCTCGCCCCCATAACCATGGGTGCCTCCCTCATAGGGACGGCAGTTGGGGCGGGCATGGTGGCTTCGGGTACTGGGATGGGCATCAAAGCGACCGTGGACAACAAAATCAACTCTGTGGACAGAAAGAGGCTGGAGGAGGTGGTACAGAAGTACACAGCTGAGATAGCAGACGTGGAGTTGTGTCTTTGCTTCGTCCACAGTGGGATGGCTGAGCTGAGGCGGTATAACTTCCACAGGCTCCAGCATGCTGATCCTGAGGCCCTGCGGATAGCCAGGGTGGTGGAGGCAGTGCATCCTGGGTGTAATAAGTCCCAACAGTTGGGCATGAAGTCTAAGATGATCCTGCAAGGATTTGCCGGAGACATGGACCTGTATTATACTGACAAGGATGGCCAGAGGCTGAAAAAGGGCTCTGAGACTATGTTTGCCACCAGGATCCGTGGTGTGACCCAAGAGCTACAGGAGGAGCTCAATGAACTGCACCAAGTGTGGCAGACTTTCTTTCTAGCAGCCAGTAGATTTTGAGGTGTGTGTCTGCTGTCGTTATTGCAGTAAATGTCTGGCAATATTTTGGACACATGCAAGATATTTTTTTTTTGTTGGGGGGGGGGGGGGGGGGCGTAGGGAGGTGCTCATTTTTGAAGTGGGCTGCCCTAATGAAGCCTACATGAAGCCAGACTTTGCTGACAAGTTGCTGAAATTTCAGCCCCTGTGAACAGCCTTGGTTATCAGTGCAAACTTGCAGTACTAATATTTGGGAGTCTCAGCCATGTACATAGGCTGACAGTAAGTGGCTTTCAGATTGCAGGCCTGCATAGGACAAAGGCAAAGCAGCTGTACTGCTCGGTGTCCGCTGTTTTGGACAGCTTTGCTGTGTGGAGAAGGTGCTTTCTGTATCCATAAGTCTCCATATATCCATGAACTTTGAAATATTTTAATCCTCTCGACTGTCATGCGATTTGTGGTTTCAAATAAAGTATTTAAAATGTAAGAGTATGTGTGAAATGTTTTATTATGCAGTGTGTACTGCTGAGAATATCCATGGGACATGTTATCTATATCCTATTTGTGAATGATCTGAATATTAAAAAGGACGTGCAATAAACTTTATTGAAAAGTTGTTGGCTCACATAAATGTGATTAGTATAAGACATCACAGGATGATTTCTAAAACTGGCCCCTGTTAACCCCCAATGTGCGGAATGATATGATTCCCAGTAGCTTCTATAGCCACAAAGTCTGATTCCACAGCCACCAAGTCAAAAATGTTGGTCTTAATTCAAATTGAGGGGTTAGGCATACGGTTAGCAGTGTGGATAGGGTAGATTTAATATCAAATTTTAAGAAGATAATTTGTAGAAATAAGTGGGGTTTATGACTGTGGTTATAGAAGCTAGCGAGGACCTGTGGAAGGATATCCTAGGTCTACATCAACGATGTATATAAACCCTATGTAGTGTCTTTGAAGCCACCGGTCGGCCATATTGGTACTCACCAGTAGGCTCAGTCCGCCATAAGACTGAATGGAATTCTATTTCAATTAAATGTTTCAGGGACAAAATTACATATATTGAAGTATTTTTTGCTGTAGTTGAGGACAGTAACATGAGTAACCTCTAAAAATGTGACTAAGGAAAATGTTATGCATTTTTTCACTTTTTATTTGTATATTTATCTCACATAATATAATTTAAAAGTATGCATTAAGGTCTCTGTAATAGAATAAACGTGGCAAAAATGAATGTAGACATTAATAAATGCTTTTCTATAAGTTCCAAAATCTGTTTTACAATGGCGGGGGTACCACGATGGGAGGCACGGAGGCTTCAAAACAGCGACTCCTATAAGTGTTCTAGTGTGTATATATAAATCATTGGTCTTTTGGGAGTTGTATATTACGCAGCGCTCTCAAAATGCGCCATTTTCCACCAGCGCCCAACAATATCAACATTCAAGTGACACCGCTCTCTTGAGCGAAATGGCAGTTTAACGGCTTGCGGCGGTCCTAGCAGCAGCAAATCCAACAGTGCATCAACCCAGTGCACTGCTTCAACTTCATATTTGTCAAAATGACGTAAGTATATATTTAAGGATTTTATTTGTAAGCAATTTGCTAGCTAACGTGAATCTGACAGCCCAATGACGCCAATGAGCTCGAACCTCAATGTGTGAAGCTATTAGCCTGCTTATGTTGTCTGGCGAAGTATTTTCAAAATACATATAGTATAACTTGCCGTAAGGTCGCCATTCGCCAGACAAATCCTTGGAATGACATTGGATACCAACGTCACGAGTCAGATCAGAGAATGTCACATTGTATTTCGTTCGGGCAAAATGGTCAGTGAGTAGTTTCATAATTACAGCATTAGACATTGTCACCAATTGTTAAAAAATAGATGGTACGGTTTTATGGAATTTTCCAGGAATGCCAACGTGGCAAACAAAATGGTTCGTGATTTTTTTTTTGTTGTTGAACAAAATGGCGATATAATCAGTGTTTAACGCGGGAGGGTGAGCACAAGTGTGGCCCTTGGTCAGGGAGGCGGAAGCCGCCATCTCATTCGCTAGACACACTTCCATTCTGACGATGGTTGCTGTGGAAACTGACCTCATTTGGCGCGTTTGCGAGTCACAAGACAAAGGCAGGGAGGGTATTCAGTGCCAGCGTTGTAAAATGGTAGGGGCAGTGTTGTGCACAAAACACATTACATATATAAACATAAGCTCAGACTTAATGTTTTTCCTACCCAATCAAAAATGTGCGTCCAAATATTACATTACACAACATAACACTGCAGACCATGACATAATATAAAAATCAACAAAGGAGAAAAAGCTAATTTGCCTACATTATGAGCTACTGTTTACATTATTACATGAACTCACCATGTCTAATCCTGTCTCTTTCCCAGGTCCCTTTTGGAAACCCTCAGCACTGCTGTAGTTGACAGCATAAAAGAATCGCTCAACCTCTTACTGCCGTACCTACCGTCTCAGATCCTAGTGACTGAACAACAGAGCTATGACCATGATGAGCTCACAGTTTGGCCTGGACGATATGGAGGCCCTACTCTGGGGGCCTTCCTCTCTCATGGCTGACCCCATGGGGTCGCTGCGCCACCAAGATGAAGTTGCCTCGATAGAGGGGGGGGCTTCACCCCTCTCGTCATCTTCCTCTTCTCCACTTCTTCTATCCCCCCCTCCCACTCCGCCGTCACTGCTCCTCCAGGAAGCGAAGGCTGAGGCAGACTTGCTGTCCTTCCCTTGGCTATCTGCTGACCAGCTAGGCCACACCCATCACATTGGTGCAGATGATGGGAAAGGTGAGGACCATAACATCCTTAGTCCTTCCCATGTATGTTCATATTGGTCGACAGTGTGTAGAAATCCATAGCGATTTATATTTGATTCCCATCTGTTTTTGCCGTATAGAAAAGGTAAGGACTTATCACAAATTGTAATTCCAGTGTATTACTTTAGCTATTGAGCAGCTGATTAACCCTCTCTTTGTCCTTCACAGAAGATGCCTTTTCTGGCATGGACTGGATGGCCGAGAGGGTAGACCTGAGTGAGTTTGATCTGGACTCCCTTATTGGTTCCTGCAGCCCAGACGGTTCCCCCAGCTCCCCTGAAGACCTCATCACTTCCTTTGAGTGTCCCATGGAGCTGGACTTACTCCCCCTCCCCACTCTCCCTACTCCCACGGACCTCCCCACCACCACTGATCCACTTCTCCCCCCGACCATGTTACAGCCCCAGGAAGACCCTCAGGAGGGGTTTCATTCACCTCCCCCCTGTGTCCCTGATGCCCAGGAGGAGCTGGAGATCAAGTCGGAGCCCCAGTCCCCAGCTCCCTCTCCTCCTCCATCTCCCACCTTCACCTTAGAGCTGGGCAGTGAGGTGTATGTCTCCGCGAGCGTCAGCGAGAAGCCGCTTCACCTTGAGGTTCCCCAGCCGGTCCCCAGCATTGTGCTGTCTCTCTCCCCGACCCGCATCGTCGTCCTCCTGGCCCCTAAACGGGAGGTCGGTGTGACAACCACCACTATCACCATCCCAGAGATCCTCTCTGACAGTGACAGCAGCTTCAGCTCCTCTGGTCAGCTCAACCAGCCCTCCATCGCCACAACTCAGTCAAGGTTCCAAAACGAGAGCAAACCGTACCCAACAACCCCCAAGTCTAGGCCACAACATCCAGACCAGCCATCCACCACCACATCGAGTGGGAAAATGAAGTCCTCCACTGGAGGACCCCCGAAGGAGAAGAAGCTCAAGAAGATGGCGCAGAACAAGACGGCGGCCACGCGCTACCGCCAGAAAAAGAAGACTGAGCAGGAGGCCTTGAGCGCGGAGTGCGACGACCTCGAGCAAAGGAACCACAAGCTTGCGGAGAAAGCAGACTCCATCGCCAATGAGATCCAGTATCTCAAGGACCTCATGGAGGAGGTGCGCCAAGCGAAGAGCAAGAAGGGCCTCGTGACCTCTAACTGTACTGTGTAACCCACCAAGTATCCCACTATCTAAAATCTATGCTTTTTAAATGCATGTATTGTATTGAGACTCCCAAAGCCCAAGTTCTATTGACCTTCCTGCCTGTCTCTTCCTTTAAGAGTTTGAGACTATTGTTCTTGTAGCTTGAGTTTGATGTAGTCCCTTATCTCTTGTATGAAAACCTATTAAGTATTTTCCAGACAAACAATATTGACTTATGTAATTAGTCTGATCTTTTGTAGTCTGTCATCGTTTATCAATAGACGTGTCTATATTGTTGTAGATGCATGTCTTAAATAGGCTTTGAAGCCTCTTATTCAAATGTACTTTTACTGTAGTCGGAATCATATCTAATTGTATTCCTTTTTTTAATCTATTAAAAAGTCAAATCCGTTTGGTTTTGTGCTATTCATTTAGCAAACAAACTGGGAATGGGAATATACAGTGTTCATGGAAAGTATATTATTGGGACCAATTTTGCCATTTCCATAGTCATTTCAAAATGGGGCCCTTGGCCTGCCTTGTCATTTGGCTAATACAGGTGTGAATGTTTAAGTGTGGAGGCAAGTTGTTTAAAAATGGCCCAGATCTGACCCGCTCCAGTGCGCTCCTGTCATGTGAAAACCTGTTCCGTGGAGGAACATTATCAGTGTGGTCTGGCCCAACATAAAACCCTTTACCCAGATAAGGGTCTGGTTAAACAACCATTGTGTGCACTCCAACTGTGTCAGAAAGGTCTACAGTCCCATGAGACATTATAAGCATGTGGTGCTTCTTTCTAGAGAAAACAAGGACTGGGTTCTAAATTGCACCGTATCACCTATAAAGTTAATTTAGTTAATTGTGGGATACTACAGGAGCCAGGGTACATCCAAGTTCCAACTCCTTAATTTGTATTTTCTGATCATCCTGTGTTGGACACAGTTTACAGCACTGACCTGCTCTGAACGGTGCTGTTTGTGTGCAGACTTAAGCACTGCTTAAATAATGGAGGTTGACCACAGTGACACTGCCCTGTATTCAACCTAAAACTGGCACTAGGGATTTGTTCTAGGCCTTTTGTCCAGATAGCTTGGGGGAAATTCCATTTGGGCCTTTACTGAACATTTAGTGCTGAGGCACAATGTATGTCTCTGAAAACACAAGCACCCCAAAGAAGCTGTGGGCAGTGAGAAGCACAACCAGTTCCATAGGACAATTAAACCCAATTTACCACAACTTCTGCTAACTCTTGATGTTACAACTGGTCTAAAAGCAACCTTTTCATTCCAACCATTTTGTTGCACAATTTAATAATGGATAATAACCCCTTCTGCAAAGCAGGAAGTATCCTGGCTCCAGGAGTGTCATGCGATTCAGTCTTTCTTGGGAATCTCATGTGAGATCCATAATGGACATGTGACTGACCAAACCTGGCATATCCGTTCATGGCCCGTGACTGAGACAGTAGGCTTTCACAAGTTGTGAGTTCGGTTGATTCCTCAGTTGCAGTTGGCGTCAGCAACACAGTTGAAGTTTTGTATGTTCAGTTCACAGACATCTTTTAAATATGGGAAGACATGCAATAGACCTACATTGGACATATAGACCTACAAATTATCTTGGGATGGTATTGCAAAAAAAACTTTGTTAATCACAGTTCAGTGGGATAAGCTTCAAAAAGTAAATGATTTCCTTGATTCATTCCTAATAACTTGGTAATTATTCGTTTGACTGGACCTCCAGGACCAAGTCCTCCTCCAGAACAAAGCAGGATCCACAGAGACGGTCCCCATCAGAGGTCTAGCAGCTACAGGCCCCATGAATATCGTCATCAACACCTCCACACTCTGGTGCCCCCCCAGAGAGACAGATTCATCTCCAAAATGTAAATCTTGTTTCTCATGATCTGATGATCTCTAGATGCCTTTTAGCAAATTCCAAGTGGGCTGTCATGTGCTTTTTACTGAGGAGTGGCTTCCATCTGGCTACTCTACCATAAAGGCCTAATTGGTGGAGTGCTGTAGAGATGGTTGTCCTCCTGGAAGGCTCGTCCATCTCCACAGAGGAACTTTTGAGCTCTGTCAGAGTGACCATCGGGTTCTTGGTCACCTCCCTGACCAAGGCCCTTCTCCCCCGATTGCTCAGTTTTGCCAGGTTGCCTGCTCTAGGAAGAGTCTCAGTGGTTCTAAACTCCGTCCATTTAAGAATGATGGAGGCCAATGTGTTCTTGGGGACCTTCAATGCTGCAGAAATGTTTTGGTACCCTACCCCAGATCTCTGCCTTGACTCAATCCTGTCGCAAAGATCTATGGACAGTTCCTTCGAACTCATGGCTTGGTTTTTGCTCTGCATGCACTGTCAACTTATATAGACAGCTGTGTGACTTTCCAAATCATGTCCAATCAATTGAATTTACCACAGATGGACCCCAATCAAGTTGTAGAAACATCTCAAGGATAATTAATGGAAGCAGGCTGCACAAGATTCTTCAAAGTAGCCACCCTTTGCTTTAATGACAACTTTGCACACTCTTGGCATTCTCTCAACCAGCTGGAATGCTTTTCCAACAGTCTTGAAGGAGTTCCCACATATGCTGAGCACTTGTTGGCTGCTTTTCCTTCACTCTTCAGTCGAACTCATCCCAAGCCATCTCAGTTGGGTTGAGGTCAGGGTATTGTGGAGGCCAGGTCATCTGATATGCAGCACTCCATCACTCTGCTTCTTGCTCAAATAGCCCTTACAGAACCTGGAGGTGTGTTGGGTCATTGTTCTGTTGAAAAACAAATGATAGTCCCACTAAGCGCAAACCAGACGGGATGGCGTATCGCTGCAGAATGCTGTGGTAGCCATGCTGGTTAAGTGTGCCTTGAATTCTAAATAAATAACTTACAGTGTCACTAGCAAGAACCCCTACACCGTCACACCTCCTCCTCCATGGTGGAAACCACACATGCAGAGATCATCCGTTCACCTACTCTGTCTCACAAAAGACAAGTCAGTTGGAACCAAAAATCTCAAATTGGGACTCATCAGACAAAAGGACAGATTTCCACCGGTCTAATGTCCATGGCTCGTGTTTCTTGGCCCAAGCAATTTTCTTCTTCAAATTGGCGTCCTTTAGTAGTTGTTTCAAAGCAGAAATTTGACCATGAAGGCCTGATTCCCAGAGTCTCCTCTGAACAGTTGATGTTGAGATGTGTCTGTTACTTGAACTCTGTGAAGCATTTATTTGGGCTGCAATTTCTGAGGCTGGTAACTCTAATGAACTTATCGTCTGCAGCAGCGGTAACTCTGGGTCTTCCTTTCCTGTGGCGGTCCTCATGAGAGCCAGTTTCATCATAGCGCCTGATGGTTTTTGTGACTGCACTTAAAGAAACTTTAAAAGTTCTTGACATTTTCTGAATTGACTGACCTTCATGTCTTAAAGTAATGATGGACTTTCATTTTCTTTGCTTATTTGAGCTGTTCTTGCCATAATATGGACTTGGTCTTTTACCAAATAGGGCCATCTTCTGTATAACACTCCACACTGAGTCGCTCAAATTCATTAAGGAAAGAAATTCCACAAATTAACAATGAACACCTGTTAATTGAAATGCATTCAAGGTGACTACCTCATGAAGCTGGCTGAGAGAATACCAAGAGTGTGCAAGGCTGTCATCAAGGCAAATGGTGGCTACTATGAAGAATCTCAAATATATTTTGATTTGTTTAACACTTTTTTGGTTACTACATATGTGTTATTTCATAGTTCTGATGTCACCACTGTTATTCTACAATGTAGAAAACAGTTTTTTTTTAAAGAAACCCTTGAATGAGTAGGTGTGTCCAAAGTTGACTGGGACTCATATTTATAGGACAAACACTTCAAAACATTGCTTCTTATGCTACTTTTTTAACTGTCTTTTTTTGCCATTTATGAATGTGTTATTCAATGCCTTTCTCTGGGCTATAGTAGTAAAGGCCAAATTCTATATTTTATAAACCAAAAAAAGTACATATTTTTTTATATCTGAAAGGGTCTTAAAATTCTAAATTAAATAGCGAAATAATCCATAGTGTGACCATCTTAAAACAATTCCATATGCCAGAACTGTCTCTCTCTCCAGCTGCAGTAGGATTCGACAACACACGGATGTTTTGTCGATGTGCCTTTGATCAAAGCACTTAACCCTCATATGCTCCAGGAGTGCTGTTCTACAATGGCTGACCCTGTAAAACAACACATTCACTTCACCCATCTGGTGTGTGACAATAAAACATACCTTATCATCAATGTATTTATTAAAAATAAAAAAAGTATAGTAAAATGATTGCAAAACCAATCTACAAAATGAAACAACTACAGCCAGTTGCATTGCAGCAGTGTTTGTCCACAAAGCCAGTGCAGTCGTCCTCTGTTAAACACAAAAGAATCCTACCAGGCAGAGCATACTGATGACCTCATGTAAATGTTAGGGTGGTGGTGGGGGAGGTTGAGGTATAGAGACCACATCAACACAAAGACAGAAAGGGTAAGGTAAACTAAATTTCAACCACAAATGCTGGCAAAAAAACATTGGATCAGAACAATGATGTTATCAGTTCAATAGTGCTGAGCCTATAAACAAAGGAGAGCAGTTCGGTATCCTCTACTCACCACAATCTCTGTGTACGAGCAAGAAGGCCTCATCACCATTCAGTCTGAATTTCCTCTATTTTGTCCAGCAGATCCAAACTGTGGAGCTCAAGTGTGTTTTCCATACTGGTACCCAGTTCAGGTTCAGGACCCTGCCCTATCCTAGAACCTGTGGTGGTTATATGGCGGCTGGGCTGGAGGAAGTCGGCCCCTTGCTTCATTGTGCGCCTCACAGAAACCCAGTCCCAGTTGGGGGTGTCTACTATGGTGACCTTGCGTCCGACCACATCAGCCTGCCTCCTCAGGCTCTGCTCCATCTCTAAAAAGGCCCTCTGACCTAAGATGGTGTTCCCGACAACTTTTTTCCACTCGTTTCCAGCCCGGCAAAACGCAAAGATCATCCGGACCCTCTGCGCCTTCTCCCTCACCCTCCTCAACCGCCCTCCTTGCCTGCTCCTACTCCAGCTGCAAAATACCAGCCATGGTTGTCTTTAACCAGCTCCTCTTCCTTCTCCAGAAGCTCCTGAACCTGTGTCTTCGCCATATTGTCATCCTCACTCTGCTGTTTGTTACTATCCAGGCCATGGTATCTATTACCACACCTCTCCACCAGCCACTGAAGGGGCTCCCCAGCTGTGATGAACTCATCCACAAATGTTCCTTCAGGTAGCTTGTCCACCCCCAGTGAAGAGCACCTCCAGGCCCTTTCTCCTAGATGACCCATCTGCTTCTCTGCAGCATTCCCGTGGCCCTCTGAAGGGCTGTGACATGGGGACCCCCAGCAGAAGTGTGTGGGAGTTTGCCCGCTCTGAGGGGCCCCGGTAGCATTATCTGCTGAGTCACAGGGTGTAATCCAGGGTGGTGTGTCAACTACGGTGATCCGCCTTCCACAGACCTCCCCGTGGCCAACGGTGCTGTGGACAGTCTCAGTCCCAGTCTGGAAGACCTCCTCACCTAGTATGGCATTCCCTGTAGTTCTATTCTCAGCTTCCGGCCCCGCCAGCAACCGGAGCCTACGGTCTAGGAGATGAAAGATGGGTTCTCTTGTCGGAAACGACAACAACAACCACTGATGGCTGTTTTGACTCTTCATTTGTGCTCTCCACAGCAGGAAGGTAGTCAGGCAAAAGGGACAGTTAGTTTCCGGCCTCATCACCATTCAGTCTGAGTTTCCTCTACTAAGTTGACAGCAGATGTTGGGATTGTGCAAGAAGGAGTGGGGATGGATACCTGACATTCAGAAACTAAACTCAATTACGGGTACCAGATTTAGAGCCAGAGAAGACTGTAGCCATTCTAGCCTCTTGTTTTCTTTCTTTCTCACTCCCTCCCTCTTTCTTTCTCACCTCCCTTCTCCCCCCAGTTCATCAGGGGATAGTCTGTCTGTTAGACTGTGTAAACAGAGAGAGAGCTCCACAAGATGCTGGCAGTCTTCTTCTTGGCTCTCACATTCTATCCCATCTCTCTCAGACTCCTCCCCTCTCACTCTCCCTTCCTCTTTCTTCCTCCCTCTCTAATGGTCTTTCCTTCACATTCCCGGAACTCTCTTTTATCTCTTGTCATATTCAGCCTTAACGAGAACAGATTGTACACAATGCAGACGGGAAGTCAACACAGTGCAGCTCTTCTCTGGAAAGTGACTTGTTATTCAGATGACCCATATTAGGGAGCTGCTCCCACACAGAAAACAACATTTCGCTGAGGACGATGGGGGCTGGCTGGAGCAGGACTGGACTGAAGTTACAATGGTTTTCTGTTAGTCCTGGTATATTTGTCGTCCCAAGTACTAGGCTTAATCTGTGTCCGGGAAACCAGACCCTAATGTTTTAAGACTACACACTCATTACACATATCACTACACAAGGGATGTTATGATACCAGCTAGCTACCCTACTGGTACTATGTCTAGGTGTCCTAGGCCTAGCTACATGTGCTGTGACCTGATTTTAAATGTGCATTTATGTGAGAAGTTAGAGTATGTGGACCGTGTTGTATACCTGTGCCCAGGACACAGCAAACTTACCGGGGTCCAGGGCCAGCTCCGTTTTGACCCCTTAGTTGGCCAGCCCAAGCAGATTATCGACTTGTTCAGTTCATGGTGACAAAAAAACAATATAAAAACAAAAAGTACAAAGAGGGCATGCCCCAAAACTAAAGATAACACAAAACAAACACTGCCAGGCCGAGAGGCTTGTGGCCACCTTTCTCTGATTGACGATAATCTCAATTGCCCACACCTGTGTGCTTATCAAGGCTTCCTGGCAGGGCACAGGACCTGACTCGGTTGGGGATGGCGCATGGTAGTGGTAGTATGCTGTCCACCTACTATGTCAGGGTTAAGCAACTGTGGTCCTGTTTTTTATTTAACCGACCTAGAGGACCAGGTGTGTTGAATTTAGGCAATCACTAAACTGATCAATTGACTAAGTAGCTCTGTGCGGTGCCCAGTTGGGATAAAATCCTGCAGTACCTGAGGCACTCCAGGAACATGGTGGCCCACCCCATGTACTATGTGCTAACACTGAACAACCACCCCATATCATAACAATATACAGTACATGCAGTGCAAAATGCTTTAATGTACATGTTTTCACGGATTTCAGTGCAATTGAACATTCACATAACATCATGTGCTTTTTTTATATGTGTACTGCAATGCACTACTAGATAAAACAGTCAGTAAAGCATTTATAAGTGTCAGAGTTGCGATATTTAAAATACAAAGTTAATGTTAGATTTCAATAATACACGGCAGTGCTGTTACAGAACATCCATTACTACATTCCAATTTAGTTTGGTTTGTTCTGACGACACAAACCAAAGCCTGATAAAATGATAAGATTGATGGGATTATTTTAAGAGTGCCGTTTATCTTCAGGATGCTCACCACAACATGCATTTATAAGACAATGTATTCATAATGCGTAGTTGCATTTTCAATTACCATAACACCTTGAGGGAAACAATGACAACTGGGTCGTTCTTGAATTGCAGTGGCATTTGGGGATTTTGGAAACGTCCATTCTCTAGATTTTAAATATTTAAATGTATTTGGGTACATCTTCCCATTTCAAATCAACTAAAAGGGCAGCTTAATGACTTTAAATCATTTCTACCGTTATGATAGAATTGTGCCACAGTAGGAGTAATAACACCAATGATGGTAACACCAATGATGGTAACACTAATGACACATTTTAGGTAAACTAGGATTTTCTTAAATGGAGGCCATAGAAGGTCAAATATTACGTCTTTAAAATAATTGACTAAAGTGACATGATGAATAATTTTGCTCACAATATAATTGCCCTTCATTTACATTTCAATAGAGGCAACCACATCAGGTGAGACAACCCCATATCACAGTCATAGTAAATATGCCACATTATATGCCAAATAGCCAACATGGATGGAAGTATATATAGACATTTAGTTGCTAATTGATTACATAAAAATGTATCTTGAATGTTGGCTGTATGGTATATATGAGGGAGGTGTGCCCCTTTCTGTCCAATGAGGTCATTAATAGGGGGGAAAAATCAGCAAGTAAAAATATAGTCACACTTCAGAATAGGGAACAAGTATTGAGGTGCTATGCCCCTTATTACTCCCAGCTTGAGATAGTTTCTTGTGTTACTTGATATTTACTAACAATAAATATGACTTTATTATAGCTAATAATGAGGTTATTATTACATGCATTATAATGTTTGAATAACAAATAAACTTAATTAAGGCCTAATAAATGGCTAATAACACATAATAAAGGCCTTATAAGCTACTTATATACATACTTATAAGCTAGAAATGAGTGGCTCATATGTGTACCTTCAAATAAAGTGTCACCCTTGTTTGAATTGTTGTTATTAATTGGCTCAAGGCTGCATCATTCGTGGGGGACGACATGTTTACTGTTGCCTTGTATATCTTTGTAATGAGTAATGAGATCAGCTTTAATATTGTAGAGAGATTGTGACTTCTATCAATGTAATTCTAAGCACAATTTACAATCCCCCATATATTTTTTGGTAAATAGATATTTTTATTATATACATTTGCCTTCTTTTTAATAGCCTTTATTTGTTTTCATTGAACTATACAATATTGTGTTACTTTCTAGCATTCAAAATGGTAGATAGATATCTCTTAATGCCCAAAATATCTCACTACAATGTGCTTGCATTAAGTACTGCATACAGTTTTGCAGTATAAAGGACTTGCATTATGTTGTATCATTGATAAACAGTTCAATATAAACAAAAACATGAATGATGTGCAATTATTTGTCCTTTTAAAGTGTTTTTCATGGTTGCAAAGGCGAGGGACGCAAATGTCACAGCAATTCAAGAATGACCCAACTACTTTGAACACATGTTCAGTCCCTTCAGAATGTATTCACACCCCTTGACTTTTTCCATTGAAAAAGTCAAGGGGTGTGAATACTTTCTGAAGGCATTGTATGTGTTATTTCATTTCATTTCCAGTGTAATTATACACCAGGCCACTTTGAAATGTGAACGTTTTGGCTTGGAGTGTGAGAGCATGTCCACCTTACAGTGTGTAAGCATGTGCTCTTGGCTACTCTCTCCCTTGTCACTACTGGAGCTGGCATCCTCTGCTACAGTCCTCTTCAGGGCTGTTGTTCTCAGATGACTCAGGGCTTTCTTCATCCACTGTCAAACACAAAAGAACCCAATTATCTCAAAACTTATTCTCTAAAGGGGGGGTTAAAATAATTTGGTAAAATATTGAATTTGGCCTTTACTACTATAGCCCAAAGAAACACATTAATGTCAAAAAAAAGACTGGCAAAAAAAACAAATCATAAGGAATAATGTTTTGAAGTGTCTGTCATATATCTAGGATATGTAAGAAACCTCAGGAAACATGTTAATTTTTTGGGACATATATTTACCCCTTTATCTTTGTTGGCACAAAGCTGCCTTCATACTTCCCTTTGTTTGTTTGGGTTACCTTCAGACGAGTCCCGTGACACTTGTGGGGGTCGTAGAGCAAAACGGAAAACACCATCTCGGGTTTGTGAGTTTCTCCCTTCCATACAGTGGTCATAATAGTTAGGCCAAACCGTTTTTGATGCCACAGACGTTTTCGTGAGAAGAACGATTTTTGGGATGTCTCATGGTCTGACAAACACAGCTGTAGCTCGGCCACTTTCCACCGCAGATGTGGAAGGCCGACATAGGCGTAAGTGGTGGATTGAGACACATCCCATGCAAAAAATGATATTCCTAGCTTAAACTGAAGGATTTTGATGTTCCGAGACAGGATTCTGTTGAGGAACAGATCTGGGTATTGAAACATTTATGCAGCATTGAAGGTCTCCAAGAACACAGTGGCCTCCGTCATTCTAAAATGGAAAAAGTTTGGAACCACCAAGACTCTTCCTAGAACTGGCCACCCAGCCAAACTGAGCAATCGGGGGAGAATGGCCTTGGTCAGGGAGGGGACCAAGAATCTGATAGTCACTCTGACAGAGCTCCAGAGTGCCTCTTTGGGGATGGTTGTCCTTCTGGAAGGTTCTCCCATCTCTGCAGCACTCCATCAATCAGGCCTTTATGGTAGAGTGGCCAGACAGAAGCCACTCCTCAGTAAAAGGCACATGACAGCCTGCTTGGAGTTTGCCAAAAGGCAACTAAAAGTCTCTCAGTCCATGAGAAACAATATTCTCTGGTCTGATGAAACCAAGATTGAACACTTTGACCTGAATGCCAAGCGTCACATCTGGAGGAAACCTGGCAACATCCCTACGGTGAAGCATGATGGTGGAAGCATCATGCTGTGGGGATGTTTTTCAGCAGCAGGGACCAAGAGGCGAGTCAGGATCAAGGGAAAGATGAACGGAGAATAGTACAGAGAGATACTTAATGACAACCTGCTCCAGAGTTCTCAGGACTTAAGACTGGGTCGATTGTTCACCTTCCAAAAGGACATTGACCCTAAGCACACAGCCAAGACAATGCAGGAATGGCTTCGGGACAAGTCTCTGAGTTTCCTTGAGTGGCTCAGCCAGAGCCCGGACTTGAACCCAATCGAACATCTCTGGAGAGACCTGAAAATAGCTGTGCAACACCGCTCCCCATCTAACCTGAAAGAGCTTGAGAGCATCTGCAGAGAAGAATGGTAGAAACTCCCCAAATACAGGTATGCCAAGCTTGTAGCGTCAAACCCAAGACGACTTGAGGCTGTAATCACTGCCAAAGGTGCTTCAACAAAGCACTGAGTAAAGGGTCTGAATACCTTTGTAAATTTGATATTTCATTTTTTTTATACATTTGCAAAAAAAAATTAAAACCTGCTTTTGATTTGTCATGGTGTATTGTGTGTACATTGATGAGGGAAAAAACCTATTTAATCCATTTTAGAATAAAGAAGGAACAAAAACAATGTAATGCATTTCAGAATAAGGCTGTAACGTAACAAAATGTGAAAAAAGTCAAGGGGCCTTAAAACTTTACTGTATAACAAAAAATGCTTGACAAAAACAATCATAATAACATATATGAACTTCATCCAGAAGTGAATTAATGACAGCAGGGAAAGAAGAGAGGGGTTCAGAATCATCTACTGTCTACTCACTCTGTATTGGCAAGAAGGCCTCATCACCATTCTCTCTGATCATTTCCTCTATTTTGTCCAGCAGATCTGAGATGTTCCTTGTGTCCTTCCCCGGCATCTTGCTGTCCACCACGTGATAATAGTTCCCACAGTATTCCAACAACCTGTGGAGCTCCCGCCCTCCCTTCTGAATGTGCTCCTCGACGGGCGTTCGGCCTAGCCAATCCCCGCAGCTGAACAGCACCATGGTGTGGAGACACGCCCTATCACCAAACAGGCCCTCCAGGTGGGCCTCCAGGGTCCGCCTCTTGCGTGAAGTGAGGGTGGAGATGACTGGCAGCACCAGGAGAAGGGTGTGGGGGCCAGGCCGGAGGAGGGTGGCACCTCGCTTCGACTCCTGTCTCACGTGTTTCGGGGTACGTCTGACGGAGAACCAGTCCCAGCCAGGGGTGTCAACGATAGTGACCCTGCGTCCGGCCACCTCAGCCTGCCTCCTAAGGCTCTGCTCCGTCTCTGTTCCAGACTCAAAGTCCCGCCGGCCCAGGATGGTGTTCCCTACAGAACTTTTTCCCACTCCTTTCCAGCCCAACAAGAGGACCCTCAGCTCTGGAAGAGACAGGGAGAGATAGAAAGCTTTATAACATGTACGCTATTTATTAAAACCTTTGTGAACATTTAGGAACTATTATGCCAAGTATACAAACTCTTAGAAAAGAAGGTTATATTTAAAAAGGTTTTTCAGGTGTCCCCATGGGAGAACCCTGTAGCAAAGTTAACCGGTGTTATTACATGAACCGTTGTTAAAAACCCTTTGAAGAACCCTTTTAGGTTCCAGTTAGAACCTTTTTGGGGTTCCATGTAGAAACCTTTCCACCGAGGGTTCTACATGGAATCTAAAGGGGTTCTTCAAATGGTTCTCCCGTGGAGACAGCCGAAGAACCCTTTTAAAACTCTTTCTTCTAACAATGAAGCAATAAGAGCTGGTCACCTCTGGGAGGCCCTCCGACCATCCGCAGTCTCTGCCTCTCCCTTTCCTCCCGTTCCTCTCTCACCCGCCTCTCTTCCACCGCCTTCCTTGCCTGCTCCTCCTCTAGCAGAATCAGTTCGTTTACTGCAAAATACCAGCCATGGTTTTCCTTAACCTGCTCCTCTACCTTCTCCAGCAGCTCCTGAACTTGTGTGTTCACCGTGTTGTCATCCCCACTCTGCTGTGTGTTACTATCCAGGCCATGGTATCTGTTACCACACCTCTCCACCAGCCACTGAAGGGGCTCCCCAGCTGCAATGAACTCCTCTACGAACGTCCCCTCCGGTAGCTTGTCGACCCCAGTGAAGAGCACCATTGTGGACCTCCAGGCCCCTCCTCCTAGATGACCCAGCTGCTTCTCTGCTGCCTTCCTGTGGCCCTCTGTGAAGGGCTGTGACACGGGGACCACCAGCAGGAGCGCGTGGGGCCCTGGGGGACAGAGGGTGGCACCGACACAGGGTCCCTCCTTGCTAGCCCGCTCTGGCGGGGCCCCTGTGTTATCATCCGCTGAGTCATGGGGTATAATCCAGCCTGGGGTGTCAACCACAGTGATACGCCTCCTGCAGACCCCCCCGTGGCCAACGGTGCTGTGGACAGTCTCTGTCCCAGTCTGGAAGATCTCCTCACCTAGGATGGCATTCCCTGTGGTGCTCTTCCCAGCTCCTGGTCCCCCCAGCAACAGAAGCCTACGCTCCGGGAGATGACAGATGGGTTCAACTGTCGGAGACGACAACGACTGGCAGATGTTTGGACTCTCCATTTGAGCTCTCCAAGGCAGGAAGGTAGTGAGTGATAGATATTGTCCTGTTTTAATGTCTATGCTGTCAGATGGCCAGAGAAGAGAGAGCTATAACTGACAGTAGCTGCCGTTGGGATTGTCCATGGAAGAGTGCAGAGAAATATCTGTAGCGAAACATAGAGGAGCAGAGCTCCAGAAGTAAACTCACCTACCGGTACCAAATTCAGAACCAGTGGAGACTGTAGCCATTTTGTCTCTAGCCTCTTGTTTTCTTACTCACCCCTCAACCTCCATGCTTTTTGCCTCCTGCTCCTTCAGGGGACACCGGTAATCTGTTCAATGGTGTATCCTGACCGGTCCAGTCCACAAAATACTGGCAGTCAAAAAGGTTTAGTCTTCTAGTCTCTCTCCCTCTCATGCTCACTCTCCTTCAATCGCAGAACATTTCACTCTATCCTACCCCGCCCCCTCTCTCTCGCTCTCTCTCGCTCTCTGTTTCCCCTTTCTCTCTTTGTCACTCCTTCTCTCTCTTCCTCTCATTCTACCATTTTCTTTCTCCCTTTCTCTCTGTAGGTCTTTCTGTCTTGCCCCCTCTTCCCTGGAACTCATTTTCCCCCCTTTTTTTATTTATCTTCTCAAGAGCGAATATTGTGCAGACAGGAAGTTAACACCATGCAGCTTCAGGGAAATGACTGGTCATATTGAGGGGAAGCAGACAAGGGAGCTGCTCCCACACCGAGCACGACATACTGCTGCAGACAGAGACAAAGTGGGGAGCAGAGTTGGAGAGAATTTGCCGTGGTTACAGCTGTGGGAAGTATTCCCCCAATGCTGAACACTATTTATAATACAGACATTGGAGGAACATGTGTGAGAGAGGGAGAATATGAGGGAGGAGGGAAGAGATGATGACATATTGAAATACGGTATTAACAAGAAAATACAATATTTGAAATGCAGACCAGAAATGTGTGGTTTTGTACATTTTGGCTACTTATAATTCAAACCAAAGAGTCGTGACTCTTATGAATCATTTCAGTTTAGCATGTGAGCATGTTGTGCCAGTCTTACAAACGGAACCACACAAAGCACAGCAAATAAGCTTTGCAACAGCTTTACGAGGAGGAAAAATGCATCTAGGCAGCCTAGCGCGAGAGCCACTGTAGCGCGAGAGCACATGAAGCAACCACTAGATTGAGCGACTCCCTCTGCAGGCCGAAATAAACACAACACCCATTGACTTTAAAAAACAATAAATACTAAAAGAAATCAGCATTACAAAATGCCAAAGATAAGGGTACCATAGCTATATCTCACATTCTCCCACATTTCTGGTTGGCAACACAGGGAACCCAAACATAAGCAAAAAACGGTACAGAAAGTATTACCCCTTTTTCACATCAACTATTCCCCTTTTTCTTTGACGTTAGACAAACCAGGAACAACAATAGCAGCCTAATGCCTCTGACTTGATCAGAAACGCGTCAATAATGGTATATAAATGCATCATAATACCAACCAACCAACCTCTTTTGACCTTGGTGGGTTTATTTATTTAATGCATTATACTGCTATTGTACCAGGGTAATGCACAATTAATAAAGATTATCATAATTATGCGTTACCATGGCCGAAGGTTAAAACCATGGTATTTCCATGGTATAAATTATGCAATATCTTGGTATTATTTAGGTGCATGACAGTACCATCATACTTCAAAGCTAAAACCATGGTACATTTCCATGATTCAGATCTATAGCATGGTATAAATGATGCAATATCATGGTAATATTTGAATTGTGCAAATAGTATAGGGCCTACCTATCTGAGATTTGTAAATAGATGTAGAGTCGATGTCTGGAAATGGAATTAGCCTAACAGAAAAATCCCCATAGCAATCTGTCTTAGCTACAGATATGTTTTTTTTCTCCCATGGGCTACGTCTCAATCCACCACATTGGCCGATGTCGGACTTCCACATCTGCGGTTGGAGGTGGCAGAGCTAAAGACCTGGAGTCAGAAGACATCCGAAAAATTGGTCTTCTCACGAAAATGTCTGTAGCGTCCCAATGGTTTGGGCTACATCACGGGAAGTCTTGCCTGTAGCTACACACTATGACCCCTCTATGCATAGCTGTGGAAGTAGGGGTGCTGAGGGTGCTGTAGCATGATTGTATTTTGGTGCTATTCATGAACAATATCTCCATGTATATGTTTGCTACTTCCTATTTAAGAATGTGCTCTGACATGTTGACTCTGATGTAGACTGCTTGAATAGTCACACAAAGGCCGTTTTTGAAGTAATCTAAATGGAATAATTTTACACCATCAGCTACCTACCATTAGCCACACTATATGAGTAAAATATGATTTGCATAACTTAAATTCTACATATGTCATAAAGTGTGGAGTTGCTCTTCAATCCATTCAATTGGAGTTGAGACATGTTGGATCTACCATTTTTTTTGTGACATGGGCAATGGAAATATTTAAATAACATTGATTTTAAAAGTAGGTGCTTTGGGGTGGCAAGTAGCCTAGTGGTTAGAGCGTTGGGCCAGTAACCAAAAGGTTGCTAGATCAAATCCCCAAGTTGACAAGGTAAAATTCTGTTGTTCTGCCCCTGAACAAGGCAGTTGTTCTAGGCCATCATTGTAAATAAGAATTTATTCTTAACTGACTTGCCTAGTTAAATAAAGGTAAGGTATCTCTGGTGAGTCTCATTTTATACCATACATCGCCCTGAAGTGTCGCAAAAAAACCAGTTCTTCTCCATGTGACATTTTTGGACAGCAGCTGCACCATGACATATTTGGTAAATCTTCAAGGGCAATCTCAATGCTGTGTGTTACAGGGAAGACATCCTCCTCCCTCATGTGGTACCCTTCCTGCAGGCTCATCCTGACATGAACCTACAGCATGACATTGCCACCAGCAATATTGCTTGTTCTGTGCGTGATTTCCTGCAAGACAGGAATGTCAGTGTTCTGCCATGGCCAGCGATGAGCCCGGATCTCAATCCATTTGAGCACGTCTGGGACCTGTTGGATCAGAGGGTGAGGGCTAGGGCCATTCCCCCCAGAAATGTCCGGGAACTTGCAGGTGCCTTGGTGGAAGTGTGGGGTAACATCTCACAGCAAGAACTGGCAAATCTGGTGCAGTCCATGAGGAGGAGTTGCACTGCAGTACTTAATGCAGCTGGTGGCCACACCAGATACTGACTGTTACTTTTGACCTCCCCTTTGTTCAGGGACACATTATTGCCTTTCTGTTGATAACATGTCTGTGGAACTTGTTCAGTTTATGTCTCAGTTGTTGAATCTTGTTATGTTCATACAAATATTTATACATGTTAAGTTTGCTGAAAATGAACGCAGTTGACAGTGAGAGGACATTTCTTTTTTGCTGAGTTTATGTTACCTAACTAATTCTGATTCTTATGCCACAGACCCTAAAACAGGGAGGCCAGGTGCAGCTTTCAGTGTTCCTGAGTTTAAGGTAGCAGTGACAAAAAGAGAAATGGATCATTTATCCATACACACAATGGAGTTGCTGGCCATACTGGGTAGAGGAGGTGAGGCCAGAGAGGGTAGTCATTTTCATTGAATAGAAGTTTCATAATGCTTAGGTTGTTATGAGTGTACTGATATAAGTAGGACATGTGACATCATGGCAACTTTGAAAGAAAACACTATATATCGGCTATGCACATTCATGACATGAGGCTAGTAGCCTAGCATCTCTCTCCTGTGAATACAGGCGGTTGATGTCAACATCCAATATTCCATAAAGTATTACAATAATGAGATGTATCCACCAATACAAATAGAGGAATGGACGGGAGCATGACAAGGATCATTCCGGGAGCATTCCGGTCGAGGGTGGAAGTGTCTATGGCTGGTGGTTGGAAGAGCGTGCATGTTTGAAATGGAAAAGCTCCTCAATAGCTACTGACAAAGAAGAACATCAAGACGAAGCAGCTGCTTTACAAGTGGGATGCACTGTTGAGCGTTACATCCCGAGGGGTTTGTGCTGATTGTATGGAGATTGTGACAGCCGGTTAAATGGCGTCCCTTAAGAGGGCAAGAACAACATGTAAGTCAGGAGAAGTGCAGTATTATCATAATGAGACGTATACTTGGAATATGGAGGAGGAATGGAGGGAAAAAGAGAGGCAGAGGAGGTCGAAAAGAGAGAGGGAGGAAGAGGATGAGCTTGAGTTGGTTAAAATCAGCAAAAATAAATGGAGATGATTTGTTAAAGAAGAATGGTAGAAAGTGTAAGCAGAGTGAGCTGTGTGCTGGATCGAAGACAGGAGAAGAAATGGAAGTGAATGAGGACGAAGTATCGGAGGTGGTAGGTGTGTAGAAGTTCTCAGAGCCCAAGGCTTGCACCAAGGGTCAGGATAAAGATGAGTCAGTGACAGTAGGAGTGCCGTTTTTGGAAAAAGTGGCCCCTTGCCTTTTGGTTGATCCATTTGTGGTTTCAGGGTGGGTGAAAACAGCATTGGGTGCTGTGGAATCGGTGAGGGTAAACATAAGTGGTCTTGTGATAATTGTTTGTGTTTCTGTTGGTCAGAGGGAGCAGGCGCTCCGCGTTAAACAATGGGGACAAGAGACATGAATTGTTTTGCTCTGAAGGAGAGGGCGCCATTGAGAGGAGTGATTACTGGGGTAGCGGTAAATGTGAAATGTGTTTGTGATGCTTGTTTGGTGCGACGCAGACCAGGTGGCGTGAGTGGTGAAACAGAAGAGTCGTTGTCTGTCCTTGAGTTTTGATGTTGAGTCTTTGCCCGACAAAGTGATGTTAGGATATATAAACGATGGCTTATGGGCATATGGCAGCAATGTGTAGGAGGGACGTTCCTAGGTGTGAGAAGTGTGCAGAAGTTGGATTTCTGTTGGAGTTGGACTTCAAATTTGGACTCATCAGACCAATGGACAGATTTCCACTAGTCTATTGTCCATTGCTCATGTTTCTTGGCCCAAGCAAGTCTCTTCTTCTTATTTGTGTCCTTTAGTAGTGGTTTCTTTGCAACATCTTCGACCATGAAGGCCTGATTCACGCACTCTCCTCTGAATAGTTGATGTTGAGATGTGTCTGCTACTTGAAACCTGTGAAGCATTTATTTGGGCTGCAATCTGAGTTGCAGTTAATTGATGATTTCTGAGGCTGGTAACTCTAATGAACTTAACCTCTGTAGCAGAGGTAACTCGGGCTCTCCCTTTCCTGTGGCAGTCCTCATGAGAGTCAGTTTCATCATAGTGTTTGATAGTTTTTGCGACTGCACTTGAAGAAACTTTCAAAGTTCTTCACATTTTCTGGATTTACTGACCTTCATGTCTTAAAGTAATGATGGACTGTCATTTCTCTTATTTTAGGTGTTCTTGCCATAATATGGACTTGGTCTTTTACCAAATAGGGCCATCTTCTGTATACCACCCCTACCTTGTCACAACATAGATGATTGGCTCAACGCATTAAGAAGGAAATAAATTCCACAAATGTACTTTTAACAAGGCAAACCTGTTTATTTAAATGCATTCCAGGTGGCTACCTCGTGAAGCTGGTTGAGAGAGAGCCAAGAGTGTGCAAAGCTGTCATCAAGGCAAAGGGTGGCTACTTTGAAGAATCTCAAATATAAAATATATTTTGATTTGTTTAACACTTTTTTGGTTACTACATGATTCCATATGTGTTATTTCATTGTTGTAATGTCTTCACTATAATTCTACAATATAGAAAATAGTAAAAATAAAGAAAAACCCTTGAATGAGTAGGTGTGTCCAAACTTATGACTGGTATTGTATGTTTCGGTAAGATTAGATGTTTTTGTGCTTATAACAATGGTTATCAACTGTATTGAGTCACAGAAAATTGAGGTGGTGGTGGCAGTTGCAGATATATATTTGGGTGAGCAAGACTTGACTTCAGAAGAGTTACAGAGTGTGTTACGTGGTGGTGTCCGATCCTTGCAGCCTGTTGGCCTGAGGTAGGACTAAATAGATTTAAATAGTGGAGTAGGGTGGTGGGGTTTTAGTGAGTGTAGTTGTAATTGTAGTGCATTTATTGATTTATTAAGTATTGATATTTTTTTTCAAGCAAAGTATAAGGGAGATATACTCCAGTCTAGTAGGTGGCGGTAATGCAACATTTATTGGATGGCAACCGCCGTTAAACCTCATTGAATAATAAGAACTGGAAGTACTTTTGAATTGTTGCTGACTAGACGCAGGCAGTGATGCCAACTTAGCAATTTTGTTGCTAGACTTAGCAACTTTTCAGAGTACCCTGGCAACTTTTCTTTCAAACAGCACCTAGCAACAAATTTAGCTACTTTTAAAAATGTATTTGGAACGTTTAGCAACTTTTGAAAAGTGACTCAAACGCTAAAATGCACACATTTCCCCTCTAAATGACACAAAAACGATTTTCTCTGTCACACACTCAGTCACAACACACGTGCCTGGCTGCAACAGTGCATTGTGAGTGATTGTCACGCTCTGACCTTTATTCCTTTGTTTTGTCTTTATTTAGTATGGTCAGGGCGTGAGTTGGGGTGGGCAGTCTATGTTCGTTTTTCTATATTTTCTATTTCTGTGTTTGGCCTGATATGGTTCTCAATCAGAGGCAGCTGTCTATCGTTGTCCCTGATTGAGAACCATATTTAGGCAGCCTGTTTTCCTTTGTGTTTTGTGGGTGGTTATTTTCAGTCTTTGTGTGTCTGCACCAGATAGAACTGTTTCGGTTGTCACTTTGTATTTTTGAAGTGTTCAGTTTCTTATTAAAAAGATGAACACTAACCACGCTGCGCTTTGGTCCTCTCCTTCTTCCACCACGACAACCCTTACAGTCATGTCAGCAGCAGGCGCTCAGCTCGTGCACAGGCAGCAGCAGGCCAGCAGCAATTTCAGCAAATTGCAAATCATTGTTGGCTGACTGCAGCAGCAGTAGTATGCGTTTGATGAGACAAACCCAATGAATATAGTTGGTGACAAATGTTTGATCTTGAACAGAACTTACAACATCAATCAACATGTCTCAATCAAAATTGTATTGCCAGAAGTACAGAAAAGAGTGAGTCTGTACCTGAATTTAAAGGGTGGCTGATGCCAGTAATTGGGGATGATTGTCAGGCATACTGTGTGTACTGCAAATCAGATATGCTTGCAAAAATGTATGACATCAAAAAACATTGTGCTACAGCAAAGCATATAAATAAATCAAAACTGTACAACCCCACAACTCAGGCTACATTACCACAGTTGGTTAAAAAAGTGGATAACTGCAAAAGCGCAGAAGCTACTATGTCAATGGCCACTGCAGAGCATTGTTCGCTGCTAGCATGTAACCCTTTAGGTATGGCTTGCAAAGCTGCCTTTTCAGATTCTGCGGCAGCAACAAACTTCCAAATGCACCGCACCAAGTGCACAGGAATGATTAGGGGAGTACTGGCTCCTTATTTTCTCAGAAGGGTAACATCAGATGTGGGGGATGAGGAGTTCAGTCTCCTTTTGGATGAGTCCACTGATGTCAGTGTCTCGAAATACCTGGGTGTGGTGATTCGGTATTTCAGTGCTAAAAAAAGAACCTGTCGTGTCCACATTTCTCGGGCTGGTTGAATTGGAGGGGTGGGGGTGGGGGGGTGATGCCAGATCAATAGCAAAGGCGGTAGTTGAGTTTCTTGAGAAGTGTAACCTTAAAAAAGAGAATCTTCAGTGTATTGGCACTGATAATGCGTCCGTGATGACTGGGGTGCACATGATTTTAAAGGAAGAATGTGCATTGCCCAATTTGGTACTCTCCCGCTGTGTGTGCCAGTCTTTACAATTGGCTGTCTGTGAAGCATCCCAAGAAACCATCCCTAGGAGTGTTGAGTACTCAATCTTAAACTGGTTTTCGATTTCCCCAAAACGGCGCGAGGCGTACAAAGCAGTACAAAGCAGTGTATGCCACCATTAATTGTGGCCAGAAACCCCTGCAGATCACCAAAGTGTGTGCCACACGTTGGCTATCGATTGAGCCTGCGGTAACTTGTATATTGAGCCAGTGGGAAGAACTGAATCTCCCCTTTGAGTTGACCAAGGCCAGAGAGCGTTGCTACATGGTGGATGTGCTACACGCCATATACATGGACAAGACCAACTATGTCTACCTGACATTCTTGAAATCAATCCTGTCTGACGTACAAGTTGCAGTGAAGTCATTTGAGGGAGAGCAAACAGATCCTGTCAAGCTTTTGGACAATCTGGTACACCTCTTAACATCAATTTGCAGCAAAGTAGTCAACACTATGGCAAAAATGTATATCCTGAAGGATGCCATTGATGGACATCTCAGTCCATCACCATACCTTCGGTACCTTTTCGAGAGCACGGTGTACCAGAGGACAAAAAGGTCATTCGGAGACAGTGCATCAACTACATTGTTGCTTTAAGCAAGGAGCTCCAAGCAAGGCTCCCAGACAACCTTGAAACCTTGCGAAACATGGCCTTGTTCAGTGTTAAGGAAATGCTAAAGCTCAATAAAGGCACCACTGAAATGATTAAAGTAGCTGAGCTACTGGGATACCAGCCCCAAACAATTGATACATTTGTTCCCCAATGAAGAAATTCCATCTGTTTAGGTGGGACTCAACTGAAAACATAGTCGAGTTTTGGAGAGAAGTCAATAACTACACGGACTCTTCCGGGTCAAATTCATTTGAAGAACTGTGCAAAGCTGCACTCACTGCCCTCTCCTTGCCACACTCAAACGGGGAGGTTGAACGGCTGTTCAGCCAAATGAGTGTGGTCAAGTCAATGTTATAAGAAATAGAATGTCATTGCACACTGTCAACTCCATACTCCTGGTGCGGTATGGACTGAAGCTGGCTGGTGATGCCTGTTACCAGCATAAACTACCAAGTGAAGTTCTGCAGCAGTTTGGCACCACAGCAGCATACAGCTTTAAGGCCACTCCATCCTCTACTGCTGGTTCCAGCTCCGTGACAATGAAGATGAAGAGGATTTCCTTGCCAACCTATGATTCATCATATTTACAGTACGTATGCAAGGAGTGGACTTTCTGGAACTGGCGGAGACACACAGCTGATGGTGGCAGTGTGTACTGCAGTGTGTGTGAAAACAGTGGCAATATCTGGAGGAAACCATTGAGCAGCTAGCCAGCCAAGCAGCACAACAACCTGGAGAGCTGGAGAGAGACGCCTAGCGCATACATCCTTATTTGAGTTAAGTTGCTTGTTCAATAAGATAGCATATATACCTTGTTATTAGCCTGTACCTATAATTGTTGAGCAGTTAGGTAGAATGTTAACTAACTACCAATACACTGCTTAAAACTATAATTGTTCAGAATGTGTAGGCTTAGTAGTTAAAAATAAATAAATAAAATAATTCAATGTGTTGTGTTTCAAAATAAAAATGTGAGCATATAAAATGTGTTGTGTTTATATTACTTTTACAAATAAAAATATATGGTAATAAACAAAGAAATCTTTACTAACAAATGTCAATCATATTTTTTGCCGAGATGGCCAGTCAATTTCAGTAACTTTGTTGCGTATTCTACGTAATGACACAGTTTTACGTTATTACGTAATGACATCATCACGCAATGACATCACAACGTAATTGAGCAACTTTTAGCAACAAATTGACCTGCCTCTAGCAATTTCCCCTGAAATTTTGTTGGCAGCACTGCACGCATGCTGGTGATAAGCGAGTTTTAGTTATGGACGAGTTTAGTAAGTATCGTTCGCCGCTGGTGTCTCGATATGCCAGCAAGGAAATGGCCTACAACTTCAGTGACAGGAAGAAATTCACAACGTGGAGAAAACTGTGGATCTACCTGGCCAAAGCGGAAAAGGTGTTAGGTATTTTATAGTAACTTAGCTAGCCATCATGGATGAACATGTAAATGTTATGCAGGCCCTCGTCTGTATTTCAGTAACTAACGTTAGCTAGCTATTGTTTTCCAAATATATTTTGCAAGTCTATTGTAAAAGTTGCGACCTTGAGAGACTTCAAGTTCCCTGCTCTAAATATCGGGACCTTACAGTAAATGAACAGGTTCAGAATGTTTGCCTTCCCAAGAGAGAAGATGCGAACCATAGTAGGCAGCAGCTAAACAAGCTAGTTTTGCTAGTAGGATGCAGTGTCTTGTGATAGTCATTGCATAGTTGTGTACTGTTGGGGGTACTCGAGGACCAGGATTGGTTAACACTGGACTAGTGTAACTTACTTTACCAACTTTAAATCAACCCTGTAGTAGTCCATCAGATTTAACGTTATCCCCTTCAATGAATCTAGCCTCTAACTTAATGTCTGGGTTCCATATATTTTTCAGCCTCGTGACCACACTGCAAATTCCAATATTTCACTGCTGTTGGGCTAAACTATTTGGAAACTGGATATATGTCTAGCTAGTCCACATGATGAGTAAAAGTGCAGACTTTGAAACCTAAATAAGTGTTGCAAAGCTAAAACTTATAAGAGAAAAACACTAGGCAATTTTTTAATCTAACCTTTTTTTACTTGGTAAGTCAATTAAATACAAATTCTTATTTACAATGACGGCCAAACCCGGAGGACGGTAGGCCAATTGTGCTCCACCCTATAGGACTCCCAATCACGGCCTGGATGTGAGCAATTTTTTTTTTGATTAGCTTAAAGACAAGAATTACTTCCACAACCCTTCTAATTTACAGGGGCGCTGTGTGTGTAATTAACGTTACTATCAGACCCTCTGTCAAATGCATCAGCTCATCTGTTCTGTTAGTGGAGGGGAAATGGACTACACAAAGGTAAGGATAAAGGCAGGGATAGCCAGAAATGACAAAATACAGATACATTGATCGTTATATTTTGTATCAAAATAAACTACAAAATATGTGTGCAAATAAACACTACATGGCCAAAAGTATGTGGATACTCCTTCTGATTAGTGGATTCGCTATTTCAGCCACACACGTTTCTGACAGGTGTATAAAATCGAGCACACAGGTCGGCAATCTCCATAGACAAACATTGGCAGTAGACTGGCCCATACTGTAGAGTTCATGGTCTTTCAACTTCATAGGATGCCACCTTTCCAACCAGTCGGATTGTAAAATTTCTGCCCTGGTCAAGTGTTTTTGGTTACTATATAATTCTGTATGTGTTATTGCATCGTTTTGATGTCTTCACTCTTATTCTACAGTGTAGAAAATACTAAAAGGTAAGAAAAACCCTTGAATGAGTAGGTGTCAACTTTTTGACTGGTATTGTACATTTATATTTAATTCATTTAGCGGATGCTTTTATCACACCATAGTGCTATCAGACTTCTGATTCCAATGTAGGGTGAAAGGGGAGCCACAAAATTTGAACCACTACACAAAATTATATAGTAAAATATTTTGCTTTTTGAAAATACAAAGTACATTGGAGTTTAGTTCAGCCCAGTGTAATTCAAAATATGTGTTTTTAATACATAACATAAATTAGGCAGGTAGCCTGGTGGTTAGAGCATTGGGCCAGTATTGAATCCCTAAGCTGACAAGGTTAAAATCTGTCGTTCTGCCCCTGAGCAAGGCAGTTAACCCACTGTTCCCCGAGCGCCATGGATGTTGATTTAAGGCAGCCCCCCCGACCCTCTATGATTCAGAGGTGTTGGGTTAAATATGGAAGACACATTTCAGTTGGACGACTGAATAGGTATTCCCCTTTCCCTAAATACTGGTCATCTCTGCTTATGGAGCCTTTTAGCAGCTCAGCTGACACACACGCATGCACAGGGCCATAGGGGTGTTGGAAATCTCTCTTCTCACACTCGTTAGTAGCTACTTTAAACTTGTGCCCTTATGAAAAGGAATGTACGTAGTGTTCCCATACAAAACGTTGTTTAGTCAGATGTTAAGTAGCAAGTTGGGCTACAGTGTCTTTCTGTTGGGGTGGGGTTGTAAAATAGTGTAATAATGTGGGGTTGTTCTAAAATAGCCAGGCCAAAATGTCAGGGTAATAAGACACCCCCTGAGAGTTCACCTCTTTACTCTCTTCACTCCCTTCTCCTTGGCCATAAGTAACCCTTCTATGTTTGCAGATATGTAAGTTGTTTACAATATGGTGGAAACTCCACCATTACACTGCCTATAGCTTACCTATCCAGAGCCAAGTAAACAACATTGTTACTTACGGTTAAGGGGAGGGGTAGGGAGGGAGTTGAGACACTGCCCAGTAATGTCACTCGCTATTCTCATAAACACAGGGCCAACCTCCTGATATCCTACTCAAACACCACATTCTATTTTTCAATGGTTGTAAATAGACCTACCGTGATGATTGTGCTTGAATAGTTTTCCTAAGTACTGTGTGAGATATGGAACAAAACAACAACGCATCTAGCTATCTGTTTGAAAGTGATTGGAAAATGTTGACCCACTTTCTGAACCGTTCCACCTCACGTCCCATTGACCCAATTGGCTTACTTTTTATTACATAGGAGCCTACAATGTGCAACTACTACAAGCTGCAATGTTGCAACGATGTTTCGGCTTAATAAAATCCAGGGAACACTTGATAAAGTAGCTAGTGCTTACTCTGGGATATGCATCCAGTGTATCAGCTACAATGACAGGCTGCAGTGCTTTCCCTACACCCCTAGAGTACCATCTCTAACTGTCTCTGCTTCTCTTGCCCCCTCCCTCGCTGACCTCCAGGATCTTTGTCTGCTCCTTCTAACTCTCTCCTCTTCTTATCCTCCCTTCTCCAGGCTCTTGGCCTGCTCGTCACCGACGCCCAGGTGACCGAGATGGAAAGCCACGCTGAGGACATCGACTTTGCCATGGCGGCGGAGGAGGAGAGCAAGCTGAGGCACGATGTCATGGCCCACGTCCACACTTTCGCCCACTGCTGCCCCACCGCTGCTCCCATCATCCACCTGGGCGCCACTTCCTGTTACGTGGGAGACAACACGGTAAGAGAAGCCCGACAACCACGTTATTTTAGGATGAGTGTGCTTAATGGTCATGTTTGTTTCTCATGGGTGTATATATACGACTGAGATTTTTATTAATATTGACTGATATACCTGCTTTTTTTTTCTCCCAGGATTTGATCCTGCTTCGTGACGGTTTTGACATTCTCCTGCCGAAGGTAAATTAGTTGTTTTAGACCAGGAAGGATTAATACTACTACCCCCAGGGCAGCACTAGATACTGATAGTATAGTGTAAAGTTATGTGCAACTTTGTTGAAAATGTCTGCGAAAGTCGAACAAGGATGATCCTATATATCCTCATCACTTCCGTAAACTAAAAACAGTATTCTTTCTCTATAGTTGGCCAGAGTGATCGACAGACTGTCAAACTTTGCTGAAAAATACGCTGGTCTCCCCACCCTGGGTTTCACACATTACCAGTAAGTATGAACACCCCAGGAGGTTCGAACGTCTTTATTAGTCCATGAGCATGACCCTCAAATTTGGGCTGTCGGGCTCACTTGGGCCGACGATGTCTCAGTGATTTTCTTCAAGGTTTGTGTCTCTAGAGTTGGAAAATGTGTGATAGCAGTGCAGCAATGGTAGCGTTCTCTGTGTTATCACTCTTGATTTCATCCCTCCATCCCATTTATTTTCCCCATAGGGATTTTACCCTATGACAAACAATGTCAGTTTTGAACAATGTATTGTTCACGTATAGCCTTTAATCCTATATCATTGGAAAGCTTAGCTTCATAGCTATCCACCAGACATATTTTTGGAATGTTCAGGTCAACCTGAACCTTTGACCCCTAGGGTACATATAATATTTTATCTGTGTAAATCACTTCAAGGAAACCCTGATGCATTTTAATCTTTGTTTGACAAGTGGTTCTGAAAGGAAGTTGAAGCCACATAATTCCATGTAGTGGGGCAGATATGTTTTTGGATTGTAACTTTGATGGAGGCACCACATTTCACACACACTGCTAGAACAGGCCCTTTAAAAAATATTTGTAAATACAGGGCCATCACAGGATTTGCGTATTAACTCCACAGAAACCTTTTTCCTATATGGCCGCCAAGTAACTCAATAGGGTCTTATTGTGTCAACTTCACACGATCATACCTGTATGAATGTAACTGTAGCGTGCCCAATAATATCATAACATGCTCATAGTCATGTAGAATACACAACCAAATGAGCCGGCTGTGCAGATATAAAGATTATTCACAGAACTGTAAGAATGTGCCTACAAATCTGTCTGAATTGCTTATTTCTGAAGATGTCATGATCAATAACTGCAATGTTTTCTCTTCAAACATGTCAAATGGATATGTACAAGTGAATAGTCATGGATGTGAGCTGATTAACATTCTATACAATGTTATCCTATTAACTGTTGGGAGTACCCTTTCAGAACCACTTGTCCAACAAAGATACAAATGTATCAGGGTGTCCTTTTAAAGCAATTTATACAGGTAATTATGATATGTACCCTAGAAGTCAAAGGTCAAGGTTATGTTGACCTGAAAATCCCAAAATGTTTTGACTGATTGGTATCTGTGAATCTAAGCTTTCCAGTGATATATAATTCAAGGGTATACGTGAGCATATAACTTGTTGCATACTGACACATTTCTTACTCTAGTGACTATAGACTTTCAAGGTAATCACTGAGACATCGTCAGCCCGACCAATCCCCCCCCCTGGCTCATGGACTATATGTGCCATTGTGGATACAGGTGAAGTCTGAAGTTTACATACACTTAGGTTGGAGTCATTAACTCATTTTTCAACCAATCCACAAATTTCTTGTTAACAAACTATAGTTTTGGCAAGTCGATTAGGACATCTACATTGTGCATGACACAAGTAATTTTTCAAACAGTTGTTTACAGACAGATTATTTCACTTATAATTCACTGTATCACTATTCCAGTGGGTCAGAAGTTTACATACGCTAAGTTGACTGTGCCTTTTTAAACAGCTTGGAAAATTCCATAAAATTATGGCTTTAGAAGCTTCTGATAGGCCAATTGATATAATTTGAGTCAATTGGAGGTGTACCTGTGGATGTATTTCAAGGCCTACCTTCAAACTCAGTGCCTCCTTGCTTGACATCATGGGAAAATCAAAATAAATCAGCCAAGGCCTCAGAAAAAAAAATGGTAGACCTCCACAAGTCTGGTTCATCCTTGGGAGCAACTTCCAAACGCCTGAAGGTACCACGTTCATCTGCACAAACAATAGTACGCAAGTGTAAACACCATGGGACCACGTAGCCGTCATACCTCTCAGGAAGGATATGCGTTCTTCAAGAGATGAAAGTGCAAATCAATCCCAGAACAACAGCAAAGGACCTTGTGAAGATGCTGGAGGAAACCGGTACAAAAGTATCTATATCCAGAGTAAAAGAACAGGGGTGGCAACATCATGTTTTGGCGGTGCTTTGCTGGAAGAGGGACTGGTGCACTTCACAAAATAGATGGCATCTTCAAGGAAAATTAAGGAAAATTACGTGGATATATTGAAGCAACATCTCAAGACCTCGGTCAGGAAGTTAAAGCTTGGTTGCAAATGGGTCTTCCAAATGGACAATGACCCCAAGCATACTTGTGGCAAAATGGCTTAAGGACAAGAAAGTCAAGGTATTGGAGTGGCCATCACAAAGCTCTGATCTCAATCCTATAGAAAAGTTGTGGGTAGAACTGAAAAAGTGTGTGCAAGCAAGGAGGCCTACAAACCTGACTCAGGTACACCAGCTCTGTCAGGGGGAATGGGCCAAAATTCACCCAACGTATTGTGGGATGCTTGTGGAAGGCTACCCAAAACATTTGACCCAAGTTAAACAATTTAAAGGCAATGCTATCAAATTTGAATTGATTATATGTAAACTTCTGACCCACTGGGAATGTGATGAAAGAAATAAAATATTAAATAAATAATTCTCTCTACTATTTCTCTGACATTTCACATTAAAATAAAGTGGGGATCCTAACTGACCTAAGACAGGGAATTTTTACTAGGATTACATTTGAGGAATTGTGAAACTGAGTTTAAACTTCCGACTTCAACTGTATATCCCATTTGTCTGTGAACACTCATGTTCCTGTTGGCAGTTGATGTTATTCTTCAATAACACAAACCGCAAAGCAAATCGGGGGGAGAAAAATGTATTCATTTGAAAAGGAGAAATCATAGCTGTTATGCTGGGTGGTAATGTTCATTCCCCCTGTCCTCAACTTTTCTCCACAGAACAAAGGAACACAATGCCATTTATACCCCCCTCCCCACCCTAGCCTGGGGTTGACCAATCAGAAGTCCTTGCAGTACAACTGGGCCAATGGCCAAATAACAAGTATCCTGCTCCAGTCTCAATGTACAGATCAATGAAAACGTGGCACACGTAGCTCCTGAGTCTGACATTTCCAAAGATTCTGAACAGCTGTTGAACTGAAGACCAATTATTTGACAATTCCCTATTGACCATTGGTACTCTATTTACTTTTTAGTTCTCCTGTCCTCTCATCCTCTACGTTGTGTATCTTCAAAATATTCTTATATTCCTCTAGGATTAAAGCGATGTATTGTGCACTTTAATCTCTGGCCTATTTCTGTCTTCATCTTTCTGTTTTTATTTGAATCTTTTTATTATTTTTTTCATTTTATTTGAACTTTTCTTCTCACCTTTCTGTATTTTTTTCTTCTCCACCTCTCTCTCGCTCTACCAGGCCGGCCCAGTTGACCACAGTGGGTAAGAGAGCATGTCTGTGGCTCCAGGACTTGGCCATGGACATGCGGAACCTTCAGCGTGCCCGCGAAGACCTG
Source organism: Oncorhynchus clarkii lewisi (assembly GCF_045791955.1). Lineage (NCBI taxonomy): Eukaryota > Metazoa > Chordata > Actinopteri > Salmoniformes > Salmonidae > Oncorhynchus > Oncorhynchus clarkii. The sequence goes on along the minus strand of NC_092158.1, from coordinate 65,160,032 downwards.
CGTTTCCGGGGGGTGAAGGGTACTACGGGCACCCAGGCCAGCTTTCTGCAGCTCTTCCAGGGGGACCATGATAAGGTGGAGGATCTGGACAGAATGGTCACAGAGATGGCAGGCTTCAAAAAGTGAGTTTAATTTATACTTTTGTCAACAGTCTCTTGAGTTTCCTATCTACCACAAGTTTTGTAATTTGAGGCTAGTAAAAACAGATCCCTCAACTTTTTTTATTTTTAGGTTTATGTTCTCTAATCCTGTTCATTTTTCCTCCCAGGGCCTACATGGTGACCGGACAGACGTACAGTCGTAAGGTGGACATTGACTCCCTCTCTCACCTGGCCAGCATGGGAGCCACCATCCACAAGGTCGAGATGAGATTTTACTTTAGTGGAAATGTTTGTCATCCTTACAGCCCTAAGTCACAAGTCTATATACGGAGAAACAATGCCTCCTGGTGGTCTTTAACAGTAGTTGAATGACCCACAGGTAATAAATTATACTCTCCTCCTCAGATCTGCACTGACATCCGCCTGCTGGCTAACCTTAAAGAGATTGAGGAGCCTTTTGAGAAGGAGCAGATCGGTGAGTTATAAGAAGGAAATGTATCGAACTTCCTACCCAGGTATAGGGGAATCTAATCCCGAAACTAGGGTGACTCTCGATTCCTCTCTCCTTGCATCTTTCTCAAAGCGGATTGGAGCAAAAGATCAGAAGATCCTTTACCTCTGATCTTCTGCTCCAATGTGCTTTGACAAGGAGCTGTAGAGGAAGGATGTGAGGAATCAATAATATACAATTGAGTTTCAGCCCTAGATTTCACTTTGATTAAGGCACCAACCAGTAAATCATCCTGATGACTCAGAGTAAACAGCTAGTTTAAGTTATTTCCTAAATGCCAACCCATTGTTACTTGTCTGGGTCCCACTGACAAGTCTCTCCCCCACCAGGCTCCAGTGCCATGGCCTACAAGAGGAACCCAATGCGTTGTGAGCGTTGCTGTAGTCTGGCCCGCCACCTGATAGCGCTGCTTGCTGATCCCCTCCAGACCGCCTCTGTCCAGTGGCTGGAAAGAACACTAGATGACAGTGCCAACAGGAGAATCTCCCTCCCGGAGTCTTTCCTTACTGCTGACATCATCCTCAGCACCCTGCAGAACATCACTGAAGGTCTGGTGGTCTACCCCAAGGTAGAGTCATTGAGGTTTTTTAGATAATTAGATGTAGTAAGCTTCTCCAGACAGAAATTAAGGATAAAAACACAATAAACCGGAATGTTTTTTTTTTTTTACCATTGTCCTCAAGGTATTATCACCAGCGTTTTAAACCTTGTCATTTCATGAGTCCACAACTGCATATCTGCACACAGAGGAACAACATTCAACTCACACTGTCTTGCAGGTCATCAGACTGTTAAACAGCCATCACTAACACAGAGGCTGCTGCCTACATACAGACATGGGCTACTTTTTTGATCACTAGTTTTTTACCATTGTCCTCAAGGTATTATCACCAGCGTTTTAAACCTTGGGGAATGGTTAGATATTGCTGCACTGTCGGCACTAGAAGCACAAGCTTTTCGCTACACTCACATTAACATTTGCTAACTGTGTGTATGTGACCAATAAAATGTGATTTGATGTTATGTGGGGGTGTAACGGTGCACATTCGTATCCGTACCATTCGGTACGGGGACCTCTGTTTGGTCAGCACTTTGAGTGAATATAGCACACACACACACACAGTTGAAGTCAAAGGTTTACATGCACTAAGTTGACTGTGTCTTTAAACAGCTTGGAAAATTCCAGAAAATAATGTCATGGCTTTAGAAGCTTCTGATAGTCCAATTGACATATGAGTCAATTGGAGGTGTACCTGTGGATGTATTTCAAGGCCTACCATCAAACTCTGTGCCTCTTTTGCTTGACATCATGGGAAAATCTAAAGGAAATCAGCCAAGAAAAATGTGTAAACCTCCACAAGTCTGGTTCATCCTTGGGAACCATTTCCAAATGCCTGAAGGTACCACGTGTCATATTGTTTGTACAGATGAACAAGTATAAACACCATGGGACCAGGCAGCTGTCATACCGCTCAGGAAGGAGACGTACTTTGGTGCAAAAAGTGCAAATCAGTCCCAGAACAACAGCAAAGGACCTTGTGAAGATGCTGGAGGAAACAGGTACAGAAGTATCTATATCCACAGTAAAACGTGTCCTATATCGACATAACCTGAAAGGCCGCTCAGCAAGGAAGAAGCCACTGCTCCATAACCGCCATAAAAAAATCCAGACTATGGTTTGCAACTGCACATGGGGACAAAGATTGTACTTTTTGGAGGAATGTCCTCTGGTCTGATGAAACAAAAAAATAACCCTTTGATAATGACCATTATGTTTGGAGGAAAAAAGGGGAGGCTTGCAAGCCAATGAACACCATCCCAACCGTGAAGCATGGGGGTGGCAGTATCATGTTGTGGGTGTGCTTTGCTGCAGGAGGGACTGGTACACTTCACAAAATAGATGGCATCATGAGGGGGGGAAATTGTGTGGATAAATTGAAGCAACATCTCAAGACATCAGGAAGTTAAAGCTTGGTTGCAAATGGGTCTTCCAAATGGACAATGACCACAAGCATACTTCCAAAGTTGTGGAAGGTATTGGAGTGACCATCACAAAGCCCCGACCTCAATCCTATAGAAAATTTGTGGGCAGAAGTGAAAAAACGTGTGTGAGCCAGGAGACCTACAAACCTGGGTACACCAGCTCTGTCAGGAGGAATGAGCCAAAATTCACCCCATTTATTGTGGGATGCTTGTGGAAGGCTACCTGAAATCTTTGACCCAAGTTAAACAATTTAAAGGCAATACACTTAATTGGTATTTGGTAGCATGTAAACTTCTGACCCACTGGGAATGTGAAAGAAATAAAAGCTGAAGTAAATCGTTCTCTACTATTTTTCTGACTTCACAATAACGTGGTGATCCTAACTGCCCTAAGACAGGGAATTTTTACTAGGATTAAATGTCAGGAATTGTGAAACTGATTTTATATGTATTTGGCTAAGGTGTATGTAAACTTCCGACTTCAACTGTGTGTGTGTATATATCTATCTCAGAATGGGATGATCCTCCATTTTGTTTAAATCTCCAGTTAGGGAACATTTTGGCTTCCTCGTAGAAGCAAAAATGTATTGAACTTATTAGAGCATTAATTTGCCCAAGATAAGACGTGAAAAAAATGCACAAGTCATTAGTGTATTCCTTCAACTTTCTGAAGAGGCAATTGTGCGGGATGCCCCTGTCTGTGTATAGCTGTACACGATGATGCTAAGGACAGCTGTCTTCTGGTAGAGGGAAAGTCTTTCCCCAAAACCTTCTCAATGAAATGTTAACTACAAAGTAAAGTATTCAGACCCTTTGACTTTTTCCACATTTTGTTACGTTACAGCCTAAATCAATTTTAGAATAAATAAAAATGTACACACAATACTCCATAATGACAAAGCGAAAACACGTTACAAAATAAAACACCTTATTTACACAAGTATTCAGACCCTTTGCTATGAGACTCGTAATTGAACTCTGGTGCATCATATTTCCATTCATCATCCTTGAGATGTTGCTACAACTTGATTGGGGTCTATCTGTGGTAAATTTAAATTGATTGGACATGATTTGGAAAGGCACACACCTGTCAATACAAGGTCCCATAGTTGACAGTGCATGTCAGAGAGAACCAAGCCATGAGTTTGAAGGAATTGTCCGTAGAGCCCCGAGACAGGATTGTGTCGAGGCACAGATCTGGGGAAGGGTACCAAAACATTTCTGCAGCACTGAAGATCTCCAAGAACACAGTGGTCTCCATTCTTAAATTTTAAGAAATTTGGAACCACCAATACTCTTCCTAGAGCTGGCTGCCTGGCCAAACTGAGAATTTGGGAGAGAAGGGCCTTGGTCATGAAGGTGACCAAGAACCCGATGGTCACTCTGACAGATCTCTAGAGTTCCTCTGTGGAGATGGGAGAACCTTCCAGAAGGACAACCATCTCTGCAGCACTCCAACAATCAGGCCTTTATGGTACAGTGGCCAGACGGAAGCCACTCCTCATTAAAAGGCACATGACAGCCCGCTTGGAGTTTGCCAAAAGGCACCTAAAGACTTTCAGACCGTGAGAAATAAGATTCTCTGGTCTGATGAAACTAAGATTGAACTTTTTGGCCAGAATGACAAATGTCACTTTTGGAGGAAACCTGGAACCATCCCTACAGTGAACCATGGTGGTGGCAGCATCATGCTGTTGGGGTGTTTTTCAGCGGCAGGGACTGGGAGACTAGTCAGGATCGAGCAAAAGTAACGAAGCAAAGTACAGTGCGATCCTTGATGAAAGCCTGCTCCGGAGCTCAGACTGGGGCGAAGATTCACATTCCAACAGGGCAACGACCCTAAGCACACAGCCAAGACAACACAGGAGTGGCTTTGGGAGTCTCTGAATGTCCTTGAGGGGCCCAGCCAGAGCCTGAACTTAAACCTGATCGATCATCTCTGGAGAGACTCTCCCCATCCAACCTGACAGAGCTTGAGATGATCTGCAGAAAAGAATGGGAGAAACTCCCCAAATACAGGTATGCCAAGCTTGTAGCGTCATACCCAAGAAGGCTTGAGGCTTTAATCGCTGCCAAAGGTGCTTCAACAAAAGTACTGAGTAAAGTGTTTGAATACTTATATTAATTGAATGTTTCATTTAAAAAATATACATGTATAAAAATTAGCTTAGCTTTTTTGCTTTGTCATTATGGGGTATTGTGTGTAGATTGATGGGGGGAAAAATGTAATCAATTTTACAATAAGGCTGTAACCTAACAAAATGTGCAAAATACTTTCCGAAGTCACTGTTTACCTGGCAGAATGATCTCATGATTATTTGCATCAATCCAGTGGTGTTTTGATCAGCAAACTCTGCAATCATGTGTGCTACAGAAACACTGTTAACCAAGCAAGGCTCTTGCTGGTGTGCACCTAAATGAAAGGTTATCTTCACCCAAAAATGAAATGTATTTGTTTTTTTGCCAGACCTAAAATGTCTGGTGCATTGTTTTGTTTTTCTTTTAGTGTTTTTTAGTGGAAATCAGAAACCTGGAAAAACAAAAACATTTTCATTGGGCCCGACATTATATGGCTCATGATCTGTTCCTGGGTTAGTTTGACATATTTTGCCAAAACTAAAATTAACTACAGTAACTGTTGCCTTTTTAAAAATGTCCTGCTCTACCGAAACTGAACCGTGACCCCAAAACCGCAATACGTACCGAACCCTGGGTTTGGTGAACCGTTACACTCCTAATGTAATGTATCCCTTTCTCATCATTTTCATCTTTCCCCCTCGCTTTCTCTCATCCTCTCTCGCGCTCTCTCAGGTGATAGAGAGACACATCCGTCATGAGCTTCCCTTCATGGCTACAGAGAACATCATCATGGCTATGGTGAAGGCTGGAGGCAACAGACAGGTACACACCCTTCTAGCGAAAGAGATGTCTGGTGTATGAGTCAACCTTTTTTTAAAGGTATCTGTAACCAACAGATGCTTATCTATATTCCCAGTCAAAACCTTTGAAATGGTTGCATGTTGCGTATTTATATTTTTGTGTAATCACACAGTAACAGTTTCTCTTGCCTGTGTTCTTGCTCCAGGACTGCCATGAGAAGATCCGTGTGTTGTCCCAGCAGGCTGCAAACGTAGTGAAACAGGAGGGGGGGGACAATGACCTCTTGGCCAGGGTCCAGGCTGACCCCTACTTCGCCCCTATCCTGGGCCATCTTGACAACATCCTGGACCCCAAGACCTTCATCGGCCGCGCCCCCCAACAGGTGCTATACAGAACACCCCACTACCCGTTATCTTTGTTTTTCACAACTTGGCCTCAGAGTATTGTAAAATCTTTAGTTTAACCTTTAGTTAAACAGAAAATAATCTCCAGCACACTTGGTACAGATTTCATGGTGGCAAAATATCCATTCAATCTGAGCATCAATATCACCAGTGTGCTCTTTGGTATTTAGTAGAGTATACAGATTTTCTCTATGCGCTTATAGTTGACGCACCCTAACTCATCATTCTGTCTCCCTCTCAGGTGGCAAGGTTTCTCTCTGAGGAGGTACGTCCTCTGCTGGAACCTTACAAGGCCGAGATTGACGTCAAATTTGAGCTGGAGCTCTAAAACAGGGGACACTGACCTAAAAAACGACTAACACTGACAATTCTGAAATTATTATATTATTTTGCAGGTCAGGAGTGGCCTTTTCACTAAAACACATACTCTTACACACCAAAATAAACCGCATGACTGACTAATTGCATGCTGTATTGTAAGACAATTAAAGACTGAAATCAAAAGTCGGTGAGTTTGTAATGATGTAATGCTTAACTAGCAGGGTTACAACGTATACATACAGTTGAAGTCGGAAGTTTACATACACCTTAGCCAAATACATTCAACTCAGTTTTTCACAATTACTGACATTTAATCCTAGTAAAAATTCCCTGTCTTAGGTCAGTTAGGATCACCACTTTATTTTAAGAATGTGACATGTCAGAATAACAGCAGAGAGAATGATTTATTTCAGCTTTTATTTCTTTCATCACATTCCCAGGAGCTCAGAAGTGTACATACACTCAATTTGTATTTGGTAGCATTGACTTTAAATTGTTTAATTTGGGTAAAACGCTTCAGGTAGCCTTTCACAAGCTTCCCACAATAAGTTGGGTGAATTGTGGCCCTTTCCTCCTGACAGAGCTGGTGTAACTGAGTCAGGTTTGTAGGCCTCCTTGCTCGCACAAGCTTTTTCAGTTATGCCCACAAAAATATCCTTTGGATTGAGGTCGGGGCTTTGTGATGGCCACTCCAATACCTTGACTTTCTTGTCCTTTTTGCCACAATTTTGGAAGTATGCTTGGGGTCATTGTCCATTTGTAAGACCATTTGCGACCAAGCTTTAACTTCCTGACTGATATATCCACATTATTTTCCTCCTCGTGATGCCATCTATTTTGTGAAGGGCACCAGTCCCTCCTGCAGCAAAGTACCCCCACAACATGATTCTGCCACCCCCGTGCTTCACGGTTGGGATGGTGTTCTTCATCTTGCAAGCCTCCCCCTTTTTCCTTCAAACATAACGATGGATATTATGGCCAAACAGTTCTATTTTTGTTTCATCAGACCAGAGGACATTTCTCCAGAAAGTACGATCTTTGTCCCCATGTGCAGTGGTAAACCGTAGTTAGGCTTTTTTTATGGGGGTTTTGGAGCAGTGGCTTCTTCCTTGCTGAGCGGCCTTTCAGGTTTATGTCGATATAGGGCTCGTTTTACTGTGGAAATAGATACTTTTGTACCTGTTTCCTCCAGCATCTTTGCAAGGTCCTTTGCTGCTGTTCTGGGATTACTTTTCACACCAAAGTACATTCATCTCTAGGAGACATAACGCGTCTCCTTCCTGAGCGTATGACAGCTGCATGGTCCCATGGTGTTCATACTTGCGTACTATTGTTTGTACAGATGAATGTGGTACCTTCATGCGTTTGGAAATTGCTCCCAAGGATGAACCAGACTTGTGGAGGTCTACAATTTTTTTCTTGGCTGATTTATTTTGATTTTCCCATGATGTCAAGCAAAAAGGCAGAGTTTGAAGGTAGGCCTTGAAATACATCCACGGGTACACCTCCAGTTAACACAAATGATGTCAATTAGCCTCTATTTCTGGAATTTTCCAAGCTGTTTTAAAGGCACAGTCAACTTAGTATGTAAACTTCTGACCCACTGGAATTGTGATACAGTGAAATAATCTGTCTAACAATTGTTGGAAAAATAACTTGTCATGCACAAAGTAGATGGCCTAACGAGAAATGTGTGGAATGGTTGAAAAACGAGTTCATGGCTCCAACCTAAGTGTATGTAAACTTCAACTGTGTGAAATCTGAAATTTCAGGGCCTATGTCTGAATTCCATACTGTTCCAACACTACATTTTCCTAAATGAATGTATTATTCACCAAGTAAAACATCAACATGGTGTTTAATTAAATAACTTGTTAGCTATTTGAGGCACCATAAACCTATTGAGACTAAAGGACCCAGCTTCCACTTCAAATGGATTGGGTCAAAGGTCCTTTGTCCAACCAATCTTTATTACCAAGAGCGTCGTCATAGGAAGCTGATGATATTGGTGCAGTGGAACCATTATTACACTCATTTATTACTTTGTATTTAACTTATCTAATGCTCAACAGTAGACGCCCTGTTACAGCTTTCAGTCTAGAGAGAAAGAAGAGTATATCAAGTCCTTCTGATAGATTTTTGGTTTCACTATGTGGATGTACAATAATTTATGGTAATGTGGTTGTGTGTGTGTGTGAGTGAGAGAGCGAGGTGTGCAGAGGAAGCCCACAGCTTGTACAGTATGTTACTGGGAGGAACGAGTGCAAATAGTTGTGAATCAGGACATTGTTGGCTAGACTGTTACCGTAATGTCTTGCAGAGCAAACCCCTTTCAAAAATGTACTTTCAAAAAATGAATGCTTCTAAGTAGAATAGTTACACAATCTAATAATATATTTTTTTGTATATAGTGCTTTTCATTACAAAGAGAATTTCAAATATGCTTTGAAAACAATCATCCATTCCGTGTTCTGGCAGTGGCAAGTGCTGGTGTTCCACAGCTGACCGGGTGTTGAGGCAGTTCAGAAAGGCAGTGGCAGTGGAAGGAGTGTTGCTGGTACAGGAAGGGAGAAGTGTCAATCAGATACTGTAGATGGGGCCCGGAGCTCAGGTACCTTTGCTGTATCCTCCACAATGTGTTTTAAAAAAAAATCTAGGATATACACTTAACATACATGAATAGAAATAATCCCATTAAGTACAGTATTAACAAGGAAATTCACGTATGTGTCTAAGTTCCCCAGTTCCGCTCACAATGGGCATGATCCGATGCTCAGACATGAACTATGTCCTTACCTGTTTCCTCATGGTGATACGTGGCAACTTTATTTTTGAATGAATCAAATTATAACACTGTCATGGTCTAAATCGCTATCGGATCACATCTTCACACTTCAATCAATACTGTCATCCTCATACCAATCTTCGTTATCACCATTATAATAATATAAAATATCTAAGCCCCGCGGCGTATTATTTCTTAATCCAGCCCCTGACCCAATGTAATAATTGTACCATACAACCCTCTCTCTGGTAAAGCGAGTGAGAAACAACTTTCTTCTGGTGTTATTACGGTATATTTGACAGTGACGGCCAAGGGGGAGAGGCATTTCCTCTATTGAGGAGAAAGTCAAGAGGTTGGGTCAGCTTTACCTCCCATCTACATACAAGAAAACTGTGACTTTAAACCACTTTTTACTTAACTTCTCTTTCTCTGACAGTTAAATATGATTTTATTCTAGGTTACTATGTCATAGAGCTTGCAGGAAAGGCATTTCACTCTACTTGTGCATGTGACATTAACTTGAAATATGAAACTTGTCAATATATCTTATTTTGTGTAAATAGTGTCTTTGACATTATTGCTCTTTCTGTATCTTGCTTTCCTCTCTTTCCTTTTAAGTAACGACTTTTTTGGGTGTCATTTGATGAGGTTTTAACAGTCTGGAAGAGCAAGGAGCTTATTTAAACTAGACAGTTATTTTTCTGTGCTTCCATTCTCTTCCTATCACTCAAAATGATTTCTCAATTGAGTAAGCCTGTAGCTTCAAACGTTCCTTTTCACCTCATCAGCTTTGTTCCTGTAAGATGTGTACGAACAGATAATCAACAGATACTTCTCTTTACCGGACCAGGGCTCAAATACTATTTCAGTTATTTCAATTACGTTCACATCCATTTCAAATGAAGTTTTCAGATGTTTTTATTATTATTTGAAAGTAGTCGAATATTGGAATGTATTTGGAAGTATACTTGGAAAGTATTGACATATATTTGAAAATATTCAAATACAACTAAATACTCCGATGCATTTGAAATAATGAATTTGAAAAATATTTTCAAAGTATCTTTTTTTATATGAAATGATTTGACAATAAATTCAAATACTTCCAATAGAAGTAGTTGACTTTGGTCACGTTATTTAAAAGTACTCAAATACACAGAAAATGTGTATTTCATAATTTGTTATTTAAATACTTTGTTTATTTAAACTCGGGGAAGGATTCTACATGGCATTGAAAGCAACTACTGTACACAACTACTGTACACAGGAGTAATTGTGTCTGTCCCAGGTGACCTAAGTGGACCATTATGTGGCTCTGGGCACTGCTTCCGATCTGCTTGGCGGTGTTTGGCACTGTGGGCATATGGGTTGTGTAAGTATTTATCTGACGTCCGTGTGTGCTCTCCTCTTCAGCCACTTCTTTATTAGCAATAGGCAGAAGAATACTGTGGTCACTTATGCTACAATGATATGGCAATGATGATGATGGAGAAAATGTTCATGTTTACTTACTTTCAGTACAAGTAACAAAAATAGAGCACTTGTGCTCTGAGTCACCCTCCACAGGGTTTTGTCTGGAAGATATACAGCGCCTTTGAAAAGTATTCAGACCCCTTGACTTTTTTCCACATTTTGTTATGTTACAGCCTTATTTTAGAATTGAATAAATAAATGTTTTTTAAAAACTTAGCAATCTACTCACAATCCCCCGTAATGACAAAGTGAAAACAGGTTTTTAGAAATGTTTGCAAATGTATTAAAAATAAAAAACAGAAATACCTTATTTACATAAGTTTTCAGACCCTTTGCTATGACACTCGAAGTGGAGGTCAGGTGCATCCTGTTTCCATTGATCATCCATGAGATGTTTCTACAACATGATTGGAGTTCACCTGTGGTAAATTCAATTGATTGGACGTGATTTGGAAAGGCACACACCTGACGATATAAGGTCCCACAGTTGACAGTGCATGTAAGAGCAAAAACCAAGCCAAGAGGTCAAAGGAATTGTCCGTAGAGCCCCGAGACAGGATTGTGTCAAGGCACAGATCTAGGGAAGAGTACCAAAATATTTCTGTAGCACTGAAGGTCCCCAGGAACACAGTGGTTTGGAAACACCAAGACCTTTCCTAGAGCTGGCCATCCGGACAAACTGAGCAATCGGGGGAGAAGAGCCTTGGTCAGGGAGGTGACCAAGAACCCGATGGTCACTCTGACAGATCTGTGGAGATGGGAGAACCTTCCAGAAGGACAACCATCTCTGCAGCACTCCACCAATCAGGCCTTTATGGTAGAGTGGCCTGATGGAAGCCACTCCTCAGTAAAAGGCACATGACAGCCCACTTGGAGATGGCCAAAAGGCACTTAGACTTTCAGACCAAGAGAAATAAGATTCTCCTACGGTGAACCATGGTGGTGGCAGCATCATTCTGTTTGGATGTTTTTCAGCGGAAGGGACTGTGAGACTAGTCAGGATCAAGCGAAAGATGAACAGAGCAAAGTACAGAGAGATCCTTGATGAAAACCTGCTCCAGAGTGTTCAGGACCTCAGACTGGGGGTGAAGGCTCACCTTCCAACAGGACAACAACTCTAAGCACACAGCCAAGACAACACAGGAGTGGCTTTGGGACAAGTCTGGGACAAGCTTGTAGTGTCATACCCAAGAAGACTTGAGGCTGTAATCGTTGCCAAAGGTGCTTCAAAAAAGTACTGAGTAAAGGGTCTGAATACTTAAGTGAATTTGTATTATTTATTTTTGATAAATTAGCAAAAATATCTAAAATCCTATTTTTGCTTTGTCATTCTGGGGTATTGCGTGTTGATAGATGATGGAAACAAACAAATTAATATATTTTAGAATAAGGCTGTAACTTAACAAAATGTGGAAAAAGTGAAAGGGTCTGAATACTTGTCGAAGGCACTGTATGTTGTAATGGGAGGTATTAAAATACTAACTGCAGTTCTTGTTCTCGCCAGGTTTGGTATCGCTGTTTCGAATGAGACTGTTAACATCACAGACAGATTCCCCTACATCAGGTAGGAGTCACACTGGTCTTGCAATCAAGTCAATGTCTCACAGTACTCTATAAATATTCTCAATGGCATGGATCAAAATGAAAAGTGAATCATTGAGGAATCAACACTATATCACTTTAATATTAAAGTTATAACATTATTCAAATTGTATTTGTCGCACGGTATACATCGTCCAATTAAAATCATGCTTGTAGGTTCCTTCTCGACAATGCAACAACAATAAGAAATAAGAAAATATAAGAATACGAACATAACGCAAATGGCAGAAAATAAAATAAACATTTTAGCATACACAGAACGACCTCACTTTGTCAGGGCATGGACTTTACAATGTCAAGTTGGCTGGATGTGTTTTGGGGGACCATTATTGATACACAGGAAACTGTTGAGCGTGAAAAACCCAGCAGCATTGTACTTCTTTACACACTCAAATTGATGAGCCTGGTAACTACTATCATACCCCGTTCAAAGGCACTTCAATTTTTTTGTCTTGCCCATTGGCACACATACACAATCCATGTCTCAAGGCTTACAAATCCATCTTTAACCTGTCTCCTCCCCTTCATCTACACTGATTGAAGGGGATTTAACAGGTGACATCAATAAGGGTTCATAGGTTTCACCTGGTCAGTTTATGTCGTGGAAAGAGCAGGTGTTCTTAAGGTTTTGTACACTCAGTGTAAGTATAATACAGGAAAGCACAATTTATTGTCCAATATTTACACGTGTATTGGAGAGGGGTGCACGTGTATAAATTGAGCAGTATAATACGAGTCTGGTAGCAGCAGTTGTGATGTGTGTGTAATGAATGAATTTATGTGTGTGGGTGTGTGTGTATAATGAATGTATGAGTGTGTGTGTGCGTGAGTGCACGTGTGCTAAGTTGTGGAGAATCAGAGCAGGTGGTCAGTTCAAGTGTTCAGCAGTGAGCTCTGATTCTCCACACACTAGCACACATGCACTCACTCACAGACATACACAGTCCCAGGCCCAGATGCAACCGGTCAGGACGTGCAGCGGTACTATTTGGAGAGGACCCGGGGAGACATGCCGATAGCTAGCATGGTGTATTAAAGTTCACCCAAATTACAAAATGACATTGGTTTCCTTACCCTGTAAGCAGTCTATGGACAAGGTATGACTCCAAAGTGGCGCAGCTCAGTGCAAGAGGCGTCACTGCAGTCCCTGGTTCTAATCCAGGCTGCATCACATCCGGCCGTGATTGGGAGTCCCATTGGGTGGCGCACAATTGGCCGAGTGTCGTCCGGGGTAGGCCGTCATTGTAAAAAAGAATTTGTTCTTAACTGACTCGCCTAGTTTTAAAAAAGGTTACATTTAAAAAATGACAGCAATCCATGCTTTGGTTGTGTTTACCGGTCTGCAAGTCAATATTAGCTTCTTTGCGCTTCATGTCCAAATCATCTATAAGCAACTTCATTGAGTTACACACTCATTTTGTTTAGATACTTTAGGATAATTTGAAGCAAAAACTAAGATACATTTTTTTACATAAAGTATGAGAGGGAAACAATAAGGTGTGTATTGTGAAATCAACGAATACACATTTTGAGGTTCCTACGTCTGATATGATTTGTTTATAATCGTAGAGAATTCAAATGTGAATATTTTTGTTCCGTAGTGAATGTGGCACCTATAATCCTTAGAGCTGCATCTTTGCTCAGATCTGCAACGTCTGTGCTGTCCTGGGTAAGTGGGGCAAAATAGTATTTAGTCAGCCACCAATTGTGCAAGTTCTCCAACTTAAAAAGATGAGAGAGGCCTGTAATTTTCATCATAGGTACAATTAAACTATGACAGACAAAATGAGAAACAAAATTCCAGAAAATCACATTGTAGGATTTTTAATGAATTTATTTGCAAATTATGGTGGAAAATAAGTATTTGGTCAATAACAAAAGTTTATCTCAATACTTTGTTATATACCCTTTGTTGGCAATGACAGAGGTCAAACGTTTTCTGTAAGTCTTCACAAGGTTTTCACACACTGTTGCTGGTATTTTGGCCCATTCCTCCATGCAGATCTCCACTAGAGCAGTGGTGTTTTGGAGCTGTTGCTGGGCAACACGGACTTTCAACTCCCTCCAAAGATTTTCTATGGGGTTGAGATCTGGAGACTGGCTAGGCCACTCCAGGACCTTGAAATGCTTCTTACGAAGCCACTCCTTCGTTGCCTGGGCGGTGTGTTTGGGATCATTGTCATGCTGAAAGACCCAGCCACGTTTCATCTTCAATGCCCTTGCTGATGGAAGGAGGTTTTCACTCAAAATCTCACGATACATGGCCCCATTCATTCTTTCCTTTACACGGATCAGTCGTCCTAGTCCCTTTGCAGAAAACAGACCCAAAGCATGATGTTTCCACCCCCATGCTTCGCAGTAGGTATGGTGTTCTTTGGATGCAACTCAGCATTCTTTGTCCTCCAGACACGATGAGTTGAGTTTTTACCAAAAAGTTATATTTTGGTTTCATCTGACCATATGACATTCTCCCAATCTTCTTCTGGATCATCCAAATGCTCTCTAGCAAACTTCAGACGGGCCTGGTCATGTACTGGCTTAAGCAGGGGTACATGTCTGGCACTGCAGGATTTGAGTCCCTGGCAGCGTAGTGTGTTACTGATGGTAGGCTTTGTTACTTTGGTCCCAGCTCTCTGCAGGTCATTCACTAGGTCCCCCATGTGGTTCTGGGATTTTTGCTCACCGTTCTTGTGATCAATTGATTTTGACCCCACGGGGTGAAATCTAGCGTGGAGCCCCAGATCGAGGGAGATTATCAGTGGTCTTGTATGTCTTCCATTTCCTAATAATTGCTCCCACAGTTGATTTCTTCAAACCAAGCTGCTTACCTATTGCAGATGCAGTCTTCCCAGCCTGGTGCAGGTCTACAATTTTGTTTCTGGTGTCCTTTGACAGCTCTTTGGTCTTGGCCATAGTGGAGTTTGGAGTGTGACTGTTTGAGGTTGTGGACAGGTGTCTTTTATACTGATAACAAGTTCAAACAGGTGCCATTAATACAGGTAACGAGTGGAGGACAGAGGATCCTCTTAAAGAAGAAGTTACAGGTCTGTGAGAGCCAGTAATATTGAAAATTACAGGCCTCTCTCATCTTTTTAAGTTGGAGAACTTGCACAATTGGTGATTGACAATACTTTTTGCCCCACTGTATATACATACACACAAACAAACAAAAATACCCCCTTCTCTCTCTGTGTGTCAGCCCTGTGGGTTGTGGTGATCCGGTTTCAGCAGGTCAGGGACTATGGTCAGAACAGCAAGGTGAACATTGCCAGTATTGTACTGGGCTTCATCTCCTGTGTGGGCATCTCCATCATCGGAAACTTCCAGGTATCGTTTAGAATCTCGCTTCAGTGTAAACTATTGTGATAAAGGGCAGGTGTGGCTCTGCTACAAAGCCCACCCCTTTAAAGACCACCACTGGGTTGGACCTCTTCGAGCTACCTTCTGTAGCATCTGCAGCATCCTGGTCATCACCAGTATCCTTACAGACCATACCGCTGGGGGCGAGAGAATGTCTCTTCATGTAGGAAGATGAAACACATCTATTACTCACTGTTGATGCATGCTTAACAGTGTTTATGCAAAATATAGCAACTTGAATACCAGTGAAAATATGACACATAAACAATGGACTGTAGTATATATTCCCTGACCAGACTGGCAGTACAGTGGTACACTACACTTAGCTGGGAATGAGACGGTATACAAACTGTATAGTTTCGACATTGACAGGTCATCTGCTTGTGTTGTTGCTCCTTGCCTGGCCTTTCCCTCCCCAGTGGCTATACTTCATAATACCAGCTACAAATCTGGAACGGCCGTTTGTGAGTGGGCCTTGGTCATGTCCTTCTTTGTCCTTTTTGGCCTCTTTGGGTCCGAGTTCCGTCACATCGACTTCCACCAGCTCACCGTGCAGAAACAAGGTCTGAAGACCAACGGAGTCGTTTCATAGTAAAGCCAATGAGACCGTGACCGTGACCTGTTCATTGCTTAGTATCTAAAAACAAACACACACACATACACGCTGGGTTATTTTGACTCAGCTAGTTGTGTGAATACCCAAACATGGGTTAATTGAACCATCATTAGTTCTTTTTTTACCATCAGTTGGTTTGACCCAGCAGCTGTTTAAAAAAAAATGTAATCCATAGGTTATTTTCATGAGGCATGGCCTATTGGGGGCGTGGCTTTCAAATAATGGTTTTTGGCCACCTGTAAGAGTAAAGGTCATTCCTGTTAATCATGTTAAGTTTGTACACTGCAAATTTCAATTTTCTTTGAATTTCTTTGCACATTACATATTTGAATATAACATTTATAACATTATTATATACATATCCCAACATTGAGATATCCCATATTTTAGCATAAGCTCTTGGGGAACTCACATACTTGTGTAAGCATCATTAAAGCTACAAAGGTGTCTGTGTTTAACCTTAACATGTGATAACAATACAACAGAACACATGAACCAGAATGACATTTACTTTCACGGGTGGCCAAAAATAAAAAAAAGCCACGCCCCTACAAAGCCATGACTCCAGTCTTCTGAGCTGACCCGCTGGGTCATATCTCAATAACCCAGCAGTTAAAAAAAAAAAAAACAACTAAGTGGCCCAATGCCTGCAACCCAGCAGTTGGGTCGAACAACCCAGCATTTTGTTGTACACGCACAAACAACTTTTGTATTACTGTTATTTATTTACTTATTGAATATTATGTTATGAAAGTATTGAAAAAATGCATAAAGTTATATAAAAAAATATTTCACAATTCTAATTGTCTTGTACTGTTATTCAGTCAAGCGGATCTAAGATTTTCTCCCCTTTGGTTTTATTTTTGTTCCAACAGATATTATTTCAATGGCACATCAAGACATGAACGCTGGAAACATATCTACAGTATTTATATAGAGGAAGATGAATGAACTGATTATTGCCATGGAAATTGAAATCAACTTTAATGTGATGTATGATGTGATACAGGAACTGATACTTCAACAAAGTTTAAGTCATGAGGGTTTACATAAGTGTCTGATGAGGGTTTACATAACTGTCTTTTTATTTGACTAATGTTTAATCAAATGTAACTTTAAACGTACTGTACAGAGAATATCGAGCATTCCATCAGTGTCTGTCATATAAAAAATAATATCATGACATTTGTTCTCCCAGTGCAAACACGTCATTTAAACAACTTTTTATTTTTTTATTTTGCATTGTAAAACAGCAGATTAATTTCTTTACAAACATTTGAAACAATCAATGTTTTTTTTTGCATCAAAGGTCCATATTGTTGATAGATGTTGTACCAAATCTGTTTTCAGTGCTATTAGTGTTTCTGATTAAATAGGCATATAGCACTGTGTGTCCAAGCCTTTAGGACAAGCAGCTTTGTGTGTGGGTTTCCCAAAAACATAAAGTTTTGGGAAACTCACACTCATCTCGGTGAGTGCCGTGTGCAGGTGGTGGCTGTCATCAGCTGTGCTGCCCTTCATTTTCTTCAGAATTACCCTCTCACACAAACAACCAGAGGTGTATTCAGAGAGGTAAAAGCATTAAGAACGTTGCAGATAGAAATATAATTTATAGACGTGGCATGACACCTAATTCTATGTGACATATAAGGATAGCTGTTCTACGTAACGCATTTATATCTGAATGCTTTTTAACGTTGCACCCTCCTGAACACACCCGGTCCTCCGCCGTTGCATCCGCACAGACAGATTGGCTGCCCGCCAAGGAGAATGCTGCAGTTTCTTCAGGCTCTTGTTTTGTCAGTCCGTTTAGCCAGGCTATCGAGCTGAAGGTGAAGACTGACTGTTTAACATTGCATTAGAAAGACAGCATGCTATATGATGTCTCAGTCAACCCTGAGAGTTATGGCAGAAAATACGGGTCAAGATTTGCTTCTGGGTAAGTCGTCTACAGCATCTATTCACTTAGAGCCTATCTCTTTGTTTCTGTTGAAAGGGGAGAATACGTTCTCAATGTTTTGACTGCAGCAGCGGTGGATGCTATGTTTCGTCCCTCTGCTGGTTGTCACATGGTATTGGGTTCCCTGCTACAGGAATCTCTGTGTGAGGGGGATGTGGAAGTCAATTCTACCACATGGTGGCACCATCAAGCCTATGCTCACTTCAACATACAATGATTAACCTTAGTTTTGTTTGACTATTCTTGGGTCTCTCCGTTACCAGGTTATAGGTGCCTCTGACAGTTTCCTGTGTAAGGCTCCGAGGAAGGTGATCCTCAAAGATCATCGCAGAAATCTTTTTCTGGGATAGTCACCATGTGAAATGTCCTGGGGTAAGATATTTTTATGGATTTCCGAGTTCCTCAGTTGAGGGCCTTTGTCCCTTTTTATTGAAATTAGGCGAAAGTGTATCTGGCTGTCTCAGTTGTCTCGTTTCATATTTCCCAGGGGAAGTAAGTAAACAATAATGTGGCTCTGGGCACTCCTTCCAATCTGCTTGGCGGTGTTTGGCACTGTGGGAATATGGGTGGTGTGAGTATCTAACAGACTGGTCTGCTCTCTCCAGCTACTTGTCTAGATATAATAACAGTGTGGTCTTATGCTACGGTACAATGAGATTTTGTTGATGATAATAAACGTACTCTCAGTGCAAATAACAAACAGAAAAGTATTGATATGCTAACGACAGTTCTTGTTCTTTCCAGGTTCGGTATCGCTGTATCAAATGAGACTGTTAATATCACAGCGAGATTCCCCTACATCAGGTAAGAGTGACGCTGGTCTTTACCACACTGTAAAGGGTTTACCCTGAATTCCACTGTGTATCTAGACTATGTCAATAGAGGCTCCACCACAGACCAGTTAAACGGGTATAACCACTAACCAAACATGCTGGGAAATGTGACTGAGCCCACAATGCCACAATACCACTGACACACCGGTGGCTATTTGTTTAAAAGTCAATATTTCATTACCAAGTCATTTCCAAATGTGTAAATAATTCAAATGTGAATTTGTCTTCCAGTGAATGTGGCACCTATGATCCACAGAGCTGTATCTTTTCCCAGGTCTGCAACATCTGTGCAGTCTTGAGTAAGTGAATTTATTCAGCACTTACACGTTGGTTCATACCACTTTATTATTCTGTCTTGTCTTTCGTATGTCACCTCAACCTTATTCTCCCTTCTATCCTCCCCACTCTACACCCCCATCTCTCTCTTTTCTCTCTCTCTCTCTATTCCTCTCCCTATCTCTGTCAGTCCTGTGGGTTGTGGTGATCCGGTTTCAGCAGGTCAGGGACTATGGTCAGAACAGCAAGGTGAACATCGCCAGTATCATACTGGGCTTCATCTCATCTCTGGGCATCTCCATCCTCGGAAGCTTTCGGGTATCGTCTTACGATTACAATAGGATACTATAACTACAGTATTGTCGTCATACGAATCCCAATATCGTCCCAATCCTAGCATGTTCCCTTAAAAATATGCCATATTGATATACCCTGAAATATGGTTGACAATATCCTGCCTGGCTCTTTCCCCCTCACCACCATTCCTCTCTCCGTCTCTTTCAGCAATCTGTGTTATTTGGCATCCATGTGTTCGGGGCTTTTCTGGCCTTCTTTGTGGGCCTGGCCTACTTCTGGTTGCAGGTGTGGCTCACCTATAAAGTCCAGCCCTCTAAAGACCGTCGCTGGATGGGGCCTCTCAGAGCTGCCCTCTGTAGCATCTGCACCATCTTGGTCATCACCAGTATCCTTTAACATCAGATCTATCAGCTGAGATAAATCAGAGAGAGGGAGAGCACAAGGGGAGTGCTCGACGATCCAAGATCAACACAGCTGAATGGTGATCCAGGGTCAACACAGCTAATTGTAAATGATTAAAAAAATCATCCTAAATCATGCTTCTTTACCTGAATTTACAGTGAAAACATTGCGCATAAAAATAATATCATAGAACTGTATGTCCTCCCTACAAACCGCTATATTTTAGACATTGTCACCTGTTTGGGTTGTGCTCCTTGACTCCCCTTTCCTCCTCAGTGGCCATAGGTCTACTCTTTGATACTGGCTACCGCTCAATGGCGTCCATTTCTGAGTGGGCTCTGGTCATGTGCTTCTTTGTCCTATTTGGCCTCTTTGCATCCGAGTTCCGTCACATCGACCATCACCAGCTCACCGTGCAGAACCAAGGCCTCAGCAAGACCCAGAGCATCAGCAGTGGTGGGATCATAATGTACAATAGTACAGCCAACAGAACAGTAATGTAATAATTACATAACCTTTGAACATTCAGCTCTGACTGATGAAGCTCCACTTAACTGTACATATTTGAAACCTATTGTTGAATAAAATGCTACTCTTTTTCTTTAATAAAATACTACAGCCTTTGATGCAGCATCTCCTTAGCTAAACCTCTTTTTGTTTGGTTTCTGTTGAGTTTTGGGAAATAGAGAGTGATTTTTCGGGTCTTTGTTCATCTTTTGACTACAGCAGTGGTGGCTGCTATGTTTTCTCTCTCTGTAGGTTGTCTCATTGTATTGCTTTCACTGTTACAGGAATCTGTAGGGTGAGGGTGAGAGAGGCACTACACTGTAGTTAGTCCATTCTACCACATGGTAGCACCATCAGGCCATGTAAGTCAGCCTGGCCTCAGAGCCATATGAAACATACTTTATGTGTTTCTTAGCACCTCCAAGACATATGATACCTACTAAGACAGCAACAAAAGGAGGGAGTTCGGTTAGTTGGTCAGTCGGGTGGGGTGTGTAAGCCATGACCATCTAGCAATCCAAAAGTTGCATGTTTGAGTTGAGTAGGGGACAACTGATGCATTTTAGTTATTAACCTGTCCCCTAACCCTTATTCAAAATGTTAAGGAAAACTCCACCCAAAAACAATCTTTTGGTATTTGTTTCATTAGTTCAGTGTAAACATATTCCCACAATGTTTTACTTGTCAGCAATCACATTTTCAAGATCTGTAACTTTCAAAATACAGAAATGATCCCTGTTTGCTTCATGTAAAATGCATCATACGGGGATGATTTCTGTATTTTGAAAGTTACAGATCTTGAAAACTAACCTGCTACATAAATTCACCCAACCTTTGTCATGTTAGTTCTCTTAACCTTTCATGTAAATTATCCTAACCTTTGTAGTTAGTTTCCCTAACCATCAACGTAAATTCCCATAATTCCCATAATTCTAATTTGTTGCTACAGCGCAGCAAGCAACCTGGTCTCATCCAATTCGTATGCTATTGTACGACCAGGTAAGATGTATGATATTATGCCTCCTATTATTCGGATGATATGGTACGAGCGGTTTTCCATTAATAATGTAACCTAACGTAACCTAATTGAAAATGGAACCTAAATATATCATACTAAATGGAGTTTCACATTTACGTACAGAATCATACCAACTGAATGGCAAATATCTTTCAGCTTACAATTTTGAACTTTTAAAGTACATTATACTGCATCTCTGTGTTCCAAAACAGAGTAGAGAACATACGGCATATTTAATTCATAGCTTGTGTCTATATGTGATTAGATAATCATTAGAAGAGCAAAGAGCATCATTTAATCTAGTTTCATCTATCCCAGGTGACCTAAGTGGATCATAAGGTGGTCCTGTGCGCTACTTCCGATCGGTTTGGCGGTGTTGGCACTGTGGGCGTATGGACGGTACTAGTATCTGACCGGCTGGTTTGCTGTGGTCACTGAGATCTCAAGCTAATGTACAATGAAATTGTGTCTATAATAAAATATAGTACTATTGGTGCATGTAACAGACACAGAAAACGTATTTTCTGAGAGCGAGAAACAAAACACATTAACTGAATAACTCAATTTTGTTTGTGTCAAACTCTGAAAAAGGTTTGAGTGTCACTGAAGTGTTGAAATACTAAACACAGTTCTTGTTCTTGCCAGGTATCGCTGAGACTTTTAATATCACATAGAGATTCCACTACATCAGGTAGGAGTCACACTGGTCTTTACAACACTGTGAAGGGTTTAACGATTCCAGAGTAATGCGGACCTACAGTACGCAAATCACGTAGCCACAAATATATCCAACTTAAGTGGTGATTAAGTTTAGGAATTCTATGACTGAGCATAGAGAGGAAAAGTCCAATGGCAATACTTATATTTTTTCTCTTGTTACCAAGTAGTGATTCCTCAGACAGAACGAGCTTTTGCGGTCATTTGTCGCTGTTTGTCATCGTGAAATTAATTTACGGCTGGGAAGTTATTAAATCGGCAATGCGACAGGTAGCCTAGCGGTTAGAGAGGCGTGCCAGCAACTGGATGGTTGCCAGTTTGAATCCAGGTCTGATGGGAAGTGAGCTGGAAACCGGAGGGTTGCTACTATCCAATCCTAGATGGCATTGACTGCCGTTGTGCACTTGAGCAAGGCACATAGCCCCCCACAACAACTGTTCCATAGGCGCCCAGTGTGGCAGCCCCCTGCTCCAACCTGTATATGTATGTGTGTGTTTTAGAGGGGTTGGGATAAAGCAGAAGTTACATTTTGGTTGGACGTTGTGGACAATTGGTGAATTAAGTCATCTTATTCAATCAGCATCTTGGATCGGCACCACCACAGACCAGTTAAACTGGTGCGATATTTTCCCTAACAGATGCAACTACTATTTCCTCAGTTTTCCCACTGCAGTGTAATGTACAGTGTGTTCCTAATGCTTTCTCAGTATCTGTAGAGAATTGAATTTTGAATTTGCCTTCCAGTTAATGTGGCACCTATGATCCACAGAGCTGTATCTTTTCCCAGGTCTGCAACATCAGTGCAGTCTTGGCTGAGTGGATTTATTCAGCACTTTCAAGGTTAGTTCAAACCACTATACTCAGCATTATTTTCTGTCTATGGCATGCGACAGCCTTCTCTCTTCTATCCGCCCGTCTCGCTCTCGCTCTCTCGCTCTCTCGCTCTCTCGCTCTCTCGCTCTCTCTCTCGCTCTCGAGTCTGTAATACCTACATGTTTTAAGCAGACCACAATAGTCCCTTTGACCAAGAACACCAAGGTAACCTGCCTAAATAACAACCGACCTGTAGCACTGACATCTGTAGCCATGAAATGCTGTGAAAGGCTGGTCTTGGCTCACATCAACACCATCATCCCAGAAACCCTAGACCCACTTCCATTTGCATACTGCCCCAACAGATCCACAGATGACAAAATCTCGATTGCACTCCACACTGACCTTTCCCACATGGACAAAAAGAACACCTATGTGACACACCTATCTGCCACGCTGATCCTCAACACTGAGGCCCCTCAGGGGTGAGTGCTTAGTTCCCTCCTGTACTCCTTATTCACCCATGATTGCGTGGCCAAGCAGTACTCCCACACCATCATTAAGTTTGCCGACAACAAAACGGTGGTAGGCCTGATCACTGACAACGATGAGACAGCCTATAGGGAGGAGCTCAGAGACCTGGCAGTGTGGTGCCAGGACTACAACCTCTCCCTCAACGTGATCAAGACAAAGGAGATGATCATGGACTACAGAAAAAGGAGGGCCGCGCATACCCCCATTCTCATCGGGCTATGCTGGAGCAGGTTGAGAGCTTCAAGTTCCTTGGTGTCCACATCACCAAGAAACTATCATGGTCAAAACACACCAAGACAGTCGTGAAGAGGGCACAACAACACCTATTCTCCCTCAGGAGACTAAAAAGATTTGTCATGTGTCCTCAGATCCTCAAAAGGTTCTACAGCTGCACCATTGAGAGCATCCTGACTGGTTGCATCACCACCTGGTATGGCAGCTGCTCAGCCTCTGACCGCAAGGCGCTACAGAGGGTAGTGCGAACGGCCCAGTACATCACTGGGGCCAAGCTTCCTGCCATCCAGGACCTCTATACCAGGAGGTGTCAGAGGAAGGCCCTAAAAGCCTGCAGGAAGGGTACCACATGAGGGAGGAGGATGTCTTCACTGTAACACACAGCATTGAGATTGCCTGCAATGACAACAAGCTCAGTCCGATGCTGCTGTGACACACCACCCCAAACCATGACAAACCCTCCACCTCAAAATTGATCCCTCTCCAGAGTACAGGCTTCGGTGTAACGCTCATTCCTTTGACAATAAACGCAAATCCGACCATCACCCCTGGTGAGACAAAACTGCGACTCGTCAGTGAAGAGCACTTTTTGCCAGTCCTGTCTGGTCCAGCGTCGGTGGGTTTGTGCCTATAGGCAACATTGTTGCCAGTGATGTCTGGTGAGGACCTGCCTTTACAACAGGCCTACAAGCCCTCAGTCCAGCCTCTCTCAGCCTATTGCGGACAGTCTGACCACTGAGGGATTGTGCTTTCCTGGTGTAACTCAGGAAGTTGTTGTTGCCATCCTGTACTTGTCCCGCAGGTGTGATGGTTGGATGTACCGATCCTGTGCAGGTGTTGTTACACGTGGTCTGCCACTGCGAGGATGATCAGCTGTCCGTCCTGTTTCCCTGTAGCACTGTCATCTACAGTCCTCATGCCTCTTTGCAGCATGCCTAAGGCAAGTTCACGCAGATGAGCAGGAATCCTGGGCATCAGTAGAAAGGCCTCTTTAGCGTCCTAAGTTTTCATAACTGTGACCTTAATTGTCTACTGTCTGTAAGCAGTAAGCGTTCCACAGGTGCATGTTCATTAATTGTTTATGGTTCATTGAACAAGCATGGGAAACAGTGTTCAAACCCTTTACAAGGAAAGTCTGTGAAGTTAATTGGATTTTACGAATTATCTTTGAAAGATGGGGTCTATTTAATTATGTTGTCAGAATGTTGCAGGGTGAGGATGACCTAGAGGTGCTGGACTGTATTTAGTTAATTCTACCACATGGTTGCCCCATCAAGCCATTTCCGTCTACTGACCTATACTCATTTCAGCATACTGAATACTTTTTAGCCTTTACAGTATTCAGAATATCTTTTAATCACAAAACAAAAGTAAATTCATTAAATATATTCAATATACAGTGGGGCAAAAAAGTATTTAGTCAGCCACCAATTGTGCAAGTTCTCCCACTTAAAAAGATGAGAGGCCTGTAATTTTTTTTATGACAGACAAAATTAGAAAAAAAATCCAGAAAATCACATTGTAGGATTTTTTATTAATTTATTTGCAAATTATGGTGGAAAATAAGTATTTGGTCAATAACAAAAGTTTATCTCAATACTTTGTTATATACCCTTTGTTGGCAATGACAGAGGTCAAACGTTTTCTGTAAGTCTTCACAAGGTTTTCACACACTGTTGCTGGTATTTTGGCCCATTCCTCCATGCAGATCTCCTCTAGAGCAGTGATGTTTTGGGGCTTTTGCTGGGCAACACGGACTTTCAACTCCCTCCAAAGATTTTCTATGGGGTTGAGATCTGGAGACTGGCTAGGCCACTCCAGGACCTTGAAATACTTCTTACGAAGCCACTCCTTCGTTGCCCGGGCGGTGTGTTTGGGATCATTGTCATGCTGAAACACCCAGCCACATTTCATCTTCAATGCCCTTGCTGATGGAAGGAGGTTTTCACTCAAAAACCTTTACACGGATCAGTCGTCCTGGTCCCTTTGCAGAAAAACAGCCCCAAAGCATGATGTTTCCACCCCCATGCTTCACAGTAGGTATGGGGTTCTTTGGATGCAACTCAGCATTCTTTGTCCTCCAAACACGACGAGTTGAGTTTTTACCAAAAAGTTATATTTTGGTTTCATCTGACCATATGACATTCTCCCAATCTTGTTCTGGATCATCCAAATGCTCTCTAGCAAACTTCAGACGGGCCTGGTCATGTACTGGCTTAAGCAGGGGGACACGTCTGGCACTGCAGGATTTGAGTCCCTGGCGGCGTAGTGTGTTACTGATGGTAGGCTTTGCTACTTTGGTCCCAGCTCTCTGCAGGTTATTCATTATTCATTATTATTCATTATTGCTCACCGTTCTTGTTATCATTTTGACCCCACGGGGTGAGATCTCTCGTGGTGCCCCAGATCAAGGGAGATTATCAGTGGTCTTGTATGTCTTCCATTTCCTAATAATTGCTCCCACAGTTGATTTCTTCAAACCAAGCTGCTTACCTATTGCAGATTCAGTCTTCCCAGCCTGGTGCAGATCTACAATTTTGTTTCTGGTGTCCTTTGACAACTCTTTGGTCTTGGCCATAGTGGAGTTTGGAGTGTGACTGTTTGAGGTTGTGGACAGGTGTCTTTTATACTGATAACAAGTTCAAACAGGTGCCATTAATACAGGTAACGAGTTGAGGACAGAGGAGCCTCTTAAAGAAGAATTTACAGGTCTTTGAGAGCCAGAAATCTACACTTGGCAGTAGCATTTTGTCACCATATCAGGAAAGGTCTGGCCTTTGTCTCGGGCGGGCGGGCGGGCGGGCGGGCGGGCGGGCAGGCAGGCAGAAGTTCACAATGATATCATGTGAATGTCACTATTATATAAATGTAAAGTAACTTTTTCTTTAGCATCAATTTAGTCATAATGTAGAAATACTGAATGTTGTGTTTATATCAGGTATTAAAAACGTTCAAAGGTTAATACAACACTTTGTGGTCTTATCTCCCATGTCCTTCATAGCCCGACTATGCCACACAGCTTACTTCTGTGGGTACAATATATCCTGTGAGCTATTTAAAACAGCTAAGAAAACACAACGTTTTTAATTGTGAGAAGGATTTGCGCCTATCCCCTTCAAATGCTCTCATGATTTTAGGCTCGTCTAATGTTAGTTTAGCGCCTTCTACTCCACTCCATAGATGTTCTCTGTGTAGGAACAGACATGGCCATGTAGGAACAGACATGGCCATGTAGGAACAGACATGGCCATGTAGGAACAGACATGGCCATGTAGGAACAGACATGACCATTTAGGAACAGACATGACCATTTAGGAACAGACATGGCCATTTAAGAACAGACATGGCCATGTAGGAACAGACATGGCCATTTAGGAACAGACATGGCCATTTAGGAACAGACATGGCCATTTAGGAACAGACATGGCCATGTAGGAACAGACATGGCCATGTAGGAACAGACATGGCCATTTAAGAACAGACATGGCCATGTAGGAACAGACATGACCATTTAGGAACAGACATGGCCATTTAGGAACAGACATGGCCATTTAGGAACAGACATGGCCATTTAGGAACAGACATGGCCATTTAGGAACAGACATGGCCATGTAGGAACATACATGGCCATGTAGGAACAGACATGGCCATGTAGGAACATACATGGTCATGTAGGAACAGACATGGCCACCGGAGACACTATGGAGCAACATGGAGTTACATCGCATTATCATACTGATGGGAAAATGTCGTTCTGGTGACATGCCAAAACATTTTGGAAGATACCCCTGATCGGGCCAGACATTTTGCATTCACAACAATTTGTTAGGGGTATTTTAAGATGAACTGAGCAACTTGGCTGCTTATAGGGCCAGCCGTAGTGATGGGAGGGGTCCTTGGCTCATCTCCACTTTTAATCCAATTCAGTCTGTATTGGATAAAAGTGGAGATGTCGGAGATGTTGATGTTAAATTACTTTTGATTCTACTTCTTTGCATTTCATAACTTTTACTGCCGCCATAAAAAAGCTGTGGCGCCCGTTTTAGGACGGAGTAATGGGTTTTAGATGGGAATCTCAAGCCCCCTAGCTCCTTTCCCCCGTCCCCTTAGCATTCTTTCACATACTCCGTGCTGTGTGATCTCTAGAGGGGGCCTTTGACGAGAGGCGAGGGGATCAGACATGCTGGAATTCTATGGGAATTTTCCCCCAAGTACCCGTTTTTTTTGGTTTCGTTTCAAACTTAGTTCTTTGTTTATAGGGTTCTAAGTAAGACATTGGAGCAATGCGGTCCTAATACTGTGAAACAATTTAAGTAGAGTGGGAACATAACTTGGATAAAGTATCATAGATTACTAGATATCTTCACTAGATGGGATTGAAACTGCGTACGGTGCATCTAACGAGGAGGAATTCCTAAACTAGTCCAGGTGTTTTCATTAAATGGCAAAGGAGGCCCCTGATAAAGCAAATAAACCTCATTTAAAAAAATGAGAGTCAAACACAGAGAGGTCATCGATGAAATCTTTTAACGGTTGAGAGTGGGACATTCTCTTCCAGTAAAAGGGAACGGTTGACGAAACGCCTGCTTTGTTAGTCTTGACTTTGATTCAAAAGGACGCCGTGCTGCAGCCTACTGTAATCTCAATAAACACCTGCCTCGGCTCAAATTGATCTTTTCCCACTAACAGCTCTTGACCAGCAACAATAGCTCTGCTCCACTATCGCCGAACAGAGCACTCGCCCCAGGCCCTCGGACCATGGTCTCAAAGTGTGCCCTAACCCTTATCTTCTGATGCCCAAAATCATGTTCAAGACCCAGTGAAAGGCCACGTCTGTCCAAGAGCAGCGGCACGAACCTGGAATTCTCCGGGACAGATAGAGGGATATATTGTATAGATAAAGAGAGAATGAGAGAGAAAACGGAATGGGGGGGGGGGGGGGGGGGGGGTTGGAGAGGAAAAGAGTAAGAGAGCGAGAGAGCGAGAGAGAGAGAGAGAGAGATACAGAGTGGGCACCACCAGCTGTGATCTCACCCTCCTCTCCTTGGCACAAGGTTCCAGAAAGCTGCCCTTTTGCAGAAAAATGCCAAGCGCACCACATTCCATCCATCGGCACACAAAAGCCCTCGATTCTTTCTCCCCCCCCCCCCCCGCGACAATCACATAATTATATAATTGCACTAGTGTGCAGACCCAGCCACTCAGAAACTGTATATTTGTGTATGTGACAATGGAGGAAGTCTGGCTCAAAAGACAGTGGGCTGTGCAGTTAGGGAGGGAGATTGTCGTGTCGGAGCATGAGGGCGAAGGAGTGACCTTCTGTCTGGTCTGTCCCCCACTGTAATGGGGTGCATTGTGATTCTATGTAACGCGGGTGGGGACTTTTTTGGGTCAGCGGCCCAATCGGCACTAGCTGCTGGACACGGGGGCCCATGAAATGGACAGACAGACAGACAGACAGACAGACAGACAGACAGACAGACAGACAGACAGACAGACAGACAGACAGACAGACAGACAGACAGACAGACAGACAGACAGACAGACAGACAGACAGACAGACAGACAGACAGACAGAGAGAGAGACACCAAGTCACTTGACAGTGAGACAATAACCCAGAGTAGACAAAAATGCCCCATGCTATAAGATGTACTGGGCTGATATGAACAGACTGAAACATAACAATGACACACACGCATAAACACACACTCTGTCTGTCTGTCACTCCACTCCACTCACTATGACAATTAGCATGGGACAGTTAAGACAGACCACCTCTCCCCTGTCCACGCTCCCAGATGAGAATCGAGCCACTGTCCCTGATGACTGGCCACCTCCCAAATTTCTCTCCCTGCAGCCCGGCCTTGGGTTGGGTGTGTCCCTTCTTGCACGGGATGCCACAGAATAGACTATTGTTAATATGCACTAGACAGGGAGTGAGGGGAAAGGGGGTAGGCTGATGATGGTGGTGGAGAGCTGACTGAATGGAGAACTTAGACAATGCAGAACTTCCCCCTTCTTGTAGTGTGTTTTAACACATACATACACTCACAAACACACACACACGGGGCACACTGACGCATTAGGAGGAGAGTGGAAGGCAAGAGTAATGGAGAGACAATGAACATGCTTGTTCCTTTATTTTGGCCTGACTCTCTTCTCTGACACTGCTATTCACATGTTCATCCCTGAGTCCTGTATTGAAGTTCACGTTCTGTGTAATTCACTGCCTTGTCTTCTTGCCAACCTTGCTATTTTGGACAATGTACTTCTCCCATCCGTCTCTCTGCCCTCTGTCCCCTCTCCTTGTCATCCCACTGCCAATGTGCGGGTTTGAAAGGCACAGATACTTTGCAGGTGTAAATAGATCAACACCTGTCCAATACCTGGGGAAGTTTTTAACCGAGTTTGTTAGTCCTGGTCGTGGGGACTCAAATGGGTGCACATTTTAGTTTTTTCCTTAGTACTACACACCTGATTCCACTAATCAACTCATCATCCAACCTTTGATTAGTGGAATCAGGTGTGTAGTGCCAGGGGAAAAATAAAGGACCAGGATTAAGAGACACCGGCAATTTAACCTATCAATTAGCAATAATAATCCTATATTCTGTGCAAACTCTTCATGCACACTTTGTGTATCTCAAACACTGGTTGAATCAACGTGGTTTCCAGGTCATTTCAATGAGATTACATTGAACCACAGTGTCATAGACATTGAATCGACGTGCCCAGTGGGTATCGTCTTTGCTCTGGTCAGCTAACACGCTGCATCAGTTTCTTTCGAGCATATGTTCTCCTTGTCTTCTCATTTAGTCAAATCAACCCTCTCCGTCTCGGTCTTGCATTTAGCTCTGTTGTGACAAGCTGACAGTCAAACAGAGGCTGAATTCCACACCTCACAGTAGTTCACACAAAGAGAGTCGTTTGATCTAAATGAGAAGCTTGATGAGACAGACCTTTGAGAGTGCGTGAGTGTGTGTGTGTATGAGAGAGAGAGAAAGACAGCGAGATGGAGAAAGAAAGAGTAGAGATGAGAAAGAGTGGAGCTAACACTTTATCTCCTCCGCGGTTCTTCCTTCATTTCTCTGGCAATGTGTCATTGTTGTCGTCTTATCTCCATGTAATTACAACTAAAGAGGCTCCAAGAAAGAGCGCCTCTACCTTTCGGTCAGATTTCTCTGAGTGCCAGCCTCCCCAGTAGCAGCAGGAGTAAGAGTCTAGGATCAGTCGTTTTCTGAAGCTCATCCAAAAGGTTACTGTAAAAGGAAAAAACGAAACGATGATGAACTCATAACCAACAGATATAGTTGGGGTTATATTTGTTCCTCGGAAGTTTTAATTGTGATGCACTGCACGCTTACTTACCGACTTTATTGTCCCCCCGGCAAAATTTTGTTGCAGTGTCATGTACACATTTTAAAGTGGCGTTTAAATACAAAACAAGACTGACAACGCAACTATCATAACAGTTACGCACCAATACAAATAATAATAGTAAGAAATAAGGAATAAAACATTTTTAAAAAATGTAATAAAAAACAGAAGAGGAAAAGACTAGCCTGCTGGCCTTACGGGGTCAATGGGGACATTCGCCAGAGCTATTTAGGAGGGATATCACACCTGGCACAAATGATTGTCTCGTTCTGTTTTTCCTGCTGAGGGGTGCCCTATACCTGCGCCCAGAGGGGAGTAATTCAAAGTCCGGGTACAGGGGGTGGCTTGGGTCTAAAATGATTTTGTGAGCCTTACGGAGGGCCCTGACCTTAAAGATCTCATCCAGGCCTGTCTGTTTGACTCCAAATACCTTGCTTGCTGTGGTAATAATCCTTCTCAGCATGTTTCTCTGGCTGACAGTGGCATTGCGAAACCAACAAACAATACAAAAAGTTAAAATACTCTCAATGAAGGATTTGTAAAACAGAGTCAGTCTATATTCAGTCTACAGTATACAGTATACAGTATACAGTCTATATTAAAAGAACCCAACTTTTTTCATCATCAACTCCTCTGCTGGGCTGATAGGCAAACTGAAATGGGTCGAGGAGTTTCTGGGTGACACTGAGAATATGACTTTTCACAATTTTCTCAAGGCATTTCATAACTAAGGATGTCAAAGCGACAGTCATTCAGCACAGAGGGATTAGATGCTTTAGGAATTTGTATAATTATAGATTTTTCCACAATACTGGAACGTGTTGCTGGTTGAGTGAGGATTGGAAAATGTCTGTAAAAACACCAGCCAATTGTTCAGCACAGTGCTTTAACACATGCCCACTTGTTTTGTCTGGCCTTGGGCTTTTGTATGTGTTACATCCCCTGAACAACTTTACAACATCAGACCGTTGAACAACAACTCTCTCAAACATTTGTAATGATGCGTCCATTTGTTTTACCTCCGACACAAAGTTGTCTGATTCAAATCATGAGAAGAAAACATTCAGTTCATTAGCCATGTCCTAGCCCTCAGCACTGGTTTTTCCCCTGCCTATGTGGGGGGCACTAGCCATGGATTTAATCCCTTGCCAGACCACTCTTGCGTTTCCTGAGGAGAGGCTCTTCTCCACCCTTTGCTTGTATGCCTCCTTGTCCACCAGTATGTCTTTTGATCTCACATTGTACATCTCTTAAAGCCTGTCTATCACCCCCAGCATAAACTGCCTTCTTCCTATCAAGTAGTGATTTTTAGATGTTTTGATACCCAAGGCTTGTTGTTAGGGAAGATTTTACAGGTCTTAGTAGGCACAACTGACTCAACACAGAAGTTGACATAGTCTGAAATAACCTCTGTGAGTTCATCCAGATCAGAGCTGCTGTCCTCAAATACCTCCCACATTGTAGAGTCAAAACACCCCTGCAGACAAGTGATACTGTTGTCATTCCAGATCTGGACAGTTTTAACTGTGGGTTTCTCCCTCTCCAGGAGGTGACAGTAGGTTGGCCTGAGGTAGACCACATTGTGGTCTGATGTCCCCAGGGGAGGTCTGGAGGTGGCAGAGAACGCCTTTGGTATTGTCTCCATAGCACAAATCAAGAGTCCTATTTTTCCTAGTGTGACATTTCACATACTGATGGTATGTGCGCAAGACTTTAACAACTTTACAGTTGTTAAAATCCCCTAAAATAAATTTGGGTGCGTCGGGGGAGATGGATTCCAGTTTCTGTCACAGATTATAAATAATCTCTGATGCCTTTGTTATATTAGCTTTAGGTTGAATGTACACAATGGTAACAAAGACTGTCCTTGTGTGCAATAGGAGATTGCAGCCATTCTAAAGAATGCTGTCTTCATGGAGCTGGAACGTTTCAAACTAACACGGAGGGTAGTTTTCCAAATGCCATTGCATTTGTCCTTTAATTACAAAATACTGATGATTGAGATGTGAGGGTCAACAATGGCCTTATGTCCACACGGTTCAGGTTAAAGTTGAACCTGTATAACGGTATTGATAAATGAGTGCAATCCATTCACTGCAGACAGAACATCATTCATGAATCACAGACATAACATCAGGGGGGTAAACAGCCTCCAAAAATGCACCCAAAGTCATCATCTCTGCATGCTAACCTTTGCATGATGCCATCGGTCAGCGACAATACCTTCTTTTCTTTTTTTCTCTTTTTCTTCCCGTGACCTTTCCGCCACGTTGGGAGTGTTCCGGATGGAGAATGTTTGTGGCATAGGTGTCATAATGGAGAATAGAATACAGTGCTGGCTTATGTAACAGCCGGGGATGACATTTGGGTGGGCTGACCTGCTCCTGCTCCCCTCTCCTTTGAGGATAGATCAGACAGATGCTGCTACATAGCCACTGTTGTTGGGAAGAATTGCTGTCTTTCTTGATCCGGTCTTACTGAAGTTAAGACGGGTCCTGTCTCTGTGTTCTGTCTATAGGGTGATTCATGACTAAGCTAAAGGGAAAGTTTCCGTAGTCAACGTTTGTCTTTATTTCGGCGACCTTTTCGGCTCAAGATCCCCACCAGAGGCAAACGCTCCATATACACTGCTCAAAAAAATAAAGGGAACACTAAAATAACACATCCTAGATCTGAATGAATTAAATATTCTTATTAAATAGTTTTCTGTACATAGCTGAATGTGCTGACAACAAAATCACACAAAAATTATCAATGGAAATCAAAATTTATCAACCCATGGAGGTCTGGATTTGGAGTCACACTCAAAATTAAAGTGGAAAACCACACTACAGGCTGATCCAACTTTGATGTAATGTCCTTAAAACAAGTCAAAATGAGGCTCAGTAGTGTGTGTTGCCTCCACGTGTCTGTATGACCTCCCTACAATGCCTGGGCATGCTCCTGATGAGGTGACGGATGGTCTCCTGAGGGATCTCCTCCCAGACCTGGACTAAAGCATCCGCCAACTCCTGGACAGTCTGTGGTGCATGGTGGATGGAGCGAGACATGGTGTCCCAGATGTGCTCAATTGGGTTCAGGTCTGGGGAACGGGCAGGCCAGTCCATAGCATCAATGCCTTCCTCTTGCAGGAACTGCTGACACACTCCAGCCACATGAGGTCTAGCATTGTCTTGCATTAGGAGAAACCCAGGGCCAACCGCACCAGCATATGGTCTCACAAGGGGTCTGAGGATCTCATCTCGGTACCTAATGGCAGTCAGGCTACCTCTGGTGAGCACATGGAGGGCTGTGCGGCCCCCCAAAGAAATGCCACCCCACACCATGACTGACCCACCGCCAAACCGATCATGCTGGAGGATGTTGCAACGTTCTCCACGGCGTCTCCAGACTGTCACGTCTGTCACGTGCTCAGAGTGAACCTGCTTTCATCTGTGAAGAGCACAGGGCGCCAGTGGCGAATTTTCCAATCTTGGTGTTCTCTGGCAAATGCCAAACGTCCTGCACGGTGTTGGGCTGTAAGCACAACCCCCACCTGTGGACGTCGGGCCCTCATACCACCCTCATGGAGTCTGTTTCTGACCATTTGAGCAGACACATGCACATTTGTGGCCTGCTGGAGGTCATTTTGCAGGGCTCTGGCAGTGCTCCTCCTGCTCCTCCTTGCACAAAGGCGGAGGTAGCGGTCCTGCTGCTGGGTTGTTGCCCTCCTACGGCCTCCTCCACGTCTCCTGATGTACTGGCCTGTCTCCTGGTAGCGCCTCCATGCTCTGGACACTACGCTGACAGACACAGCAAACCTTCTTGCCACAGCTCGCATTGATGTGCCATCCTGGATGAGCTGCACTACCTGAGCCACTTGTGTGGGTTGTAGACTCCGTCTCATGCTACCACTAGAGTGAAAGCACCGCCAGCATTCAAAAGTGACCAAAACATCAGCCAGGAAACATAGGAACTGAGAAGTGGTCTGTGGTCACCACCTGCAGAACCACTCCTTTATTGAGGGTGTCTTGCTAATTGCCTATAATTTCCACCTGTTGTTTATTCCATTTGCACAACAGCATGTGAAATTTATTGTCAATCAGTGTTGCTTCCTAAGTGGACAGTTTGATTTCACAGAAGTGTGATTGACTTGGAGTTACATTGTGTTGTTTAGGCGTTCACTTAATTTTTTTGAGCAGTGTAGTGTCTTTAAATAAGCCTCGGAGGGAAAAAAAAGTTAGATTTTGTAATAAAATGTAGCTACTCTAAAACATCTGAGGGGAAAATATGGACACAATTCATTACCTTCTCCTGACATTCAGCATCACCACACGAGACATTCTACTGTGCTGTATTCAGTCTTGAATACTGGGAAACTCATAAAACACAACCCAAACCTCCAAAACTGCCCCATGCATTGTCCAGTGATGGGCATTGTTCCATTAGCTGCCCAGACAAAGACAAAAGGACTAAGGGCTGTTAACCTGGCAGCTCACCAGCGATCCCAGCAACAGCAGCCACAGAGCTGAAAAACTCCCAGGCCATGGGAAGCTTGACGTCAAACACATTCGCCTTCTCTCTTTTTTTTTCTTTTTTTTCCTGCCCTGCATTTTCATATTTCATCGGTATTTCCGGATGGTTCCACATTTGCAAAATAAAGACCATCAGAGTAATCATTAGAACGTTAACCATAAGCTCGGCGGGAACCGAATGAAAGCCTGGAGAGGCTTGTTGACCTTTCAGAGCTAAACTGGTCCTGGCTCTGTGTGAGCTCTGCTGGACCCATTGTGTTCTGAGACCTTATCATTGTGTTGCAGTTTCCTCTCCCTGCCGCGTTGCGAGTGTGTGTGTCTTGGTGTGTGCGTGTGTGTCTATGTGTATGCGCGTGCGTGCTGGCATGCGTTTGTGTGTGTGTGTGCACATGCGTGTGGACGTGTGTGTGTTTAAGGGAACACAGGACAGGGCTAGTGTGAAGGCAGAGAGGGCACTCACACTCACTTAACACATGTTCCAGAGGTCTACCTTTTGACAAGACGATCCGTCGCTCTCACAACTCAGTAAACACTGCTTCCTGTCTGAGGACCCAGACCGTGATGCTGAGGGATGACGTCATTGCCCAACAGACGTGTTACGCATGGTAAAAATAACAAAACAACAAGTAGGCGCATAGGAACAAATAGCAACACATAGTAACACATGAAAAGGATAATAGTCATTCAATTGTGATTATGACGTTGTCAAGACATGCAGCCACATCACAGAACAGCAGGTTGTTTAACAAGTCTGATTTCAAAGGCGATTGTTACAGTAGTGGCCTCGCACTCCTCAATGTGTACCGTCTGTCAGAGTATTATACAGTATTTATCCATCAATGCTGGGCACTGTTAATCCTGCTAAATACTCATGAAATGAAACAATGGAGGGCATTGATCGAGTAACAGTAGCTTATCGCCATGGGCACAGTAGAAAGAAAGAACAACACTCTAGTATCCACCTGTGCACCGACACCCCCCCCCCCTCCTCCACATAAACCAAAGAGGTGAGTGGGAGAGATCCTGTTATGTGATGTCATGTCTGCACTCCACTCTCTAGAGACAATACACCCACGCCACGGGGTTTCCCCTGCCCATCAACAGGGGGTGCTGTTGTGCCCCGCAGGGTGGTATGTGGCATGAGTCATCGCCTTCCTCAATAACCTTCCCACACACCCCTCGAAACCACCACTCCCTCCGTCCGTCCGCTGTATGTGTGGACAAAAGGGACAGGGACTTGGTGTGGAGGCGTGATGATCAAATTGTTGCCATGGGCAACTCGGAATCCTAACACAAGGATGACCCCGGGAGGACTCGGGCCTAATCGAATAAATGGAGGCATTGATAGATGGAGAGAATGAGACAGAGGAAGAGGAGGAGAGAGAGAGAGAGAGAGAAAGATGTTTATGACTAACACATCAGAGAGTCTCTGTGAGTGAACTCAGTCCGCTGGCTGTCCAGGAGCTGCGGCCAAAATGGCACCCTGTTCCCTATTTAGTGCACTACTTTTTTATCACGGCCCATAGGGCTCTGTACAAAAGTGGTGCACCATATAGGGAATAGGGTGCCATTTCAGACATACATAGCTGTTTTATTAGGTAAAGTCCAGGAGAGGTCATGTCCAGGCTCTTTGTGCTAGTGGGACTGAAGGCTGGGGACTGAAGGCACCATATGGCAGAGGGAGAGAGCTGATGATGTATTCAGTGTTTACACAGTAGTCTGCTGATGCATTTAATAATAACTACCTGTGCCCTCTGCAGCACCTGTCCAGCTGCTGTCTGTGTCATAACACATACACCTCTTTCCACTTCGCTGGGGTTTGTATCATAACACACACACACAACTAATCTGTACAGCTGTTGGGCACAGTTGTTGGGCACAGTTGGTTGGAGCAGTCATGGGTTTCATCCCTTATATACGCGTTGACTGAATATACTGCAAGTGTCTGCTACAGTAAACGGACCACACCATGTGAAAAAAAACCTGATTTATTTCAAGGATATTAAGAACTTTTAAGAACAACCACGATTCAGTTTGACTCCAGATATATGACTCAGGTTGTGATTTCAATGTTGAAAAGCCAGCACCTACAGTACAACAACCTACCACACGCCATCAAAGCTATCCTACTATTGTTCCCGTTCAGACAGGAAGTGGAGCTTGTTGTGTTATGGTTGGATGCCGGAGAAAGAGGGAGGGAGCCGGGAGCAGGATCCCGGGTCGGGAGGTGTAGGACCACAGCGGTAAAGGAGGAGAAGAGGAGCGAGGGAGAGGGAGAGGGAGGGAAACCACTGGTACCTGAGTCAGAGCGGATGACCAACTCTTTCCGCTACAGAACGTAAATCCTGAGCCAGGGGAGGAAAACACCTGGGACCTGAACGGAGGACAAACAAACACAGGAGAGGAAGCTGAAGGAGGAGAGGCGAGAGGAGAGGAAGAGGCGAGAGGAGAGCTGATGTGAAAGCCATGTGGTGCTCTGAGTAGCGAGGAAGGGCGGGGCAGGATATGGCTGCTCTGTACTGTATGAAAGCAGACCAACGATGGAAAGAGTTCTTGTCTCATCACCTTTAGTTCAAACGTGTTGATTTGACTGTCATCCAGGGATCAAAGGTCAATTTGGAATCAAGCCCATCATGCCTGTGTTGATTCATGAACCCATAACACCAACCTGAAAATGTAGACTTCACAAATGTATCTGTTTGTACGGGCTAGCAAAGTGCACAAGGTGAATTTGCCGTGGTGTTGCATTGACAGCTAACTTCATGGTGAGGTGCTACCAGTGTGAATGGAGAAACGTTCAGATCCGAGGTTAAATAGTAAGGCCACACGTTGTAACATTTTGTCAGTCCCCTGCTCTGTTGTGCATGCAGTCAGGCATCACATCCTTGACACAGTTCTCTGCTACCCTGTCAAAGTAGGCCACTCCAAACCTTTCTTTCCACTGCGCCGAGAGCTCGCCTTGTTTTCCGACACAAATTGCATTGTATTTGGAGTACCAGGAGGGGGACAACCCAATGAAAAGCCCTGCAGGAGAGGAGAGCAGCAGACTAGGAATGTAGTCAAGCCTTTTGGCTTTACACCTAACAGGCGGCACACACCCTCTCCCTCTCATCCTTGGCGAGGTGAAATGTGGATTTTCCCCTCTTTCTCTCTCCCTCTTTAACCGCTAACGCTCACTCCTACCCTCTCATTTCCTACCCTCGCTGGTAAACCATTATGCGTTTTATTTGAGGGGGTTCTTCCTCCTCTTGCTTCTTTACCACCACTCCTCTGCTCGAGGCAGGGAGGTCACCGTTTCACAGTGTAGACACCTGTGTTGTGTGTAAGTGTTTGCTTTCAACTACTTCGGATGCCCTTGATTGATCTTAGTGCAATGGGACCAATGGAATAGCTCCACAAGTCCAAACACAGGGACGCTGTGGCATCTGCACTCCAGGCAGGCTCAACCAAAATACAAAGTATTTGAACGATTTTGAATACTATCTCAACCCAGGTCTGGCGCTTGCCCATGGACCTCACTCAATGATCATCAGCATTCTTTACCGGCAGCTGTCTCCTCAAAACTACTTAATAAATGATCATTTCACTTATATACAGTTGAAGTCGGAAGTTTACATACACTTTGGTTGGAGTCATTAAAACTCGTTTTTCAACCACTCCCCAAATTTCTTGTTAACAAACTATAGTTTTGGCAAGTCGGTTAGGACATCTACTTTGTGCATGACACAAGTACTGTTTCCAACAATTGTTTACAGACAGATTATTTCACTTATAACTCACTGTATCACTATTCCAGTGGGTCAAAAGTTTGCATATACTAAGATGACTGTGCCTTTAAACAGTTTTGAAAATTCCAGAAAATCATGTCATGGCTTTAGAAGCTTCTGATGGGCTAATTGACATAATTTGGGTCAATTGGAGGTGTACCTGTGGATGTATTTCAAGGCCTACCTTCAAACTCAGTGCCTCTTTGCTTGACATCATGGGAAAATCAAAAGAAATCAGCCAAGACCTCAGAAAAACATTTGTAAATCTCCACAAGTCTGGTTCATCCTTGGGAACAATTTCCAAATGCCTGAAGGTACCACGTTCATCCGTACAAACAATAGGACGCAAGTATAAACAATTTGGGAAGGAGACGCGTTCTGTCTCCTACAGATGTACAATTTGTGCGAAAAGTGCAAATAAATCCCAGAACTACAGCAAAGGACCTTGTGAAGATGCTGGAGGAAACAGGCACAAAACTATCTATATCCACAGTAAAACAAGTAATATATCGACATAACCTGAAAGGCCACTTGTTACGTTCCCCAGTTTCTGGGTTGTGGTTTGTTATGTGTGTTTCATGATGGCTTCCTGAAATCCCCCAAGCAGCTGATTGGTCGACTCCACGGCTAATTGGAGTTGACCCCGCCCCCTCGTCAAGTTACAGCTGTATCCCATTAGACTCCTTCTCCAGTTATAAAAGCCAGTATTCTGTTGTTCAGGAGAGAGATCATTGCTGGGAGGTCATTGAAGAAAGATGATGGCTGAGAGAGGAGGGTGATGGCTGAGAGAGGAGGGTGATGGCTGAGAGAGGAGGGTGATGGCTGAGAGAGGAGGGTGATGGCTGAGAGAGGAGGCTGATGGCTGAGAGAGGAGACTGATGGCTGAGAGAGGAGGCTGATGGCTGAGAGAGGAGGCTGATGGCTGAGAGAGGAGGCTGATGGCTATAGCATATGTTAGTTGTAGATGGGAGCAGCTTTGGTATGTTCTGTGTGAGTTTGTTGCTCAGTCAGATAGAGCATATTTGATGTCCTGTGTTTCTCAGTTTGTTTGTGAAATGGCTTAATATTCTGTTTTATTTGTTCCCAGGGGGGAAGGGGAAGGCACCTAGGGAGTGCTTAGGCAAGAGGCCTGCGGGCATACATATACCTGTAGTATATTCACTGTCTAGGCACACTAGGTAAGACCTGGGCTGACCACCCCCTGTATTTTGGTTAGGGCACCAGGTGATGCTAAATTAGGTAAGTCGTGGGTAGGCAGGTAAGGTAGGAGAGGGGGCTTTGAGATTTACTTTCTTTGCTTTGGTTCCGTCCAGCCCCTTTTCCCCATAATACCGTGTGACGGAATAAATTTCTTATAAACGGTACCACTGCCTTTGTCATCCTTACTTGCACCTACAGTCCCATACCTCTTTCACTTCACGGAGAGTTGCGTTGTAGCAGGGTGTTGCGTTCCCTCTTCATAGAGGCGTGCGTAACACCGCTCAGCAATGAAGAAGCCACTGCTCCAAAACCACCATAAAAAAGCCAGACTACGGTTTGCAACAGCACATGGGGACAAAGATTGTACTTTCTGGAGAAATGTCCTCTGGTCTGATGAAACAATAGAACTGTTTGGCCCTAATGACCATCGTTATGTTTGGAGGAAAAAGGGGGAGGCTTGCAAGCCGAAGAACATCATCCCAACCGTGTAGCACAGGGGTAGCAACATCATCATGTGGGGGTGCTTTGCTGCCGGAGGGACTGGTGCACTTCACAAAATAGATGGCATCATGAGGGGGGAAATTATGTGGATATATTGAAGCAACATCTTAAGACATCAGTCAGGAAGTTAAAGCTTGGTCGCAAATGGGTCTTCCAAATGGACATTGACCCCAAGCATACTTCCAAAGTTGTGGCAATATGGCTTAAGGACAACAAAGTCAAGGTATTGGAGTGGCCATCACAAAGCCTTGACCTCAATCCTATAGAAAATGTGTGGGCAGAAGTGAAAAAGCGCATATGAGCAAGGAGGCCTACAAACCTGATTCAGTTACACCAGCTCTGTCAGGAGGAATGGGACAAATTTCACAAAACGTATTGTGGGAAGCTTGTGGAAGGCTACCCGAAACATTTGAGCCAAGTTAAACAATTTAAAGGCAATGCTACCAAATATTAATTGAGTGTATGTAAACTTCTGACCCACTGGGAATGTGATGAAAGAAATAAATAAAAGCTGAAATAAATATTTCTCTCT
Organism: Oncorhynchus clarkii lewisi; assembly: GCF_045791955.1. Lineage (NCBI taxonomy): Eukaryota > Metazoa > Chordata > Actinopteri > Salmoniformes > Salmonidae > Oncorhynchus > Oncorhynchus clarkii. Next base: position 65,118,513 of record NC_092158.1, on the reverse strand, counting down.
ACTATTATTCTGCCATTTCACATTCTTACAATAAGGTGGTGATCCTAACTGACCTAAGACAGTGAATTTTTACTAGGATTAAATGTCAGGAATTGTGAAAAACTGAGTTGAAATGTATTTGGCTAAGGTGTATGTAAACTTCCGACTTCAACTGTATACTGAGGAGGTGCATACCGACACAGACGTATAAATGTGGTATATATTTGGATGCGGTTACTGCTTTTTGTCTTTTGTGATTATTCCGCAGTGGCTCAGTGCTGTCTGGGCCTGTGTGACTATTTGCTTTGATTGTTGGATCCTGAGGTGAACCAGTCAGCACCTCCTCCTCCACTGTGTGTTTGCATGGTGTGTGTATACGCAGTACGTGTGCGTGTGTTGACGTAAGTGCAGATGTGATTTGCTGTGTATAAATGTCTTCCAAGAATCCCAGTTGATCTGACGTCTTTAATTTATGAGATCCTATAAGGATTTTCACTTTGGTTGTGCAGCTGCATGGCAACACTATAAAGGTTTTGGGATAGGGACAAATTAATTATCTCTGTTTTTCAACCTTCTACATCTTGTCTTCCTTACTCTCTTAATTTGTCCATGTTACTTGTTTCTCACCTGAACTTGACCATGCATAAATGGAACCTTTATTTAACTATGCAAGTCAGTTAAGAACAAATTGTTATTTACAATGACGGCTAACCCCGGACGACGCTGGGCCAGTTGTGTGCCCAGTTGTGATACAGACTGGATTCGAACCAGAACCTCTTGCACTGAGATGCCGTGCCTTAGGCCACTGCGCCAACTGGGAGGCTTAGTTGTAAATGCATACAACCATGTAACAACCAATAAAGTGCTTTGGATTTGAACAATAAAAACCCACTTTTCAGCGAGAAATAAAAACATAACATTCATCTTGTCCTGTGAATAATGCATATGATTATAATGCTAAATGAAAATGAACAATTTGTTGAAACTTGGTAAGCTCTCAGTTTGATATTGGTTTTAATGTAATCACAGACCCAGCCTCCAGAAATCTAGACCAATAGAAATAGTATTACCGCTACAGCACAGGACATTGACTCAAGTGAGAATGTCCGTTCTAATAATCATATTTCTGTGCCTAGACCTCCTGTCTTACAGATCATCTGAGAGCAATACCAGATGAGGGACTATGACACTGACAGCGTCATCAGGAAGCTGCACTCTAAACAGGAAGGACAGCGGTGGGGAGGGGGGAAGGGAAGAGCCTTCAGTCTGACCAATAGAGTACACACCTGTGACCCTCCCCGTTTCTATTTCTGTGGTGGATGTGGCGGTCCCTCCAAGTCTGGCTGTCTCCTGGTCTCCTCTCCGGCTGTCTCCTGCTCTCCTCTCCACACTCACTCCCTTGTTCTGTTTGGCTAGTTGTGATGTACATTTACATTTACTGAGGTTTGTGCTTATCTCTGACAGCGCCTGTATGTTGCTCAGACCTGGGAGGTTGTGTGAAGATTGATCGTAATTTGGGAGAAGGTTGGGAGGAGGTTGATGGGAAGTTGAGTGGAGATTTAGGGAATATTGAAAGGAGGTTGATGGTGGGTTGAAATAATGTTGGAGGGATTTTGTTTGAGAAAAGGGAGGGGGGTTGTGTGGTGAGGTAATGGGTTTCCTGTCAAAGGAAAAGTCTCAGGCAGAGACCTGCATAGGATATTAATATATCCTATATTAAGCCCCTCTCTCAACCAGGATAGGGAGAATAGGCAGTCAGAGAATATACTGTATACAAGTGCAAGTACTGAGGACAGACAGTCAAAGGAGGGCTGATATGTGTACAACCTAACATATTTTGATTGTTGTGGTTCTCTATTTCTGTATAATTCTGTATTTAGAGACCCAATACCTGTCCCTATGGCACAGATTCAATGACAGTCCTTAGTAAGGCATGATCTAATCTCAAACCAGTGTTGACATCAGTATAGAGAGAATAGTAGACACCATTAGCAAACAGAGCATGTTGACATCCCGAGACAGGCATGCCTGGCATTTACCCTGCAGATAATTGAGGCTTAATATGTTGAGCAGGCAAATGTGTGCCAAAACACAGTCAGGGCATGTTTTTGGCAAAGTGGATAACAAGTATTGGCATAATTTCCTCATAAATGACCTAAGGGTCCAATAATCAGTTTAATGGATGGTGGGTAGGTGGGTAGAGTTTTGGCACGTGCAAAACTACAGGACCATAGTGCAGACATACACGTAGCTTGGAAAAATGTAATTTACATTAGCCAGCGTACAGGGAGGCATGAAGATAGAAAAACAGTCAGGAGATGATAAAGTTGTAAATTACTTTGGGCAACTAAGCCTGCAAATTTTAGAGGAGCTTGATTCTTGGCTCGTAGCCAGAATAACGCCTTTGGAAAGGGGAGACTTCGACTATGTGTTGAAACAGCATGCATACCTTCAGGTCTGTGAACATCTGTGTGAGTTTGTGTCTCATTTCTCCAAATAGATCCTTTGCTGTCTCTCTCTTTGTCTTTTTTTCGTTCTTATTATCCCTCTCTTTTAGCATGTTCTGTTTGTCCTTCACTCCTTCTCCTCGTCAATCCTTCACTCCTTCTCTATGTATTACTACAGACAGTACATTCTAGTAATGCCTCTCTGTCACTCATTCACTCGCTCCCTCTCTCCGCTCTCTCTCTCTCGCTCTCTCTCTCTCTCTCTCTCTCTCTCTCTCGCTCTCTCTCGCTCTCTCTTGCTCTCTTTCTCACTCTCTCTTTCTCCCTCTCCTAGACTCGGTCGTTCTCTTGGCACTACTTTACAGTGTTCTGCTGAAACATGACTACCTGGACCGTCAAGAATGTAATGTGTGCCACATTAACCCTGTAGTCTACCTGCTCCGTCACACTCTTCACATCAGCACACACAGCAACTTCACCTCTCTATCGCCGACCAGGAGAAACTACACAGTCAAAAGAATGACTGGCAGACACCGTTAAATCATTTACCGGTGCTCTTTGAAAAGACAAATAGTATCTGAGTGTTTTGCTATTTACTGTAGTAGTGCAAAACATTTCTGAACTCCAGTACTTTTAGGTGCCTCCATGTTGAATGTAAATGGACAAATCAGGGACAATTGAAGTCACCATAATGTCAAGTTCAGTTTGCCAAGGCCTCTGTGGAGATGGAAAACCTTTACAGCACCTTCAGAAAGTATTCACACCCCTTGACTTTTCCACATTTTGTTGTGTTACAGCCTGAATTTAAAATGGATAGCATTCAGATGTTGTGTCACTGGCATATATACAATACCCCATAATGTCAAAGTGGAATAATGCCTTGAGACATTTTGACAAATTAATAGAGCCCCTTTGTTATGGCAAGCCTAAGTAAGTTCAGAAGTAAAAAAGTACTTAACAAGTCACATAATAGTAACACACTGTATGTGAAAATAGTGTTTAGCATGATTTTTGAGTGACTAATTAATCTCTGTACCCCAATTGTCTGTAAGGTTCCTCAGTCGAACAGTGAATTTCAAACACACATTCAACCACAAAGATCAGGAAGGTTTTCCAATGCCTCGCAAAGAAGGGCACCTATAAGTAGATGGATAAACATTTAAAAAGCAGACACTAAATATCCCTTTGAGCATGGTGAAGTTATTAATTACACTTTGGGTGGTGTATCAACAAACATAGTCACTACAAAAGATACAGGCGTCCTTCCTTACCCAGTTGCCGGATAGGAAGGAAACCGCTCAGGGATTTCATCATGAGACCAAAGGTGACTTTAAAACAGTTACAGAGTTTGATGTGTCTGATAGGAGAAAACTGAGGATGGATCAACAACATTGTAGTTACTCCACAATGCTAACCTAAATGACCACAATACTAACCTAAAAGACCACAATACTAACCTAAATGACCACAATACTAACCTAAATAACAAAGTGAAAGAAAAGAAGGAAGCCTATACAAAATTAATCCTGTTTGCAATAAGGCACTAAATGAAAGCTGCAAAAAATGTGGCAAACAAATTACCTTCATGTCCTGAAGACAAAGCATTATGTTTGGGGCAAATTCAATGCAACACATCACTGAGTACCACTCTTCACATTTTCAAGAATATTGGTGGCTTAATCATGTTATGGGAATGCTTGTCATCGGCAAGGACTAGGGAGTTGTTTAAGATAAAAAGGAACGGAAGAGAGCAAGTGAAATCCTAGATCCTAGAGACTTAGAGGCTTTCCAACAGACACTGGGAGACAAATTCACCTTTCAATAACCTAAAATACAAGGCCATACACTGGAGTTGCTTATGAAGACGACATTGAATGTTCTTGAGTGGCTTTATTACAGTTTTGACCTAAAACGGTCTTAAAATACAATTGAAGTTGGAAGTTTACATACACCTTAGCCAAATACATTTAAACTAAGTTTTTCACAATTCCTGACATTTAATCAGAGTAAAAATTCACTGTATTAGGTCAGTTAGGATCATCACTTTATTTTAAGAATATGAAATGTCAGAATAATAGTAGAGAGAATGATTTATTTCAGCTTTAATTTCTTTCATCACATTCCCAGTGGGTCAGAAGTTTACATACACTCAATTTGTATTTGGTAGCATTGCCTTTAAATTGTTTAACTTGGGTTAAATGTTTTGGGTAGCCTTCCACAAGCTTTCCACAATAAGTTGGGTGAATTTTGGCCCATTCCTCCTGACAGAGCTGGTGTAACTGCTTGCTCGCACAAGCATTTTCATTTCTGCCCACAAATGTTCTATGGGATTGAGGTCAGGGCTTTGTGATAGCCACTCCAATACATTGACTTTGTTGTCCTTAAGCCATTTTGACATAACTTTGGAAGTATGCTTGGGGTCATTGTCCATTTGGAAGACCCATTTGCGACCAAGCTTTAACTTCCTGACTGATGTCTGGAGATGTTGCTTCAATATATCCACACAATTTCCCCCCCTCATGATGCCATCTATTTTGTGAAGTGCACCAGTCCCTCCTGCAGCCAAGCACCCCCACAACATGATGCTGCCACCCCCGTGCTTCACGGTTGGGATGGTGTTCTTTGGCTTGCAAGCCTCCCCCTTTTTCCTCCAAACATAACGATGGTCATTATGGCCAAACAGTTCTATTTTTCATTCAACAGACCAGAGAACATTTCTCCAAAAAGTACAATCTTTGTCCCCATGTGCAGTTGCAAACCGTAGTCTGGCTTTTTTTATGGCGGTTTTTGAGCAGTGGCTTCTTCCTTGCTGAGGGGCCTTTCAGGTTATGTCAATATAGAACTCGTTTTACTGTGGACATAGATACTTTTGTACCGTTTTCCTCCAGCATCTTCTCAAGGTCCTTTGCTGTTGTTCTGGGATTGATTTTGCACTTTTCGCACCAAACTATGTTCATCTCTAGGAGACAGAACGCGTCTCCCTCCTGAGCAGTATGACAGCTGCGTGGACCCATGGTGTTTATACTTGCGTACTATTGTTTGTACAGATGAACGTGGAACCTTCAAGTGTTTGGAAATTGCTACCAAGGATGAACCAGACTTGTGGAGATCTACAATTTGTTTATCTGCGGTCTTGGCTGATTTCTTTTGATTTTCCCATGATGTCAAGCAAAGAGGCACTGAGTTTGAATGTAGGCCTTGAAATACATTCACAGGTGCACCTCCAATTGACTCAAATGATGCCAATTGGCCTATCAGAAGATTCTAAAGCCATGACATAATTTTCTGGAATTTTCCAAGCTGTTTAAAGGCACAGTCAACTTAGTGTATGCTAACTTCTGACCCACTGGAATTGTGATGCAGTGAATTATAAGTGAAATAATCTGTCTGTAAACAATTGTTGGAAAAATTACTTGTGGCTGGGACAAAGTAGATGTCCTAACCAACTTGCCAAAGCTATAGTTTGTTAAAGACATTTCTGGAGTTGTTGAAAAATGACTCAAACCTAAGTGTATGTAAACTTCCGATTTCAACTGTATGTCAAGACTTGAAAATGGCTATCTAGCAATGATCAACAACCAACTTGACAGAGCTTGAATAATTATTTTAAGAATAATGTGCTAATATTGTACAATCCAGGTGTGCAAAGCTTTTAGAGACTCACCCAGAATGACTTACAGCTGTAATCGCTGCCAAAGGTGATACTAACATGTATTGACAACATTTTTCCACATTTTGTTATGTTACAGCCTTATTAAAAAAAATGTTAGTTTAAAAAAAATTCTCATCATTTAAATTCCCTCATCAATCTACACACAATAACACACAAAAACAGGTTTACAATTTTCTGCTAATTTATAAAAAGCATTCAGACCCTTTCCTCAGTACTTTGTTGAAGCACCTTTGACAGCAATTACAGCCTCAAGACTTATTGGGTATGACGCTACAAACATGGCACACCTGTATTTGGGGAGTTTCTCCCATTCTTCTCTGCTGATCATCTCAAGTTCTGTCAGGTTGGATGGGGAACGTTGCGGCACAGCTATTTTCAGGTCTCCCAGAGATGTTAGATCGGGTTCAAATCCGGGCTCTGTCTGAGCCACTCAATGACATTCAGAGACTTGTCTCGAAGTTACTCCTGCGTTGTCTTGGCTGTGTGCTTAGGGTCATTGTCCTGTTTGTAGCTGTACCGTCGCCCCAGTATGAGGTCCTGAGTGCTCTGGAGCATGTTTTCATCAAGGAACTCTCTGTACTTTGCTCTGTTAATCTTTGGCTCGATCCTGACTAGTCTTCCAGTCCCTGCCGCTGAAAAACATCCCCACAGCATGATGCTACCACCACCATGCTTCACAGTAGGGATGGTGCCAGGTTTCCTCCAGACGTGATGCTTGGCATTCAGGCCAAAGAGTTCAATCTTGGTTTCATCACACCAGAGAATCTTGTTACTCATAGTCTGAGAGTTTTTAGGTGCCTTTTGGCAAACTCCAAGCTGGCTGTCATGTGCCTTTTACTGAGGAGTGGGTTGTGTCTGGCCACTCTACCATAAAGGCCTGATTGATGGAGTTCTGCAGAGATGGTTGTCCTTCTGGAAGGTTCTCCCATCTCCACAGAGGAATTCTAGAGATCTGTCAGAGTGACCATCGGGTTCTTCGTCACCTCCCTGACCAAGGCCCTTCTCCCCCGATTGCTCAGTTTGACCGGGCAGCTAGCTCTAGGAAAAGTCTTGGTGGTTCCAAACTTCTTCCATTTAAGAATGATGGAGGCCACTGTGTCCCTGGGGACCTTAAATGCTGCTTTTTTGGTACCCTTCCCCAGATCTGTGCCTTGACACAATCCTGTCTCTGAGTTCTTCGGACAATTCCTTCGACCTCATGGCTTGTTTTTTTCTCTGACATGCACTGTCAACTGTGGGACCTTATATCGTCAGGTGTGTGCCTTTCCAAATCATGTCCAATCAATTGAATTTACCACAGGTGGACTCCAATCAAGTTGTAGAAACATCTCAAGGATGATCAATGGAAACAGGATGCACCTGAGCTCAAATTTGAGTCTGATAGCAAAGGGTGTGAATACTTATGTAAATAAGTTATTTCTGTTTTTTTATATTTTTTATAAATGTTTCAATATGTCTACAAACCTGTTTTCACTTTGTCAATATGGGGCATTGTGTGTAGATTGCTGAGGAAATGTTTTTATTCAATCCATTTTAGAATAAGGCTGTAACGTAACAAAACGTGGAAAAAGTCAAGGGGTCTGAATAGTTTCCAAAGGCACTGTATTTCTGTATTTCATTTTCAATAAATTTGCAAAAAATTATAAAAAACCTGTTTTCACTTTGTCATTATGGGGTGTTGTGTGTAGATGGGTACGATTTTTTTTTGAGTTAATCCATTTTGAATTCAGGCTGTAACACAACAACATGTAGAATAAGTCAAGGGGTCTAAATACCTTCTGAAGAAACTGTAGTTCTGCTGTCGCCTGCTTACTGCTGCCGTGCAGTAATACGTAATCATATGAGCATTTTGTCTATTTCATATTTATCTGTAGCATTAGTTAACTTATGGTCGGTCACCTGGGGCGAGATGCGGACTGTTGCCTGCCAAAGTAATCTGTGCACTATCCTAAAGAGCTTTAGACTGTCCTTGAATATTTCTGCTTGGATGCAAATAAGGCTTTGGCTTGGGTTCAATTGACAACCTGCCCATCTTCTCTCATCTTATACAGAAAACATGCTTGCTAGGTAAACATTTTTTCAAATAACATCTTGCTATTGGTTTATCTTGATAAATAATCATGCATTGTGGTCTTTTATTCTGTGGAAATTTACACTATCAAAATTCAGTGTGAGTCAATGAACCAAGATGGGTCCTTGGTTTGCTTTGTATTGTCTCCACATAAGAATTGGTTTTGTCTCTAGCTGAATAATTTTTCGTTTTTAATTTTTTTATCAAGATAGCCACATTCCTCCATCCAGAAACGGAACCTGAGCCATGTGAATGGTAATGGTGGTGCTAGCATAAAGGTGGAGCTAATGATTCCCTGCCGTCCATTTGGTGTATTTGATACTCTGTTATCAGCAGGCTCGGCACTAATGGAAGATCAGTCTGTGGCGTTCCACAAGGCTCCCTACTAAGACATTCTGTCAGTTGGAGCTGGACTGGTCGTGGATCAAGGGCAAGATGGAACAGCATAAGCATGGAATAGGCCAGATATCACCTAGAATGAAATGATATGGCCTGTAATAGGCATGGAATAGACAAGATATAAAGTTTTCCATGTGGATATAGGTAACACATTTATGAATATAGGTCCACATTTATGAATATATTTAAGGGGTCAGGTGCTGCTGATAACTCCAGTGTTGGAGGTAATAACAAGTGTTAAACCAATATAAATCATTATCACATTTCCCAGCATGGTCTATTGCAGGTTGATTTTTAGAATTGTTTGTTTCAATAGCTATCATTTTGCATGTACATTGATTGATTAATTAATTGTATGCTACTCAAATATAAATAACATACATTTTTCTAAACCAATCCAATCTGTTACTTGGACTTTTTAAATGCTTTAGGTAGTCTCATATATTCAGTCACTCTGAATGAATGCAGGTTGCGGGTGAATGCAAATGGCAAATGTTGGATATCCCCACTCTGGCTGGATTCCAACAGGAATTACACGTCACTTTGCAAGCCAGCATAATATGACTTGCAGGTCTGATATTGCCTATAAACCATGAGTTTCAGGCAACCATATTAGGATAAACTAGGCCCTCAAATTAAGGCCTAATTAAATATGTGTTTTATTGTGTTAAATAATGCAATTTCAATGATAACATATTCACTTAAGATATCACTTGGTGGAGGACACAGGACTAAAAATGGATGAATGCAACCATCATGTCTTTCTTTGTGACTAACAAATACAGTCATGGGTGTTACATTTACAACTCACTCGAAAATCCAGGCACTATGGGAAATATGCAAATGAGCTTTACACTAAGCAGTGTGTTAATTTAACAACAAAAAGTGTGGACCCATATAGACACTGGACCAGTGTTAAATTTAACACTCAGTTTTGATTTAACACTGGACCATTTTCTGTGTGCAGGTGTAGCTTTAATATCTCAAGAGGTGAACATTGTAGATGAGGGGGAGTAGATAAACTGTAGACCAGGGTTTAGCAGAATACTTAGTAGATGACTCCAATGCTGGCAATATAGAGAAGAATCATACTGTACAATCCTGATGAGCCAGCTCAAAACTGCACACACACAAAAAATGTTAATAACGACTTATGTGTCAATCTTCCTTCACTTGCTATATAAAGTAACCATTTTTTAAAAATCTTAAACTATAGCCTCTCTTCTTGCAGCTTGAGTGGAGTGTGTACCTGTATTTGGTTTCCAGGGAGAGATAGAAATGGAAAGGGAGGAGCACGTACAGTGTGCATCTGATGAGAGAGGGATTTCCCCACAGACAAGACCAGCACTCAGATCAAACAGAGGATCCTACATCTGCCTGTGTCCCAGAGACACCTGCGACCATAACGACTCACATCAAAACCATGAAGTGGAGAGAGAGGCATAAATCACCCTCTACAGAAGTGACAACTTAATAACCACATCACATTCATACTGTGTGGAGCATGGACACACATATTGTTACAAAACACACACACACACACACGTTCATACCAACATACATGTACAGAACAATCTTATACCTCTTGCCACATATAAGACATAAAACAGAAAGGTGAATGTTTCATGCACGCATACACACAACGATGGATCGTTTTATGCGATGGATCGTTTTATACGATGGATCGTTTTATACACAGGCAGATCATTGAACAGCATTCAGCTACATTAAATGCGCAATGATGCACACCCTCGCACATTCGCACACTCACACACACTGGCCTTGTCTAACCCCCATTTCCTCCAAACAGAGAGAGCTTTATCGGCCATTGAGAAATGACAGCACTCACTAAAATATTTGAGGGCTTTTTCACAGATCCAAAGGGGGTCAAGGGTTCCAGATCTAATTTTCCATTGCTCTTGGTATTTACTTTTATTCCGTTTTTCCCACCATGGCCTCGAGCGGTTAAATAGCTAGCGCACTGTATTAAAATGCTTCAATATAAATGTCCTTAATATAAACACAAATATGAAGCTGTTTATATATATATTATGTTTCTAAGCATTACAAGCTATCCTGTTTTGGGTTTGTTTACTTTTTTTCCGTCAGAGTGGGGAGGTTGGTGTAGATTGGTGTTGGCAGTGGAGCCTCGGGCCAGTTCAGAGTTGAGTTAAGGTCAGTCCTGCTGCCTAATTCTGGTCCATTAACCTTTGGTGTTGCGCTTACCTCCAGCCCTAACATAGGCCTCGACCCTTACTCCACTTCAGTCCCCCCAAGCCCCTCTTAAACCGCTACTTTGACCCCCCCCCCCCCCTCCCTCCCCCCCCTCTCTCTCTCTCTCTCCCTCTCTCTCTCTCTCGCGTTCATTCCGTCATTATCATGACTAATACTTCCACCAGTGACTTGACTCATAATGGGCCCTGGATAAATGTGTGAACGTTACATACATATGACTAAATATATATATACAGTGCCTTGCGAAAGTATTCGGCCCCCTTGAACTTTGCAACCTTTTGCCACATTTCAGGCTTCAAACATAAAGATATAAAACTGTATTTTTTTGTGAAGAATCAACAACAAGTGGGACACAATCATGAAGTGGAACGACATTTATTGGATATTTCAAACTTTTTTAACAAATCAAAAACTGAAACATTGGGAGTGCAAAATTATTCAGCCCCTTTACTTTCAGTGCAGCAAACTCTCTCCTGAAGTTCAGTGAGGATCTCTGAATGATCCAATGTTGACCTAAATGACTAATGATGATAAATACAATCCACCTGTGTGTAATCAAGTCTCCGTATAAATGCACCTGCACTGTGATAGTCTCAGAGGTCCGTTAAAAGCGCAGAGAGCATCATGAAGAACAAGGAACACACCAGGCAGGTCCGAGATACTATTGTGAAGAAGTTTAAAGCCGGATTTGGATACAAAAAGATTTCCCAAGCTTTAAACATCCCAAGGAGCACTGTGCAAGCGATAATATTGAAATGGAAGGAGTATCAGACCACTGCAAATCTACCAAGACCTGGCCGTCCCTCTAAACTTTCAGCTCATACAAGGAGAAGACTGATCAGAGATACAGCCAAGAGGCCCATGATCACTCTGGATGAACTGCAGAGATCTACAGCTGAGGTGGGAGACTCTGTCCATAGGACAACAATCAGTCGTATATTGCACAAATCTGGCCTTTATGGAAGAGTGGCAAGAAAGCCATTTCTTAAAGATATCCATAAAAGTGTCGTTTAAAGTTTGCCACAAGGCACCTGGGAGACACACCAAACATGTTGAAGAAGGTGCTCTAGTCAGATGAAACCAAAATTGAACTTTTTGGCAAAAATGCAAAACGTTATGTTTGGCGTAAAAGCAACACAGCTGAACACACCATCCCCACTGTCAAACATGGTGGTGGCAGCATCATGGTTTGGGCCTGCTTTTCTTCAGCAGGGACAGGGAAGATGGTTAAAATTGATGGGAAGATGGATGGAGCCAAATACAGGACAATTCTGGAAGAAAACCTGATGCAGTCTGCAAAAGACCTGAGACTGGGACGGAGATTTGTCTTCCAACAAGACAATGATCCAAAACATAAAGCAAAATCTACAATGGAATGGTTAAAAAATAAACATATCCAGGTGTTAGAATGGCCAAGTCAAAGTCCAGACCTGAATCCAATCGAGAATCTGTGGAAAGAACTGAAAACTGCTGTTCACAAATGCTCTCCATCCAACCTCACTGAGCTCAAGCTGTTTTGCAAGGAGGAATGGGAAAAAATGTCAGTCTCTCGATGTGCAAAACTGATAGAGACATACCCCAAGCGACTTACAGCTGTAATCGCAGCAAAAGGTGGCGCTACAAAGTATTAACTTAAGGGGGCTGAATAATTTTGCACGCCCAATTTTTCAGTTTTTGATTTGTTAAAAAAGTTTGAAATATCCAATAAATGTCGTTCCACTTCATGATTGTGTCCCACTTGTTGTTGATTCTTCACAAAAAAATACAGTTTTATATCTTTATGTTTGAAGCCTGAAATATGGCAAAAGGTCGCAAAGTTCAAGGGGGCCGAATACTTTCGCAAGGCACTGTATATAGCTCAACAGCTCAGTTTCCTCCGTTGACTGCAGTCCGAACAGAAACAATGGCATCCTATTATTCATCAGGCTCTAATTAGGCCCGTTCTGGCTGCAGCCCTACTGGTGGTCATGTGTGGTCAACAGGGACTATGGAACTAGTCTTTATTCTTTTAACACAACCTCCAAAGGAAATTTAGATTTTTTTTGCCATAACTGCAGGCAACACATATTATGGAGTGTGTTTCCATTGTAATTATGGAGTGTGGTGCTGTCTGGAGTTTGGCATGCTTTCTTTCTCAGGAAGTGTAAGGTGACTCCCTACTTACTGTATGAAACGGAATTTAAATATAGCATAATTATAGCATAAAGCTCATATAAATTTGTCCTGAGCACATGTTTAAGGTCAATGATCATGATGAGATAAGAGGGAAAATGTCCAGAAAGGCAGAGAGCCTGAAAGAGGCTGGACAGGGGAAAAGAGTTCAGCCTTGACACATTTTAGTGGCTCATCCAAACTTGACCTCTGGTCCTCTCTTTAAAACCACAATGTTTCACTGAACGGTTTCACTGGCCGATTCTTCTGACACCCACACAGCTTCTATGAGCCTCGGCGTAAAATGCCAAACACAGTCACTTCTCTGTCTGTGAGCAATGAACATTTCCTCCCTGACCGGTATGCGGTTTTGTCCCTGGCAATTTACAGCAAAGCACTACATTATTTTCCTATTACGTTGATGACATACTTATCTGCTAACAAGTGATGTGGTGTTTCTCAACGCCGTTGCTGAAGCTCACTCGGGGAGCTAGTTCTTTTGGCTGTTACTTCTTCTTCTCTCTCTTTTCTCCTTTTTCTTTCTCTCCCCTCTTTTTTCTTTCCCTTTCTACAGACAAAAACAACAACTATTAAAAAAAATAAGTGACATGTTTTAATTTGTAGAATTAGAGACATATCAATAAATCTAATCAACCTGTACGCATTACATCCAGTCCATAATGTTGGCTCACTATTTTGGGGTTCAAGTCTAAGTGAGTTTAAGTTAAGATGAGTCACAGGCAGTATTGTCCAGAAATATTCCCATAAACATGAGCAGATAGGAAAGGTCATAATATCTGAGAATAGCTCTGGTGGTGTTTAGATACACCTCTTAGGCCTACTTTCTCGCTAGGGGCGATGTGGGTAAAGGACACAGGGACCGCGATCACAGGAACCACGATCACGACCTCTCATCGTGTGAAATGGAGGAAGGAAGGGCACTGCGTTATGCAGTAGCCTATTCATCTCTGTTCTGAAGTCAGCGTGGGTTATTCATGACATGGTCATTGTAAATGCAGCATCTATTTTGTGAATATGTAATGAATGAATGGATGAATGCATTCATGAATTCATTGAGATTTAAGGCATTTTGTCTTTACAAACCCCAACGTTGTATTGAATTGTTTTCCATATGCCCGGTGCTACTGGGAAATGTTGACAGATTTGTTTCATACCTTCATGTTCTGTCCTGTGGCTTTCACCAAGTGAGTTCCTTAGGCGAATGTTACCCTTCAAATGAAACTCTTTATGACAACACATTACATGCAGTGGCTTCAGAATGTTCTAAAACCCCTTTGGCTTTTTTCCACATTTTGTTGTGTTACAGCCTGATTTTAAAATGGATTAAATGTCGATTTTGTGTCACTGGCCTACACACACCACATAGTTGAGCCCGTAATGTCAAAGGGGAGATTTGTTTTTCATTTGACCAATTCATTCAAAATGAAAAGCTGAAATGTCTTCAGTCAATAAGTATTCAACCCCTTTGTTATAGCAAGCTTAAATAAGTGTGCTTAACAAGTCACATAACAATAATAGTGTTTTGCGGGTACTATTTAATGAAGCTGCCAGTTGAGGAATTGTGAGGTGTCTGTTTCTCAAACTAGACACTCTAATGTGCTTGTCCTCTTGCTCAGTTGTGCACCGGGGCCTCCCATTCCTCTTTCTATTCTGGTTAGCGCCAGTTTGCACAGTTCTGTGAAGGGAGTAGTACACAGCGGTGTACGAGATTTTTAGCTTCTTGGCAGTTTCTCACAAGGAATAGCCTTCATTTCTCAGAACAAGAATAGACTGATGAGTTTCAGAAGAAAGGTATTTGTTTCTGGCCGTTTTGAGCCTGTAATCGAACCCACAAATGCTGATGCTCCATTTACTCAATTAGTCTAAAGCCGGACAGTTTGATTGCTTCTTTAATCAGGACAGCGGTTTTAAGCTGTTCTAACATCATTGCAAAAGGGTTTTCTAATGATCAATTAGCCTTTTAAAATGATAAACCTGGATTAGCTAACTCAACGTGCCATTGGAACACAGGAGTGATGGTTGCTGATAATGGGCCTCTGTACACTTCTGTAGATATTCCATTAAAAAATAGTAATTTACAACATTAACACTGTATTGCTGATCAATTTTACGTTATTTCAATAGACCAAAAATGTGCTTTTCTTTCAAAAACAAAGACATTTCGAAGTGACCCTAAACTTTTGAACGGTAGCGTATATCCCCAACAAACTGAGATAAAATAATTGGTTTGCAGATTCTGCAGGGATGTTTCATGGTAAAACTTGAAGAATTATCTTCCACGATTGAATGAGGTGGTGTTTGTTGTCTTACAGTCATCTTATACTATGCTATTATATTTGGTTCTGTTATGTAGAATACTATCATTATGTGATCTTGCAGAACATTGATTCAGCTTTGCTCTGACTTTATTAAACAAGCGTTATTCTCCTCAGTAGCCTGTTCTCTCCGCATAAAGTAGAAAATATGCACTTGCGCAGAACATGCTCTGCACATGTGCAGAAGCTTCGGGATATTTAGTCTGCCGGAATTGTACTAATTAACTAAGAATAAATATTCCATTTATAATAACAATTAGCAAAAACTTTTTCTGTCTTGCTTCTTTGGATTTGCTTTGATTTTGTTGCCTGTATGCTTTGAGTGTGGCATTTTTATTGGAATATTCACAAATACAAATACAAGTGAACTGCTACTGTGTTTTTTGCTGAATTTTTACAGTGATATTCCAAAATACAACAAATACATTTTTCCCACAATGCAATGTAATTTACGGTAATCTACTGTATTCAGTTTATAAGTATGTTACTGCTGATTATACAGTAATTCACTGTGACAATTACATGATTTGTTTTACAGTGTACTGTACTTTCAAACATCTGTGCTAATGGGCTATTCAAAATATGTAGAAATCGCTCTGCCCTTTTCTGGTTGCTAAAATTCTAATAGTTCACCTAATTTCAGTTTATGTGACAAAAAAAAGCAAGTGTAAGGAAGTGTAGAGAATCTTTGTACCATCTAAACCGCTGAGAAATATATTTTCCATAACCAAAATAATTGTATTTTCAGCAGTTTGTAGCTGGTGTACAAAACCGAAAGTAAAAGATGCAAAAACTAAACTTAAGAAGAAAAGCTTAGAAATAGGGCACATAGAACCGATGTATAGCTTCTTAGACTTGCTTTCAATGAGAATGACAGATCTATGACACACATTTCAGTGTGAATTTGCAGCTTTTAATACATGGTTGCAGACATAAACCCTTGCAATAACTCACATGAGACTTCTCCTTTAAGACCTTTCCCTCAAGAGCCCAGTCAGTCCTTTTTTATGTAGATGATGGCCCTGCCTTCAGGGGGCGGGAGAGATACTGTACAAACTCTTGGAAATCTGCTCTCCCGTCAAGTGCGGTAGAGGCGTAATCAGGAGGGAACAGGGCTGACGCGCACTGTGCCACAGAGAGCTTTGGATATTGATAAGCCTGTGACGAAGCAGCGGACAGCAAACTCCCATTGTAGGCTACGTACCACACTTGTGTGGCGCTTCATATAGAGGCGCGCCGTGCGTTATAAGGAGAGAATAACCTCGTGTAGTCTACAACGCGTGGAAAAAGGAAAATAAAAAGGGATTTTAATCAACTTGAAGAGTTTTGATGTCTCGAGGGATAACCTAGCATTAGCCTGTATTAATGTGTAGTATAAATAACATTTAACTAATCTAGTCTAGAGTATTGTTTGTTTGTAAACTTTGTCTGATATATACAAGTAACTTAAAATGTTTGAAGATTTTTTTTCTCATTATATTAATTATTTTGTAGGATAATGTAAGATGTCTATTTTAAAGCCATAGGCTATAACATTGGGCGTTTTAATTTCGCACCTGGACTTTTAATGTATCGACTGGTGCCTTAAAAAAAATTTTTAATTGTGTGATACCAAACAGTCTGAGACTATCATCCCGACTGCAGGAGATTATTGTGTTTGGAACACACCACAAACAGTTCCTTGGGGATTTAAAGACATCAACTGAAAATGGACAAAATCACCTTCAAAAAAGTCGCCTTACTCCCCTAGTCCCCTGACAGTGGAATTTCGAACTGGGTGGACGTTCTGTGTGGGAAGCGTATCATTGAGCAGGCTACAATTGCTAATTCACTGGATACTTTGCTGAGACGACAAGTGTAGGTGTCCGTCCACTTGCAAGGCAAGGAGTTCCAATTCCACAGAGCGAGCCGCTGTCCCCACGCCTAGTGCTGAGGGAGAGACTCGTGCTGTTTCCATAAATGCTTGGTCTATCGCGGAGAATCCAGCCTGGGCAGCAAGATGAGCTCGTGGGTTTGGGTTCAGCTGTTCGCGTTGCTTGCGGCATGTCTGCGGTCGGGCAGCGCAGAGGTAGGTGACAGAGTCAATTAATTAATTCAAATGTAAGCCTAATTGCCCAAGTCCGTTGCCAAATATATGTTTTTCTGTTTAGCTCATTTGAAAGGCTACGTTTATTTTCTTTGTTTAATTTCACTGTGAATGGTAAAATGAGGGACCATTGTTGAGTATATTTGACACCAGGCCCCAATTATAGACCATTGTTGAATTTCAGGGTCATTGTATTTTAACAATGTGTGCACTAGGCCTTGTGTGCTCCCCAAACAAAAGGCACCAACTTGTTACATTCAGTAATGTTTTGTACAAAATAAATGTGAACCAGGCCCCTCACCCTTCCACTTAGTGTATGTTTGTGGCATACAACCACATGTGCACTTGTTATTGTTGATTAATTAAGCTGCGTCTTGTAAGTTAAACTGCTCATCATCTAAAACCACACCTTATGACAGCTCACCTCATGGCTTTAATGCTTCTATATACAATTTATTTGAAACAGTCCTAAGTTTCACTTCAGGCTGTGAGGGCCTCATGGTGAGGACATCCGATTGGGCCCTGCTTGGCAAGGTAACCATAGAACAATTACAGCACATGGCAGACCCCGTCTACAGAACCTAAACTTCTTATAGTCCAGAATCCCTAAGTGAAAATAACAATCTTTCCTCCAATGCTTGTCTACATGCTCATGCTCAACATGGTCCCCTCTCCAGATTGCCTAAACGCATAAACCTGTTGATAAACATCATATGAGTGGAAGGCGAAGGCCATCTAAAATCTCACCAGACCCATCATGAAACATGCCTGGGAGCTAAGCAAGGCCAAATGTGTGTGTGACATGATGACTCCTTGCTGTCCCCAGTCCACCTGACTGTGCTGCTGCTCCAGTTTCAACTATTCTGCCTTATTATTATTTGACCATGCTGGTCATTTATGAACATTTGAACATCTTGACCATGTTTTGTTATAATCTCCACCCGGCACAGCCAGAA
Organism: Oncorhynchus clarkii lewisi; assembly: GCF_045791955.1. Lineage (NCBI taxonomy): Eukaryota > Metazoa > Chordata > Actinopteri > Salmoniformes > Salmonidae > Oncorhynchus > Oncorhynchus clarkii. Next base: position 65,100,180 of record NC_092158.1, on the reverse strand, counting down.
GAGGACTGGCCACCCCACATAGCCTGGTTCCTCTCTAGGTTTCTTCCTAGGTTTTGGCCTTTCTAGGGAGTTGTTCCTAGCCACCGTGCTTCTACACCTGCATTGCTTGCTGTTTGGGGTTTTAGGCTGGGTTTCTGTACAGCACTTTGAGATATCAGCTGATGTACGAAGGGCTATATAAATAAATTTGATTTGATTTGATTTGTGTGTGTGTGTGTGTCCACAGGATATTTGACAGGCTAGCAATAGGATGAGCGCTTGTCACAGCAACACAACTATAAATCATTCTGATTATGCTATGGCTGACCATTGTCTTGAATCATGGTGTCGAGGGCCTTAATACAAACGATGATAGTTAAAAAAAAAAATAGGAAGAAATGTGTTTAACTCAAGGGGAGAGGGGTCTCGTCTTGACTGCTGGAGTCGATTCTATGTACTTTGTATCGTAGCATACACAGCAAGTGTCCTAAAAGTTCCTTCACCCAGGATACGTCCTGCATATGACACACATGTTAAGTGCATGGTGAATTAAACCATGGTGAGTCCCGTCCCCTTATGGCTTATATCTTTAAGAGAGGAGATATAATTCAAGTTTGAGGGTCTCATTTTGATAGACTTGAGAAGAGGCCAAAGTGGCCCTAACTTGAATATAATACTAATATAGACAGAATGTACAAAACAGTAGGGACACCTGCTCTTTCCATTACCTAGACTGACCAGGTGAATCCAGGTGAAAGCTATAATCTCTTATTGATGTCTTGTTACATCGATTTCAATCAGTGTATAGATGAAGGGGAGGAAACAGGTTAAATAATCATTTTTAAGCCTTGAGACAATTGAGACCTGGATTGTGTATATGTGCCATTAAGAGGGTGGACGGGCAATACTGAATATTTAAGGGCCTTTGAACGGGGTATGTTAGTAGGCACTGGTTTGTTTCAAGAACAGCAATGCTGCTGGGTTTTTCACAAGTTTGTGTATCAAGAATGGTCCATCACCCAAGGACATCCAGCCAACTTGACACAACTGTGGGAAGCATTGGTGTCAACATGGGCCAGCATCCCTGTGGAACGCTTTCGGCACCTTGTAGAGTCCATGCCCCACTGAATTGAGGCTGTCCTGGGGTCAAAAGGGAGGGGGGGGGGTGTTCTTAATGTTTTGTACACTAAGTGTATATATACCATTTAGCAGACACTTTTATCCAAGACAACTTACAGTCATGCATTTTACATACTAGTGGTCCCAAGAATTTAACCGACTATCCTGGCATTGCAAGCACTATACTCTCCCGACTGAGCTACATCGGGCCATCTTTGGGAAGTTCACAGGATTGAGCAGTAGCGGCTGTGGGAAGAGACTATAGTGAAACAAAGCTCTGACTATGTGGGTCATAACAACATACACACACAGTCTTCAGTTATGGGAAATGGATGTTTAAACAGTGCGAAATGCGGCGCCACCCCTTCTTTGCTGGGTTTCCCAGAATGCCGTTCAGTTGCTTTCATGCTATCAGATCGATGACTTCCTTTTTATTTATTTTTTTATTTATTCAACCTTTATTTAACTAGGCAAGTCAGTCCTCTAGTGTGTCTTGTTCCCAGAGCTGCCAGTGGTGTGTGTTGTCCACCACATTTGTCATGACAAAGACTGGGCTTTTGGAGGCAGCCTTGGAGGGATGCAAATAAATGTCCCAAATCATACAAATTGCCCTGAGGACAGGTTGTTGGAAGTGGCAGTAAGGGTTGATTAGAAAGTGTTGTTAATGTATAGTCGAACTAGTCCTCTGTCATCTATCTATACATCCTCCCATCCAGTGATGTATTGGTGTACATGCCTGTAGCTAGTGATCACATGAGGTGTCTTTGAGGTATACCATCAGGGAATTCCCTCAGTCAACTAAATCCCACAGAATGGATTCTAGCTGTATAATGTAATTTCTGAATGTGTTTGTGTGTGTTCCTATAAACGTATGCATAAACCATGTGCTCGTAGGCATGGTTTTAGGGATTGCATGTGAGAATGTGCACATGTTCAGCCGTATGTGCATTTGTGTGTGTGTGTGTGTGTGTGTGTGTGTGTGTGTACTCGCATGCCGGCAGGCAGCAAAACTAGACCCATAATCATGTATCCTTATTCCTCAGCTCTCTACTCCTATAGCCTGTACCTGGCATTCCTCAGCTCAACCCACTTCCTATTAAACATCACTGGGGCAATGTATTCCCTGTTAAGTGCACTATGTATGAAATACGGGGACTGGGACTGTCTCTGTTTCCATCTCTATTAAGAGAGATGGAGATCTACTGCATGATGGCTCTAAAATAAGTGCCTGTCTCAGTCTGTGTGATCAGAAGAATGACAGTAAATTTTAGAAGACACTGACTGTTCCAGAACTTCCAGATGTGACCCAGTCAGATGCTGACTTGTGTGTGTGATTTAGAGTTCTGATTTAGAGTTCACCAATTAGGACCAGAGTAACTCCTGGATTCCTACAGTGTTATAGGGTGAAGGTTATGATTTTCTGTTTACATCAGTTGCAGGGGGTGAAGTGTTTATTAAATTTTTCCCGCCCAGACACAAATCGCCATGGCAACGGCCACTCTATGAACAAAGGCCCAGACCATAATGCACAGCCAGCACAATTAGGGTGATTCCCAAATTACATTGCTAGTAGTGCACTAAATAGGGAATAAGGTGCCATTGGAGCCTCAACCCTTAGACTGGGGCCAAGGAGAGGAAATAACTGGGATGGCTCCTCAGGGGCATCGCTACACAAATAGAGATGTTAACTCATGGCATTTTCCTTTTGTATGGCTGGACTTTCTTCAGTGCCCAACAACAATGGGGAAAAGTACATTATGTACATTAATAGTGTGTGAATGCCATTCATGCATGGCTTCTTCCTCCTCAAAGCACTCCCCAAAGGGCTTAGTTTTATTCTCACAAGAAACTGAATGGATGAATGTAACGGACAGAGGAGGTTCGACTTGTGTTAGCTCCTTGAATGAATGAATCCCTAGGCATTAGCTCAGAAATCTAACTCAGTATTGTGGTGAGCATGAGACCCGGGATTCGGACCCAATAGGTCAAACAGTGGTAGACCCAGCTAGTAAGAGTTAATATCTCCATAGATGCAACTTATTCTCCTTTATTCATCCATCTCTCCATTATTCCCCCAATGTCCATCTCTCTGTTCTGATCCACCTCTCCTCCTCCTCCTCTCAATCACTCCATCCCCCACTACTTCCTGAACCCTTCCTGACTCCTGTGACCCCTAAGTATTAGCAGATGAGGTGACACAAGGCCAATAGTCATTCACCCCCTCTTAGTGGCTATTGTGAATCCAAGCAGCCATTTCCTTCATCCTCTTGTTTCATTAATGATTAGGGGGGTAAGTCGGGTAACCCCCTAACCCTAACCCACACCTATCTACATGCAGTGGTGGAAAAATTGTCATTCTTGAGTAAAAGTAAAGATACCTTAATAGAAAATGACTCAAGTAAAAGTGAAGGTCACCAGTAAAAGTCTAAAAGTATTTGGTTTTAAATGTACTTAAGTATCAAAAGTAAAAGTATAAATCATTTCAAATTCCTTATATTAAGCAAACCAGACGGCACAATCTTCTTGTTTTTAAAATGTATGGATAGCCAGGGGCACACTTCAACACAAAGACATCATTTAAAAACAAAGCTTTTGTGTTTAGTGAGTCTGCCAGATCAGAGGCAATAGGGATGACCAGGGATGTTCTGTTGATAAGTGTGTGAATTGGACCGTTTTCCTGTCCTGCTTAGCGTTTCAAATGTAACCAGTACTTTTGGATGTCAAGGAAAATGTATGGAGTAAAAAGCACAATATTTTCTTTAGGAATGTAGTGAAGTAAAAATAATAAAAAAAAACAAAACTACTTAAGTAGTACTCTAAAATATTTTTTTTACTTAAGTACTTTACACCATTGCCTACATGTACCACTGCTGTTGTCTCTTTGCTTCCATATCTACACAGAATAAATGGGGAAGCTGAGAAAATATTTGATTTGGGAGAATCTAGTTTTATTCCTGTCTCATCTCTTTCTCTCAGGGGGATCCTCTCCCTCCAGGTTTGGTGGAGCTGGTTAGGAGCAACCCTATCTCTTCCATAGAGGACCTGCAGCTGCTGCTGCTCAGTGACTCCGTAGGTAAATATCTCTAATGTTGTACTATGCTGATACTCATCAACATGCATTTGCATTTTAACAGAATCGGTTTACAAAGAAACCTACTGTCATAGGTGCATATATGTTAACGTATGGGTGGCCCTGGGATTCAAACCCACATCCTGGCTCCCGAAGCCTAATGCTCTAACAACTGAGCGGTACAGGACCACAAGCCAGCCAGACACACTGGACACGCCAAGAGATGGAGGCTCTCTCAGACGAACTAACCCGACCAACAGAGACTGAGGGAAAGAAAGTGAAAACTGTTGTCACATGATGCCCAGATTTCATTCCCAACAGGGACAGGCCAACGTCACACACAGTGAATACTATAAACAGAATCTCACAGACTGACTAACAGACAAACCGTCAGTGACACAGAGGGCAGAAAGACTTCTTAAATAGATACACATATTCCCATCATTGAATAGCGAACATCACATACAGTAAACACTATATACAAACTCAACGAGATAAGAGAAACAAAGAGGGAACTATTCAGTGTCTCAAGATACAAAAACATACAAACATGAGGTCATGACAGAAAGAAATTCCCACACAAACAGACATCTATTAAGGGGAAGCTCAACTTATAAACAATGCCTCAAACTCTCTCATAAACACACACATGCACCGTACACAGATGCATGCACGTGCGTGCGCACACACACACACACACACACACACACACACACACACACACACACACACACACACACACACACACACACACACACACACACACACACACACACACACACAGAGAGAGTAAAAATCATAACCCCCTAAAAAATATACAAAATAAACAATTGAAGCAACGAGCTGATTAGATCTGTAAACTAATATTGGATTGGATTGTTTTTTGTCAGATGAGGATTTCTCTGACGATTTTTTGCCGAGTGGACAACACTCCAACAACACTAGCAACCGATTGCCAAGGAGTCTGGGTGAGTTTTCACCTTCCTCATAGTCTCTGACGCTAGGCTATAATTCCACATATTTCCGTCACTCATGTTGACTTGGGTGGTTTTGGACAGCTATATCTAATCCAAAATGAGTTGTGTAATGCATGTTGTGGTAAAGAAACATATAAAGTATGTCACCATATTGCGATTCATTAGTTATTTGCTGAACAAACGCCATATGACTTGCAACTCCAAGTTACACTCCAGCACGTATGAAGATTCATGCATACACTGTTTCAATAGCATGTGATTTCTTTAAACAGCATAAGTAATATACCTTCAGTAGAATTAGTGTAAACAAAATGTTTTCTACATTTTGAGGCCTATGTGCTGGCTGTTTTGTATGCACTGAGCAGTGTAGATGGTATGCTTTTAACATTAAGCCTGAGGCTCCAGCACATTTACAATTATGTGTCTGATTTGCTGATTAATGTACACTGTCCCATCTTATGAAACCTGTCTGTAATATGGGAGGTTTTAAATGGTCTGTCTGTCTGTCTGTCTGTCTGTCTGTCTGTCTGTCTGTCTGTCTGTCTTTGTTGTCTCAGACGCCCAGCCGGCTCAGCAGGCACTATGTAAGGTGAGGACAGAGGTGATGGAGGTGACCCGTGCCATGTTGGACCGCAGCAACGCCAACTTCATGTTGTGGCCTCCCTGTGTGGAGGTACAGCGATGCTCTGGCTGCTGCAACACCAAGAGCCTGCAGTGTGTCCCCGTGCTGACCCACACCAGGCACCTACAGGTACATATACACCACCCCCCATCTCAACACCTGTCCTCTACCCTGAAACTCTTTCCCAGGTTGTTTCTGTAAAAGAGAATGTTCTCAGCTGACTTAGGCCTACCTGATCAAATAAAGGATTTGTCATAAAAAAAAGCGATTTAGTCGTTTTGAATCTTCCTCCTCCTCCTCCTCCTCCTCACTAGGTGATGAAGATCCAATACGTGGACAAGCGGCCCAACTACTCCAAGGCAGTCGTCTCGGTCCACGACCACGTGGAGTGTCGCTGCCAGCCCGCCCCTCGTCCCCCGGCCGCCCCCAAGAAGAAGTCCACGCCCCGCAGACAGCAGAAAGACAACAAAGGAGAGGGCCATCCAGCCAAGGCCAGATCCAAGGAGGAGCTGCACCGCAGAGATGAGCTGAAGCACAACCAGAGGATCCAGCTGGAAGACCTGCTGGACCAGCACTGGAACCCCAAGGACACCTCCTCAGATGCAGGGGAGAGGAAAGGGGGCTATGGGCTGGACCATGACAAGATGGATCCTCAGTGGGTGCTTAACGCTACCAGACAGCTGGGGGCTAACGAGTGGACCGAACCTCGACATCACGATGACATGGAGGAGGGGAGAGACAGTAGTAGTGTCAACGGCACTACAACCGCAATGGACATCGACATGGCACAGCTTGACCACGAGAAGAGAGACAGGGTCGAGACGCGTGGGGACTCGCTATTTAACATTACTGAGGGAAATGTCAGTAGGGGAGATAGGCAGCAGGGTAGTCTGAGCCTCAGTGAAGAGAAGGGAGACCAAGAGACACAGAGACAAGCCACACAAACACAGAGTCCCTCGCTACGCACCAACACATCAAAGCAACAGCGACATGGGACCAACTCCTCCTCAGAGGAAACCAAAAGCAGAGAGGGAGCCAATCAAAGAACGGAACAGCAATTCCATCCTACGGAGGAAACCAATCAGAGGCCCGAGAGCAGATTCCCTCCCCTTGAGGAAGCTGATCAAAGACGTAAAGACAATGAGACCCCTGATTCAGAGAGGAGCCTCCAGCATGCTCTCCAACTGGAACAGGAGAAGCTGGAGGAGGAGAGGAAGGAGCTGTTGTTACTCCACAGGAGGCTGGACGATGAAAAGGAGCTCCTGAGACGCGAGCAACAGAAACAGCAGCAAGAAGAAGAGGAGCAGCGGTACCATCGGCCTAATCATAAACATCAAACTCAAACCACCACACAAAGAACAGGTAGATAGAGAATATTGTGAGCTAGCAAGTGTGTGTGGTGTGTGTCTGTGTGTGTGTGTATATGTGTTTTGGATTTATGTTTCTCAGTTTCATGTGTATTCCAAACTGTTAAATCATCTGAATCTAATATTCTCCTATTCTCCCAGACACAGTTTCGCCCACTTCGACGCGAGCGCCCTCAGTCCTGGCTGGTCCCCGGCCACCTGCTCGGCCCGGCCCAACTAGGAAGAGAATGAGGAAGAACAACCGCAAGCGTATCAGCAAGGCTGCAATGAGAGCAATGCTAATGTAGAACCTACAATCTCTCTGAAGGTAAGTGATAGAATGGATAGAAACGGTTTCCTAACACAAATACTTTCCAAACCCATTCAAATACTTTCCAAGTACTTTCAAATACCACAAATACTTTCCAAGTACTTTCAAATAACACTTTAAAATACTTTTTGGGGCAAGGTATTTGCAAACAGTTTTCAAATACTTTCCTAACCCTTCCACATACTTTCCACAGAAAAGTGTATATTCATATACAAAAACTATATTCTACCTGGTCTAGAATATAAAAATTTTAACAATTGTTCTGTTTCTCCTTATCATCCAGGGAGTGATGCTCTCTGTGTTTGTTGTGGACAATCCAGTGGCGACACCGAGCAGTTCATTCCTTTCTTATGAGTTAATATTCGAGTGTCAGTAACCTGCTCGTCCTGTGACCGTGAGGTATTCCCTAATAGTACTAATGATTGTCTGGTGAACCCAAAACAACCCTTGGACGGAAATAAATATGGGACAAGAAGAATGGGATGTAAATACATACGAGGCTGAGGTGATCCATCAACATATGTCTGATCCATCAAAAGATGATCTCCTATTAACAACAAGATGTTCCCCCAGTTGGATCAAGAACATTGGAACGTCGGAACCACATTAGAACTTTGGGAGATATCATTGGAACACTGGATGAACGTTGGAACGTTCACAAGGATGTTGGACTGTCGTTGGACTCAGTGCTATTGGACCTCCCTCGTGACTTTTGAACAGCATAGTAAACCACTCCAGTCAGTAGAGATCAAGTCGGTTAAAAACTCTTCACATTCTCATCCAAGGCATGGTTTATTATCCCAAGAAGTGGACTGATCATGCTTGTCAAGAAGACCAAAGAGAGAGAGCATTTTTATGTCAGTCCAAATCTCCCATTTCCCTATGAGCACAAGACGTTGAAAATACCTGTTTTTTTCCTTTGAAAATACTTTAAAAAAAAATACATATTTCAAAAATGTTGCTTACTGGGTTCTGACATGGAAGAAGACATTTTATTTTTCGGACTAGAAAGGTACAATGATAGAGGACCGGGAAAATACCATGGCAAGCAGATATTACAGGGACAATGGGAAAGAAATGATGACATGTATATGAGCTAGGACTGTTGGAATGACTGGTAGTCTTGACTGATGTGTGCAGTATCCCTACAATTGTGCTTAAGCTGCTCTATATGTTCTAGTCTATTCCTGCACTAAGGAAGGTCAATAGAACTACCGCAGCAAAGATTTTGCATGTCTCAGTAGTTACACAATGTAGAATCTCGTTTTTCTAGAAACATATTTAATTGTATTTAATTTGATCTAAAACACTGGAATTCCATCAACAACAATGCACAGGTTTGCATTCTCATGTTCAGCCGAGGCTTCCACACTTCTTTCGGAGAATGGGATTAAAACAAGATGCAAGGTGCTAAACAGGGTTGCATTACACCTTTATGTCTGTCTTTAACATTATTTATTCCTTATATCACATAGGTCTCATGTGTTCACTTTAAATAGGATTACTGCATATGAAGCATTTTGGGGGTTGAATATCGATCCCTGTTCCGGTCTCAATATAATTTGAGCTGTCAGCCTTTGTGCGCACAGACCATAGCCTAGATTCAATCAGATCAAGCGTTATGTTTTGGCGGTGTCAGAGGAGGAACTGCATTGGAGCTGTCAAATTGGCTCGAAGTTCAGAACAAGAAAGTGTCGGCTATAGATAAATAATTACGCTCAGGTTGAAAACTGATTAATCAAATGATGGGATTTTCACCATCCTAATGGAGGTGTAGATTACATCTCACATTCCAGTGTTCCAACTTGTTAACAAGGCTGCATAGGATTTCTGTTCGTGAGACTCAGCCAATGGCAATGTCCGCTTTAGGTATTAACGCCGGGGACTCAGTTCCACCTCTGACACTGCCAAAACAACCGCCATTGGAATGTTGGCTAAAGCGGACACGGATCTGATCGAATTGAGCCCAATGTAACTACAAAGAAAAGCTTTGAAAAAGGGGAAAAGGTGTTGCCTGCCATTCACTGTCTGTATGATAGACAGGTTATGGTAATGACTTTGTGTTGTCGTATAACTCTGTGTGTCAGTGTGGTTGTGCGTGTGTATGTGCCTGTATGTGCTCGCGCGTGTGTACAATATGCGTGTGTGTATGCCCGTGTGAGAGTATATGTAAGTATGTGAACAGAATCATATTTATGTATTTGATCGCTAACACTCATGAGTCCATAAATCAGATAGTCCCTTATTCTTAATGCTCACTGCTAACCAGTCCTTGTCTGCATAGGGAACAGTAGAGCATCAGACCTTCTGTATCCTGAGGCTGCGTTGCTTTATTTCATTTATTTGGTGAATAATCTAACACTACAATTTGAAGAGAAGAAGTGCCCCGATAAAAGTGTCAGACATTAAAAGCAGCATGGGCCAGATGTATCAAGCAAAGAAGCTCAGTGCTTGTGTGTGGGCCACTGCTGGTCCACTGTCAGGTAAAGTGTTCTCACTTCAAATAGCCTAACTACCAGCCAAACTTATTTTAAATATTGAAAATGTGGCATGTGTCATAATGCCTTCTTTCAACTGTAATGAGTTATTGTCTGTTTTGTTGTGAGTTATCAAAAAATGAATGTTGTGATAATGGCCACTTAATTCTATTTTGATATGATTATAAAAAACATATGTGAGAAAGTGTACTTGTGCTGTGAGCTGTTGTCCTGCTTTTTTGTGTTGTGAAGTAAGAGAAGCTACCCACTGGGCACCGACGTCAGTTCAACGTCTAGTTTTGATTTACCTTTGGTTGAGTTGTCAACTAAGGTGAATTCAAGTTTCAAGTTGTAATGTCACGTGCACTAGTACAGTGAAATGCCTTTCTTGCTAGCTCCAAACCCAACAATGCAGTAATCTATCTCCATAGCTAGGTTTCCATCCAATTGGCGACAGATTTTCATTCAGTTTTAAAGTACTGAATAAAAATCTAAAGTTCAATGTGTTTCCATCACATTTCAACTCTCCTGATAGTTAGCCAACAGCTCGTAGATACAGTGCGGGAAGTCTGTGAGATCAGTGTTGCCAACTCCTCAGTAAGGAAAGTATCTATTGGCTGTCCTAAAAGTCCCCAAATTTGCATAATTGGCCATGTGCATGTAATTGTGATGGACGCTGTAGGAGAGAGGAATAACGTTGTGGGAGAGACTAAAAGTGAGTAAAAAACACCCTAAATATGTTTAGAACTCCAAATGAACTTTCTTCTGTCGATTCTTGTTTTCTTAAATGTCACAATTCCAACCCTCCTTTATCCAGGCTTGGGACCGGCAAAAGTGACCCAAAAGAGACACTGGCGGATTTACATAGTTTTTTAATGATTTAAAAAAAAAAAAAAATTTAGTTTAGTTTTCTAAATTTGGTTTGGTTTTTAACCTTATGGTACACTTAGGAGCCTACAATAAGTCACAGTAAAACATTCAAAATTTTAACCATAACATTGTTTTTACATTTTTACATCTACATTAACAATCTAAATGGACCAAAAAGAAACAATAGAAAAAAGTGACCATGGCAATGTGAGAAAATTATGGTAACTAGTCTGGCCCTAATTCAGGTTGTTTTTTTAATGTAATCCAGGGTGGGATCAGCCAGCGGCGGTTTCCCGCATGCACGATTCATTTGCAGTCTGGACGCGGAGGGGTGAACATATCTTGCTCTGACTGCAGCTGGGAGGGACTGTTGCGAGAGGACTGCCTGTGAGTGCTTTGGGACGGGGGTGGGGCCCACAGCAGCACCGACTGCTCGTTGAGAAGAGTAAGAACGATGCGTGCTTTCACGTCAGTCTCCAAAAGTCTCCAATAACACCATAAAAAGTTGATAGATTTGTTGCTTGTCGCTTTTTTGAAAATGTGTCGCTAGAGGGGTCTGAATACTCGCTAAATATAGCGACAAAGTCGCTAAATTGGCAACACTGTGTGAGGTTAGGCAAGTCTACATGATGAGATTATTATGGATAAGAGCCAGACAATTTTTTTGCAGTCAAGCATCATCCATCACTTCACCAGAATAAGACCTTCGATATTTTTTGGAAAGGAGCATCAAAGTCAGTGTGCACTTTCACCACCCTGTGAAGTTCATCATCATTTATTTAATCTGTAGCCTAATAAACTGCATGGTTTCTCGAGTCATAGTGGGAGGACCACACACCATATCATCGCGTGACTCCAAATTCACTTCGATATGATGGCTATTAGGGCATTAAGATGTTTCTACCACCATTTCTCGCATTAACTAATTTTACCGACACCAAAAGATCCCAACATGGCAACGAACATGTTATCTGTCGGCATTTATAAAATTGTACCAACTCAATGTTTATATCCAAGGACAAATTAGCTAGCGACAGCAAGCTAGCTAAATAGGACAAATTAGCTAGCAAGTGCAAGCTAACTAGCTAAATTGCCATACATGTTTAAAGCTTTTCGACCTGTCCCCAAATTAATGTCATTGGTTCAGAGTTTGTTTTTATATTTTAACCTGTGTGTCGTGATCGCGTTTGGTGTAGGGGGACAAAATACATTTATGCACGGTAGTGCACGATGGTGCACGCACGCAGCCGGTTTGGGTTCCGTGTAAGTGTCACATGTTCTCAGTATATTTACACCTGTTCTGAAAGGCCTCAGAGTCTGCAACACCACTAAGCAAGGGGCATCACCAAGCAAGCGGCACCATGAAGACCAAGGAGCTCTCCAAACCGGTCAGAGACAAAGTTGTGGAGAAGTACAGATCAGGGTTGGGTTATAAAAAAATAACCCAAACTTTTAACATCCCACGGAGCACAATTTAAATCTGTTATTAAACAATGGAAAGAATATGGCACCACAACAAACCTGCCAAGAGTAGGCTGCCCACCAAAACTCACGGACCAGGCAAGGAGGGCATTAATCATAGAGGCAAGAAAGACACCAAAGATAAGCCTGAAGGAGCTGTAAAGCTCCACAGCGGAGATTGGAGTATCTGTCCATAGGACCACTTTAAGCTGTACACTCCACAGAGCTGGGCTTTACAGAAGAGTGGCCAGAAAAAAAGCCATTGCTTAAAGAAAAAAATAAACAAACACGTTTGGTGTTCACCAAAAGGTATGTGGGAGACTCCCCAAACATCAGTCTTCTAGAGATTTGAGACTGGGACGGAGATTAGGAGGCCTGCGTCTTGTGACTGTAGCGTATGTGTAGGTATGAACGGCAGGACCAAATCAGAAAAATAGGAGGCGCAAGCCTGTGTAATACTTTGTAGGTTAGCAGTAAAACCTTGAAATTAGCCCTTGCATTAACAGGAAGCCAGTGTAGGGAGGCTAGCACTGGAGTAATATGATCACATTTTTTGGTTCTAGTCAGGATTCTAGAAGCTGTATTTAGCACTAACTGAGGTTTATTTAGTTCTTTATCCGGGTAGCCGGAAAGTAGAGCATTGCAGTAGTCTAACCTAGAAGTAACAAAAGCATGGAAACATTTTTCTGCATAATTTTTGGACAGAAAATGCCTGATTTTTGCAATGTTACGTAAATGGAAAAAGGCTGTGCTAGAAACAGTCTTGATATGTTCGTCAAAAGAGAGATCAGGGTCCAGAATAACACAGAGGTCCTTCACAGTTTTATTTGAGACGACTGTACAACCATCAAGATTAATTGTCAAATCCAACAGAAGATCTCTTTGTTTCTTGGAACCTAGAACAAGCATCTCTGTTTTGTCAGAGTTTAAAAGTAGAAAGTTTGCAGCCATCCATTTCCTTATGTCTGAAACACAGGCTTCCAGTGAGGGCAATTTTGGGGCTTCACCATGTTTCATTGAAATGTACAGCTGTGTGTCATCTGCATAGCAGTGAAAGTTAACATTATGTTTTCGAATGATATCCCCAAGAGGTAAAATATATAGTGAAAACAATAGTGGTCCTAATACGGAACCTTGAGGAACACCAACATTTACAGTTGATTTGTCAGAGGTGGTCCGAACATTAAGATCCACAACATTTATTCCATGGGGATAGCTGAGCTGACTACACTGACTGTGCTAGTGGCAGACTCCACTAAGCCTGCTGCCTGGCCTGCACCCTATTTCATTGTGGAGCTAGGGGAGTTAGTGACCTGTCTATGTTGGTAGATAAGATGAGAGCTCCCCTCCAGCTAGGATGAGGTCCGTCACTCCTCTGCAGGCCAGGCTTGGTCCTGTTTGTGTGAGAGTCCCAGAAAAAGGGCCAATTATCTACAAATTCTATCTTTTGGGAGGGGCAGAAAACAGTTTTCAACCAGCGATTGAGTTGTGAGACTCTGCTGTAGAGCTCATCACTCCCCCTATCTGGGAGGGGGCCAGAGACAATTACTCGATGCCGACACCGTTCTAGCTGATTTACACGCTGAAGCTACAGTATGTTGCGCTTGGTGACCTCTGACTGTTTCATCCTAACATCATTGGTGCCGACGTGGATAACAATTTAGTGGATAACGTGGATAACAATTTCTTGTTTGTTTCACAAAAAAAAAAAATTGCATCCTCAAAGTTTTAAGCGTGTTATGTAAATCAAATTATAACTAAGTCCCAGGGTCCTTAGCTTAGTGATGAGCTTTGTGGGCACATGGTGTTGAACGCTAAGCTGTAGTCAATGAATATCATTCTCACATAGGTGTTCCTTTTGTCCAGGTGGGAAAGGGCAGTGTGGAATACGATTGAGAATGCATCATCTGTGGATCTATTGGGGCGGTATGCAAATGGAGTGGGTCTAGGGTATCCGGGAGAAAGCTGTTGATGTGAACCATGACCATCCTTTCAAAGCACTTCATGGCTACCGATGTAAGTGCTACGGGGCGGTAATCATTTAGGCAGGTTACCTTTGCTTCCTTGGGCACAGGGACTATGGTGGACTGCTTGAAACATGTAGGTATTACAGACTCGGTCAGGGAGAGGTTGAAAATGTCAGTGAAGACACTTGCCAGTTGGTCATCGCATTCATATGTTTATATGTTGAAGTTGAAATGGTGCTGGAATAGTGGAGGTAGTTCCTGTGTTCTTTGTAACTTGCAGTAACTCTCCGTGGTTCTAAATCAATAGTTGTTTACTAGTCCAAAAATGTTGGAAACATTAACTTTCTTGACCATGCTGTAGGACATGTAACTATTTGATACATGCAATATGCTTTGTGGACTTTACTGGACAGAGGTTGTTCTCCGGTTTTGTGATGAAACAAAGGTTTTGTTGAATTTATTCTGCCACTGTGTCTTCTTATTAAGTTATAGAGCAAACAATGTAATTATCACAACACATAGGTTGTAATATTTCTTTTTTTTTTCTGGCTTGGCTTCCCACTGTTTTTACCCACGCATCGCTACTGTTGGGGATAGAAGCTGTTCAGGAGCCATTTGGTGTCAGACTTGATGCACCGGTACCGCTTGCCGTGCAGAAGCAGAGATAACAGTCTATGGCTTGGGTGCCTTCCGGGCCTTCCTTTCACACTGCCTGATATAGAGGTCCTGGATGGCAGGGACCTCGGCCCCAGTGATGTGCTGGGCTGTCCGCACCACCCTCTGTAGTGCCATGCGATTGAAGGTGGTGCTGTTGTCATACCAAACAGTGATGCATCCAGTCAAGATGCTTTCAATGTTGCAGCTGTATAACCTTTTGAGGATTTGAGGGCCAAGGGGAAAAAAACAGCAGAAGAGGCGCTGTGGCACCTTCTTCGTGACTGTGTGCGTGGGCCATTTTAAGTCCTTAGTGATTTGGACATGCAGGAACTTGAAGCTCTCGACCCATTCCACTGCAGCCCTGTTGATGTCGATGGGGGCATGCATGCTCACCATCACATAGATCTTTTGCGTTGAAATGACTTGGAAACAAAGTTGATTCAAACAGTTTTTGCCCATTAGGATACTTTAAATAATCTTGTGAAGTCATATCCATCTGTTCCCAAAATAGAATAGGCCTGTAGGCCAGAACCAGTGGAAGTGACTCGAATTTACCACTGTCACATTTGTAAACCTATCAGGTCCATTTACTTTATTTTACTTCAGTTTTTGAGAGTTGGCGAGAGAGAGAGTTCCCTTAAACGAAACAATACATTTTTGTCTGTGAGCCAACAATAAGGACGAACATGGTGAGGCAGAGCGATCAGAATATCTGAGAGAAGTTTGAGAAAAACAGACTTACAGACTCGAAAAGCAACTAGTGCTTTTGCACAGAGAAGCATCAACAACAGATGAGTATGAAGTGGGAACCAGCTGGGGGAAAAACTGCTATGTAAACCACACTTTGATTCTCTGACAGTGTTTTGGCGCGTGAGTCTCTAGCTGATGCAGTGCTGAGGCGAAAATGCAGCAGGTGCTCATTCCAAAGCGACTGCGGTGGGGGGACACATGAACTCTGGCACACCTCTTCATTCTGTGGTTTACTTTGCACACTTACCCTCTACTCGACTTCTGAAACCCACAAACTCAGCTGTAAAACTGCATCTCAGCCCCTGCTACATGCAGCACATTTTCATATTATCTCAATATCTTCCACTTCGTTGTGACTGATTATGGCCTTTGAACACAGCAGCTGTCCCTCTCTTGTATATAGTGTAGTTTTATGTTCCTCTCAAGACATCATACAGCAGATCCCAGAATCCCATACCCAAGGTCCATGGCCCTACCGTCAACCTCACATCCCCATACTACTTTTAAACAGCACACCATCTCAACATTCAGCACAGAGGTGGGAGGATATATTCAAGGAAGGGATGGTGAAGTTGTTTAACCCCCACAAACATAAAACAACAATGGGGAGAGCACAGAGGTGGGCCTGTTGACTGCCCCAATAGCCCCCCAGTTGATTGGGTTCACCCACCATGGCAGTGAGTGTCTGTGTGGGACCAGGGACCATGACTAAGGAGACATGGTTCGCAGATGACTGGGCCACCCCTACACTGATCCGGGTCACTGGATCAGAACAACACCATCCCCACCTCTGGACATTCACTTCCCCTGCCATGTGAGATATCAAATCCTCTTTCTCGGTTTGTAGTGACTGTTCAACCTTCTAACTCTGTTTCTCTTCTGCCCTTTCTCCACTGGTATTCAATGATGACTTGAGTGGAGCAAGTGATTGTGGCGTAGACAGGGTAAGAGATCCCATGGTTCTGGTGGTGATAGCACCCTTCAATCTCCTGAAGGCTTCAGTTTTCTTATTTTCTATATTTAGGCATTATATCTACAGCACTCTGCAAGCAAAAACATACACTCAGGGGTGCAACATTGGTTTTAGAAGTGTGAGGGACAAAACCTTTCGGGGGGTCTGGGGGTCCTACCTAAAGCCAAAACCCTTTTGGGTGTCATTTTGGGGTCACTTTTATTGTAAATATGAGTAGAATACGTTTCTAAGCACTTCTACATGAATGTGGATGCTACCATGATTCTGGATTGATCATTTTGGAGTCACTTTATTGTAAATAAGAATAGAATGTTTCTAAACACTACATGAATCTGGATGCTACTGTACCGTGAATGAATCGTGAAAAATGATGAGTGAGAAAGTTGTAGACGCACAAATATCATACCCCCCAAAAATGCTAGCTTCCCCTGTTATTGTAATGGTGAGAGGTTAGCATGTCTTGCGGGTATGATATTTGTGCGTCTGTAACTTTCTCAGTCATCATTATTCACGATTCATTCATGGTAGCATCCACATTAATGTAGAAGCGTTAGAAACATTATATTCTTATTTACAATAAAAGTGACTCCAAAATGACAATACATTATTTACCATTTATTTCATTTTGGCACAAAATAATCTAAAACACAACCTAAACAAACAGCAAATGCATCCAACAAACGTGTAGTCACAAGCATGATGTATTCGTTGTGTGCTATGAATGTGGGACAAAATACTTTTTACTTCTTTAATACACATACAAGTGAATTTGTCCCAATACTTTTGCTTCCTTGAAATGGGGGGACAATGTGCAAAAAGTGATCTAAAGTCTAAACGGTTCACCCGATATGGATGAAAATACCCTCAAATTAAAGCTGACAGCCTTCACTTTAACTTTGTAGTTATTGTTTGATTTTAAATACACACTTTTGGAGTATAGAGCCAAAATAAGGAAAAAAATGCTTCACTGTTCCATTAATTACAGAGGGCACTGTAATTCATATAATAGGCCTAACAGTACTGTAGAGCTCATTTTACTGGCACACAATATAGCTGGATTTCCCTGTCCTGCCCCTAGAGGTCCACCACCCTGCAGCCCCCCAACCCAACACACCCCTCTCAGCTTTAGGATCTTTGTGAAACATTATTGGTTTCAGCTGTGTTAAGTCAAACCTAGAGTGACAACCAAGAACCATAGGCTGGGACTGAGCAGCCCAGAAGCTAGGGATCTCCCCTGACGTGGCCACCATTGTTCCTGTACGCAGGGAGGCAAAGGTAACTGAACTAAATGACTATTGTTAATGTTGGCTCTCACTTCTGTCATCATGAAGTGCTTTGAGAGACTCGTCAAGGATCATATCCCCTCCGCCTTACCTGTCACCCTAGACCCACTGCAATTTGCATGCAATCGCCATCACACTGCACACCGCCCTATCCCATCTGAACAAGAGGAATACCTATGTAAGAATGCTGTTCATTGACTATAGCTCAGCATTCAACACCATAGTACCCTCCAAGCTCATCATTAAGCTTAAGGCCCTGGGTCTCAACCCCGCCCTATGCAATTGGGTCCTGGACTTCCTGACGGGCTGCCCCCAGGTGGTGAAGGTAGGAAATAATATCCCCACTTCGCTGATCCTAAACACTGGGGCCCCACAAGGGTGAGTGCTCAGCCCCCTCCTGTACTCATTGTTAACCAATGACTGCGTGGCCATGCACGCCTCCAACTCGATCATCAAGTTTGCAGACGACACAACAGTAGTAGGCTTGACCACCAACAACAATGAGACAGCCTATAGGAAGGAGATGAGGGCACTCGGAGTGTGGTGTCAGAAAAACAACCTCTTACTCAATGTCAACAAAACAAAGGAGATGATCGTGGACTTCAGGAAACTGCAGAGGGAGCACCCCCCCTATCCACATCGACAGGACAGCAGTGGAGAAGGTGGACAGTTAAGTTCCTCGGCGTACACATAACGGACAAACTGAAATTATCCACCCACACAGACAGTGTGGTGAAGAAGGCACAACAGCACCTCTCAGAAGAAGACATTTCTCAGAAGAAATTTGGCCTGTCACCTAAAACCCTCACAAACTTTTACAGATGCACAATTGAGAGCATCTTGTTGGGCTGTATCCCCTCCTGGTGCGACAACTGCACCGCTCACAACTGCCGGGCTCTCCAGAGGGTGGTGCGGTCTGCACAACACATCACCGGGGGCAAACTACCTGCCCTCCAGGACACCTACAGTACAGCACCCGATGTAACAGGAAGGCCAAATAGATCATCAACAACAACAACTCGAGCCACTGCCTGTTCACCCCGCTACCATCCAGAAGGCAAGGTCAGTACAGGTACATCAAAGCTGGGACCGAGAGACTGAAAAACAGCCATCGCTAACACCGAGAGGCTGCTGCCTACATACAGACTTGAAATCATTGGCCACCCTAACAAATGGATCACTAGTCACTTTATTAATGCCACTTTAACAATGATGTTTACATATCTTGCATTACTCATACCATATGTATTTATACCATCTATTGCATCTTGCCTATGCCGCTCGGTCATTGCTCATCCATATATTTATATATACATATTCTTATTCCATCCCTTTACTTAGATATTTGTGTATTAGGTAGTTGTTGTGGAATTGTTAGATTACTTGTTAGATATTGCTGCACTGTCGGAATTTGAAGCACAAGCATTTCGCTACACTCGCAATAGCATCTGCTAACCATGTGTATGTGGCCAATAAAATTTGATTGGATTTTGATTTTATTTAATGGCAATGCATCTCTTAGCCGCTATAAATGCTGGGGTACACAGTTTCTTCAGATAACAGTCTCCAGTATCAACATTTCCAAGGAAACAAAAACAGTCAGAAGGGAGAATCTGTAAACATGCTGACATAAAATAACATTCTCTTTTCCTGAATACAGCCAACCTTCACAAGAGCATAACATATGCAAATGTGTCCCCTTTTATTTTTTACACCACCAGCAGAGGAATTACATTTCAGAGTGCATGATATTCCATTTCACTGGCATATAGTACGTTCTATGGATGGTCTTAAATTGCAGTAATTTATGTCTGAGATGATATGAACAAGACTGGGCATTCAACCACATCTGTATCCATTCATCATCATCAGTAGTGTCTCCCAGGTCTTCCTCACATTTTTGTTTGACATGTTTTGTGCCATCGGGAAAAGCCTCTATCAACAATTGATGCATTTTGGAAATCAACTTTAGAGGTTTGTCAGACTGTCTTGATATAGTTTCAATCTTTGAAGCTTTTTGCTTGTCCAGTGTTTGCTGCACAAAGGAAATAAAGTGTTGAATCTGCAAAAGTTCACCTTAGCTCCATCACAGACAGGTCTTCCCTGGTTGCCTGACCCTGCTGAGACCCCAGTCACCATATGAACCTGCTCAGATGAGGCATGACAAATAATTACCTTGGTGTACATTTATACATTATTTTATCCAAGAATAGAATCAATGCTTCAATAATGGAAATTACCATTATTCCCAGATCCCAGACTTGAGACAGTAGCCCATCCATCAACTCAAGATCGAACTTTGTATCCATTCACTGGTTGTTATAATATACTGCAAAATTCACCTGAGTTCCAAAGACTGGTCTTCCCTGGCTGTTTAGCACTGCTGGGACACCTGTCACCATCTGATCCTGCTAAGACATGATGAGCATTGTGTTGTGTACCGACTCTGCATCAAGACAAATAAAGCCTGTAGAGCTGTTTATACCATGTCACTGTGAAAAGTAGGGAATTACCTAGGGGAACTGACATATCAATAACATTACATTGCTATACTGACCCCCCCCCCCCAAAATCTCACATTGTGCTGTCAAAAACTGTCATTTGGACGCTGGTTTCATCATTTGATTCAGGTCTAGACTAGTGTGATTGAGGCAAAAAGAATAGCTACAGTTCGTGAGCTAGCTACCTAGATAACGTTAGCCAACTTTTGGCTTGCTCTAATGTATCAACTGGAAAAAACTAGTAAATTTACTTCTGTTGAAACAGGACAAAACAAATGCTACAAAAACATTGCCATACCCACAACAGCTGTTTTATACTGCTTCCTGACAGACAACTAGAGACTAGAGCTGAACTGGTTGTGGTAGCTACAGTATTAGCTAGCTAGTTCATTCCCTTCAGAGAGAACTTCAGTCGAGAGGGGATGAAACATGTAGCTAAAGCATTAGTTAATGTTTCATGTCAGTTACACTATGAACTCAGCACTGTGAATATATTTTTTTCTGTTAAGTCAAATAGCAGTTACCTTGCCAGCTACACCAATCATATAAATATTTGTGCTTGCTTCTACAACTCACAGAAAAAGCACACTCAAACAGCTGCTTCTGTTCACACGTTTTGTGGTGTCTGTACTGTCCTAAATCCAGCCGGTTTCCAGCCGGTTGATATGCCAAACAGCCTACCCGAGCGCTCTGACGCATCCATATGGTCCTAAAGCACACCGATGCCCCTTTTTGTATCACAGTGAAAGTTGTGCCCATGCACACAAACACACACACACACACACACACACACACACACACACAGAGGAAGAAATCAAGCCTGAATAAGATAACAGGAAGAGCCCTTGTGCTGCAGGGAAATATAAAGAACATATCCATTGTGTGTGTGTGTGTATGTGTGTGTGTGTGTGTGTGTGTGTGCGTGCGTGCGCGTGTGTGTGTGTGTGTTGGGGGGGGGGGTGCCCCTGTGTGAGTTGTGTGTCCCAGTACTAAAGGAAGACTACAGATGACCTGTAGCCTACTGTTGCTTACTTAATTGGGAGAGTCCCCAATGTCTCCTTCACTACCTTTGTTATTTAATTTTTTTTTTAATTTCACCTTTATTTAACCAGGTCAGCTAGTTGAGAACAAGTTCTCATTTACAACTGCGACCTGGCCAAGATAAAGCAAAGCAGTACGACACAAACAACAACACAGAGTTACACATGGAATAAACAACAGTCAATAACACAATAGAAAAAAAAGTATATACAGTGTGTGCAAATGGCGTGAGGAGGTAAGGCAATAAATAGGCCATAGTAGCAAAGTAATTACAATTTAGCAGATTAACACTGGAGTGGTAGATGAGAAGATGATGATGAAAAAGTAGTGATACTGGTGTGCAAAAAAGTAAATAAAAACAATGTGGAAATGAGGTAGGTAGATTGGGTGGGCTATTTACATATGGACTATGTACAGCTGCAGCAATCGGTTAGCTGCTCAGATAGCTGATGTTTAAAGTTAGTGAGAGAAATGTAAGTCTCCAGCTTCAGCGATTTTTGCAATTCGTTCCAGTCACTGGCAGCAGAGAACTGGAAGGTAAAGCGGCCAAAGCAGGTGTTGGCTTTGGGGATGAACAGAGAGATATACCTGCTGGAGCGCGCGCTACGGGTGGGTGTTGTTATCGTGACCAGTGAGCTGAGATAAGGCGGAGCTTTACTTAGCAAAGACTTATAGATGACCTGGAGCCAGTGGGTCTGGCGACAAATATGTAGCGAGGGCCAGCCGACTAGAGCAAAAAGGTTGCAGTGGTGGGTGGTATTGGTAACAAAACGGATAGCACTGTGATAGACTGCATCCAGTTTGCTGAGTAGAGTATTGGAAGCTATTTTGTAGATGACATCACTGAAGTCAAGTTTCAGTAGGATAGTGAGTTTTACTAGGGTAAGTTTGGTGGTGTGAGTGAAGGAGTCTTTGTTGCGAAATAGGAAGCCGATTTCTAGATTTGATTTTTAGATTGGAGATGTTTGATATGAGTCTGGAAAGAGAGTTTACAGTCTAGCCAGACACCTAGGTATTTGTAGTTGTCCACGTATTCTAGGTCAGAACCATCCAGAGTAGTGATGCTAGTCGAGTGGGTGGGTGCAGGCAGCGAACGGTTGAAAGCATGAATTTGGTTTTACCAGCATTTAAGAGCAGTTGGAGGACACGGAAGGAGTGTTGTATGGCATTGAAGCTCATTTGGAGGGTTAGTTAACACAGTGTCCAAGGAAGGGCCAGAAGTATACAGAATGGTGTCATCTGTGTAGAGGTGGATCAGAGAATCACCTGCAGCAAGAGCAACATCGTTGATATATACAGAGAAAAGAGTCGGTCCAAGAATTTAACCCTGTGGTACCCCCATAGAGACTGCCAGAGGTCCGGACAACAGGCCCTCTGATTTGACACACTGAACTCTGTCTGAGAAGTAGTTGGTGAACCAGGCGAGGCAGTCATTTGAGAAACCAAGGCTATTGAGTCTGCTGATAAGAATACGGTGATTGACAGAGTCTAAAGCCTTGGCCAGGTCGATGAAGACGGCTGCACAGTACTGTCTTTTATCGATGGCAGTTATGATATCGTTTAGTACCTTGAGCGTGGCTGAGGTGCACCCATGACCAGCTCGGAAACCGGATTGCACAGTGGAGAAGTTACGGTGGGATTCGAAATGGTCAGTGATCTGTTTATTAACTTGGCTTTTGAAGACTTTAGAAAGGCAGGGCAGATTTAGGTCTATAACAGTTTGGGTCTAGAGTGTCACCCCCTTTGAAGAAGGGGATGACCACGGCAGCTTCCCAATCTTTGGGGATCTCAGACGATACGAAAGAGAAGTTGAACAGGCTTGTAATTGGGGTTGCAACATTTTCAGCAGATCATTTAAGAAAGAGAGGGTACAGATTACCTAGCCCAGCTGATTTGTAGGGGTCCAGATTTTGCAGTTCTTTCAGAACATCAACTATCTGGATTTGGGTGAAGGAGAATTGAGGGGCTTGGGCAAGTTGCTGTAGGGGGACAGGCCTGTTGACTGGGCTAGGGGTAGCCAGGTGAAAAGCATGGCCAGCCATAGAAAAATGCTTATGGAAATTCTCAATTATCGCAGATTTATCGGTGGTGACAGTGTTTCCTAGCCTCAGTGCAGTGGGCAGCTGGGAGGAGGTGTTCTTATTCTCCATGGACTTTACAGTATCCCAGAACCTTTTGGAGTTTGTGCTACAGGATGCAAATTTCTGTTTGAAAAAGCTAGCCGTTGCTTTCCTAATTGCCTGTGTATATTGGCTCTTAACTTCCCTGAAAAGTTGCATATCGCAGGGGTTATTCGATGCTAAGTAAAACACACTGTTTTGCAATAAAGGTCTATTGTAGCCTCAACAATACTCTCTGGGGTAACACCATGGTGTAGCCGGAGAACAGCTAGTTTTTCATCCTCCTCTGGGTACATTTACAAACCTAAGAGGCTCATGGTTCTCACCACCTTCCATAGACTTCCACAGTAATTATGACAACCTCTGGAGTACGCCCTCCCACCTATCAGAGCTCTTACAGCAGGAACTGACATGTTGTACACCCAATCAAAGGATCAGAGAATGAATCTCATACTGAAAGCATAAGCTACAGCCAGCTAGCACTGCAGTGCACAAAATGTGGTGAGTAGTTGACTCAAAGAGAGAGAAGGACAATCGTTAAACCGGTTTGAACAAATACATTTCTTCAAAAATGAAGGAGAAGCAAGAGAGAGAGAGAGATGCTGCATTCCAAATTCATAGTAGATAGCCCTTAGGCCTAAATCCTCAACCCTTGAATGACTTTTTACATTGTCACATCCGAGTGTGCCTTAAATGTCCCTTGCCCAAGCGAGGGAGAGTGATGATCAGAGAGGCAACGTCCTTGGTGAAATCTTGAAATTGAGTTTAAAAAAAATCTACCTAAATCTATTAATGTACCTAGCAAGCTGACGTTGGCGGCAGGTAGCCTAGTGTTTGGAGCGTTGGACTAGTAACCGAACGTTGAAAGATCGAATCGCCGAGCTGACAAGATAAAAATCTGTAGCTCAATGATGGCCTAGGAACAGTGGCAACAGTGTTCTGGGCAAGGCAGTTAACCCACTGTTCCTAGGCCATCATTGAAAATAAGAATTTATTCTTAACTGACTTGCCTAGTTAAACAAAGGTTAAATAAAAAACATAGCTAGCTAGCACTCCTGTCAGGTAGCTAGCCAGCTACAGCTGGCTAGATAGTTTTATAGTTGTCATTTATGCCAATACTTTGAATTACCCAAATATGGTTTATGAAACTGTTTACGTTTTACATGGTCCTTACTACTAGATTAAGCCAATTTTCCAACACTAAAATCAATATATTTTTTTAGCAAGCTAGCTTCATAATCTGACATGCCAATAATCTGACATTCCGTGTTGATTCAATTTGACACTTCGCAGCCACCGGAGTATGACACGTGACTACAGTTTGCATTGAATTGTGGGTCATATCAACTCCGCAAGTGATCGAAGTTCTTCACTTGCTCCCTCGAGCTAAATCGAGGGCCGAGGGGCCAACGTTAGTAAATTGGACCTCCACTTAAAATGGTAATTGAACTACGTCCGGTTTCGACAGCGATTCCCCCAAGGGAAGTGGCTAGCGCGAGGGCAAGAAATGACTTGTTTGGACTGCAGCTAGAGAGAGCTAGCTATATTTAATATTTTTTTCACTTTCACTTAAAAATACACCATGCAGAAATAGCTCCGCCATTTCCTGGTTGCTAAAATTTGAATAGTTCGCTTAATTTCAATTTATGTGACAAATAAAGCAAGTATTGTGTAGAGAATCATTGTACCTTCTAAACTGCTATGAATTATCATTTCCATAACCAAAAATATTGTATTTTCAGCTGTTTGAAGCTGGTGTACATATCAAAAGTAAATGACTCAAAAACAAAGCATTAGAACGTGAAGCATAAAAATAGCGCACATAGAACAGATCAAAATCGAACCCAGAAGCAGACCAGGACAAGGATAGTATGAAGAAGGTGAGTATTTATTTACAAGTGAATGTGAATGGGTAGATATATCCAGGTGGCGTAGCGGGCAGCGGTGGTGAGTTGATGGGAGTAAATAGGTGGATCCAATGGGGTAGCGGAATCCTCCTCCAGGCGGGAATGGGGTAAATGATCCGGGTGAGTAACTGAAGACAGAACAAACGGAGGTAAGTTTAAGGCAAGCAATACGTAAAAAGCAACAAAACAAATTCTATCCAACTTGAGGCTGATACTATGGCACAACATACTGTTCATGGCTAACGATCCAGCAGAGAATGGATGTCAGGTCAGAGCTTTTGAAGGGGAGAGGTGATGATCAGGACAGGTGTGCAGATTACTGATGGGATACAGGTGCGGGTGAACATCGATCTCCCAACAAGCTAATTCGCCGGCAACCAGACAGGGTGCGTTCCAGGACACCGGAAACACACTCCAGGACAGAAACACAGGCAAACACAGACTCAGGAAGCGGGATTCGTGACACTACCACTTCTTACACTTGCTTTCAATAATAATGACAGATCTATAACACACATTTCTATGTGAAAGTTACATGCATATTACATGCGAAGCGAATGCAGCTAGCTAGTTTAGCCTACTCAAACACCCAGCTCAAACAGAGAGGGATGCTGTGTTAGCTAGCTGGCTATGTCTCTTCCAAGTCAAGGTAAGGTTTTATTAATTAAATGCCACCGGGGTCCGCCAGTGTAACTGTTAAACTGCTTGCTGTACAGTTTACTGCATGATCATAGCGAGTTTACTAAGGTGTTAGTTGTAGTAGCTACTATATATATATATACAAAAGTATGTGTACACCCCTTCAAATTAGTGGATTCGGCTATTACAGGTGACAGGTGTATAAAATCAAGCACACAGCCATGCAATCTCCATAGACAAACATTGGCTGTAGAATGGCCTTACTGAAGAGCTCAGTGACTTTCAACATGGCACCGTCATGGGATGCCACCTTTCTAACAAGTCAGTTAGTCAAATTTCTGCCCTGTTAGAGTTGCCCCGGTCAACTTTAAGTGCTGTTATTGTGAAGTGGAAACATCTAGGGGCAACAACGGCTCAGTGTTAGTCCACAGAAGCTCACAGAAAAGGATCACCGAGGGTTGAAGCGCGTAACGAGTAGAAATCGTCTGGCCTCGGTTGCAAAACTAACTACCGAGTACCAAACTGCCTCTGGAAGCAACGTCAGCACAAGAACTGTTCATCAGGAACTCCATAAAATGGGTTTCCATGGCCGAGTAGCGAGACACAAACCTAAGATCACAATGCCAAGCGCTGGAGTGGTGTAAAGCTCACTGCCATTGGACTCTGGAGCAGAGGAAACACATTCCCTGGAGGGATGAATCATGCTCCACCATCTGGCAGTCCAACGGACTAATCTGGGTTTGGCGGATGCCAGGAGAACGCGACATACCCAAATGCATAGTGCCAACTGTAAAGTTTGGTGGAAGGGAAACAAAGGTCTGGGGCTGTATTTCATGGTTCGGGCTAGGCCCCTTAGTTCCAGTGAAGGGAAATCTTAATGCTACAGAATACAATTGCATTCTAGATGATTCTGTGCCTTCATCTTTGTGGCAACAGTTTGGGGAAGGCTCTTTCCTGTTTCAGCATGATAGCATGACTAATGCTCTTGTGGCTGAATGGAAGCAAGTCCCCACAGCAATGTTCCAACATCTAGTGGAAAGACTTTTCCAGAAGAGTGGAGGCTGTTATAGCGGCAAAGGGGGGAGTAACTCCATATTAATGCCCATGATTTTGGAATGAGATGCTCGATGAGCAGGTGTCCACATACTTTTGGTCATGTAGTGGATGTTGACTATGACGTTATCTAATATGGTCTTAATGATGTAGGCTGTGTGTAGCAGTTAGCGGTTATGGTATAACATTTTGTCTTGGAAAGGTTTTTTCGCCTGGTCACAGAATAGTGTGTAGATGCGAGAAAGAATTATACAACGAGCAAAGCGATAATGCTGTTTGTATGTGGCTGCTATGAAAGTGATCTGTATTTGGTGATGATCAGGGGTGTATTCATTCCGCTGATTCTGTTGAAAAATGTTTCTTAAACGGAAGCAAATGGAACAAAACGGGGATAAACATACCTGAATTTGTCCTGAACTGAACTGTTGGACTAATGATTACACCCTACATCAGCTAGATGCAGGCAACAGCATGCAAGGCAGTATTGAATGTGTCACTGTCCGTCCCCTTGATTACTTTTCTCTCTACCGATGTTGTAAATGTTCATTCGTAGGCTAGGTGGTAGCAACCTCATAATGGGTATAGGGAACATTTGAGTATCATGTAGTAGCCTAAACCTATCGATGTTCCATTGAGCTGGGTGAATGGAATATAAATGACAATCATCCAATATGCTGTAATAGAAGTAAGGCCATGCTCATACATTTTTAAAATAATCCTCCCTATTCTTAAACAGCACTGACCACCACTGCAGTGTAGGTATGTGTAGGCCTACCCTTCAGAACTGGTCTAAAGACAGAGGTAGCATACTGTGCTCGTTTTATGTTTTCGGTTGGTTTTGGAACTTGAAAGTGTTGTTTAGAACGTTCAAGCCTAAAGCTCCTCAATTGTGATCCTTTTTGAAATTGCATACAGTCTTCGGAGGGGGGGGGGGGGGGGGGGGGTGATATAATGGCATCCTCTGTGGCACTACCTGGTGTCTCCCGCCTGTCAGGGGTGAGGTTGACCTAGATGAATTGATCCTGTCGAAAATAGAACAAAAGGCTTTGAACGAGCCGTTGCATAAGCATCTGTGTGGCGCCATGCACCCCCTGCACCTTCTTCACTTTTTATTTTCTTGTTCTTATTTACGACAAAGGATGGGGACAGACTGTACACAGACAAGCCCCCAAGCCCCCACCCCAGACATCACCGACTCTACCTCAACCCAAGCCTCTCTCTCTCTCTCTCTCTCTCTCTCTCTCTCTCTCTCTGTCTCTGTCTCTGTCTCTGTCTATTTCCCTTTATCTCTCCCCCCTCTCTCTGTGAACAATAGAACTGTGGTGGGGACAGAGGAATGTGGGACAGAGGAATGTGAGTGTTTTGGGGCAGTTTTAGCATCTGAACCAGTCTGGAATGTTTGGAAAAAATGAATCACCTCTTTACCTTCAAGCCACGGTCAAGGCCGTTATCACAATAGTAAAACAAAAAGCTACATGAGCATGTTTGGTGGCAGTTTGACCGACACACACACCACACACACACACACACACACACACATATCTGAACTGAACCTCAGAAGACAGGATGCTGTACCTTGTGAACAGGAAGTAGTACCTTGTGATGGGTTGAAAACACAGGAAGTTCTTATCATCATGCCTGAAATTCTTGCATTGTGTTTTCTGTGAAGACAGAGACACGCACAAGTACACACACACACAACACAAATGACGAATGACATCCACACTAAGGGCCACTGAGATATTAACCATGAATATATGCTACGGTAATTCTCACATACTGACACCAGCTCAGAAAGCGGTTAGTTGGATGAGCAGATACACATGGTCATAAATTTGATGATAAGTCATTCAGTACTGCAGACACAGGAATATTCCCCACGGGCCAGGCTTTAGCTGCCAATAGACAGCCAGACAAATTACAACGTTCAAATAACTGGAGACCTAGCACCTATAAGCAGAAACAGACAGGGACTGGAGAGAAACTAAGTTAACCAAATTACAATAAAAAAAATCCAAATTTGAACACAAATGTTTTTCATAACTTCTCGCAAAATCGAACGAGTGACACTGCACAATTTCAATTCAACTACTTTAGTAAAAGTAATTCTCTATAACCAGGTTTATTAACTATTAACAGCTATTGATTTAGAACCACAGAGAGTTAACGCAAGTCGCAAAGGAAACAGGAGCTGGCTCCACCATTCCAGCACCATTTAACCTTCAACATTTCAACATGATCAAATCCCCTCTGCAGAGTCGAATATAGTGACAACTAAAATATAACAAAAACGATTTAGTCCAATCAACATAAACTAAATATGATGTGGCTGTCCATGGTTCTGATTTCTGTGTGCATGTGTGTGCATGCATATTCATGCAGGTAGAAAAACATGTTGACTCACCCTACTTGTAGAGAAACGCCAATGCCATTAGTCCTCTCTTTCATGTTGACGCATTAACATCTGCTAACCATGTGTATGTGACCAATAAAGTTTGATTTGATTTGAAACGGTCTATCACTGTCACACAGTACACACTTTTATTTTTTGATGTCCTAGGCTACCTGGCTAAAATGCTATCTCGGTAGCCTAACTTCATGGGCAACGTTAGCTAGTTAACTTTAATCAGATCAATCAATCAAATGTATTTATATAGCCCTTCTTACATCAGCTAATATATCAAAGTGCTGTACAGAAACCCAGCCTAAAACCCCAAACAGCAAGAAATGCAGGTGTAGAAGCACGGTGGCTAGGAAAAACTCCCTAGAAAGGCCAAAACCTAGGAAGAAACCTAGAGTGGAACCGGGCTATGAGTGGTTCTCAAAGAGCAAGGTTCTGGAGAGACTGCATAAATCTGAGAAAGCAAGGTGATGAGAACGGGAGCGAAAGTGAGATACTCTTACTCTAGCGTAAAGGTGGGTCAAGCACATCATAAAACAGAAGTAAGTGTTGAAACAGAAAGGAAAAAGGGGGAATAGAGGAAAGAGGTGGTGGGGTGTTGAGGGGTCCCACCGGGTGCTGAGTGCCCTGACTAGAGGGATTATAAATCTCAGATGGTGTCACGCGGGACTAGGTGGGTGAGGAAGGAATCAGGCGCAGAGAGTTCCACTGGGAAAAGGTGCACTTTAATGCGGCACAAAGATTAACAAGCCCAAAACACAGGGCGTGGACAGTAATGTGGACCACCAAAAACACAGGGTGCTTTTTTAACAAATCAAAAACTGAAAAATTGGGCGTGCAAAATTATTCAGCCCCTTTACTTTCAGTGCAGCAAACTCTCTCCAGAAGTTCAGTGAGGATCTCTGAATGATCCAATGTTGACCTAAATGACTAATGATGATAAATACAATCCACCTGTGTGTAATCAAGTCTCCGTATAAATGCACCTGCACTGTGATAGTCTCAGAGGTCCGTTAAAAGCGCAGAGAGCATCATGAAGAACAAGGAACACACCAGGCAGGTCCGAGATACTGTTGTGAAGAAGTTTAAAGCCGGATTTGGATACAAAAAGATTTCCCAAGCTTTAAACATCCCAAGGAGCACTGTGCAAGCGATAATATTGAAATGGAAGGAGTATCAGACCACTGCAAATCTACCAAGACCTGGACGTCCCTCTAAACTTTCAGCTCATACAAGGAGAAGACTGATCAGAGATGCAGCCAAGAGGCCCATGATCACTCTGGATGAACTCCAGAGATCTACAGCTGAGGTGGGAGACTCTGTCCATAGGACAACAATCAGTCGTATATTGCACAAATCTGGCCTTTTATGGAAGAGTGGCAAGAAGAAATCAATTTCTTAAAGATATCCATAAAAAGTGTCATTTAAAGTTTGCCACAAGCCAGCTGGGAGACACACCAAACATGTGGAAGAAGGTGCTCTGGTCAGATGAAACCAAAATTGAACTTTTTGGCAACAATGCAAAACGTTATGTTTGGTGTAAAAGCAACACAGCTCATCACCCTGAACACAACATCCCCACTGTCAAACATGGCGGTGGCAGCATCATGGTTTGGGCCTGCTTTTCTTCAGCAGGGACAGGGAAGATGGTTAAAATTGATGGGAAGATGGATGGAGCCAAATACAGGACCATTCTGGAAGAAAACCTGATGGAGTCTGCAAAAGACCTGAGACTGGGACGGAGATTTGTCTTCCAACAAGACAATGATCCAAAACATAAAGCAAAATCTACAATGGAATGGTTCAAAAATAAACATATCCAGGTGTTAGAATGGCCAAGTCAAAGTCCAGACCTGAATCCAATCGAGAATCTGTGGAAAGAACTGAAAACTGCTGTTCACAAATGCTCTCCATCCAACCTCACTGAGCTCGAGCTGTTTTGCAAGGAGGAATGGGAAAAAATTTCAGTCTCTCGATGTGCAAAACTGATAGAGACATACCCCAAGCGACTTACAGCTGTAATCGCAGCAAAAGGTGGCGCTACAAAGTATGAACTTAAGGGGGCTGAATAATTTTGCACACCCAATTTTTCAGTTTTTGATTTGTTAAAAAAGTTTGAAATATCCAATAAATGTCGTTCCACTTCATGATTGTGTCCCACTTGTTGTTGATTCTTCACAAAAAATTACAGTTTTATATCTTTATGTTTGAAGCCTGAGATGTGGCAAAAGGTCGCAAAGGGGGAAGGGGGCCGAATACTTTCGCAAGGCACTGTACTGTACTTTATGTATATTTTCTATAATATGTGTCTGTAGCAGTGGAGGCTGCTGAGAAGAGGACATTCATAATAATGGCTGGAATGGAGTGAATGGATGATAACTATATGTTTGATACCATTCCATTCACTGCATCCCGGCCATTATTATGATCCATCCTCCGCTCAGCAGCCTCCACTGGTCTGTAGCGTATATGTAGGCCTATACAGCGCATTGGGACGGCAGGGTAGCCTAGTGGTTAGAGCGTTGGACTAGTAACCGAAAGGTTGCAAGTTCGAATCCCCGCGCTGACAAGGTGTAGTTCTGTCGTTCTGCCCCTGAACAGGCAGTTAACCCACTGTTCCTAGGCCGTCATTGAAAATAAGAATTTGTTCTTAACTGACTTGCCTAGTTAAATAAAATAAAAATTAAGAAAGTATTCAGACCCCTTGACGTTCGCCACAAGTTGTTATGTTACAGCCTTATTCTAAAATGGAGTAAATTGTTTTTTTTTACCCCTCATTAATCTACAGACAATACCCCATAATGACAAAGCAAAAATAGGTTTTTAGACATTTCTTCACAATTACATAAGTATTCAGACCATTTACTCAGTACTTTGTTGAAGCACTTTTGGCAGTGATTACAGCCTTGTGTCTTCTTTGGTATGATGCTACATGCTTGCCATACCTGTATTTGGGGAGTTTCTCCCATTCTTCTCTGCAGATCCTCTAAAGCTCTGTCAGGTTGGGTGGGGAGCATCGTTGACAACTATTTTCAGGTCTCTCCAGACGTTCGATCGGGTTCAAGTCCGGGCTCTGGCTGGGCCACTCAAGGACATTCAGAGACCTGTTCCGAAGCCACCCCTGCATTGTCTTGGCTCTAAGCTTAGGATTGTTGTCCTGTTGGAAGGTGAACCTTTGCCCCAGTATGAGGTCCTGAGCGCTCTGGAGCTGGTTTTTCATCAAGGATCTCTCTGTACTTTGCTCCGTTCATCTTTACCTCCATCCTGACTAGTCTCCCAGTCCCTGCCCCTGAAAAACATTCAAACAGCATGATGCTGCCACCACCATGGTTCACCGTAGGGATGGTGCCAGGTTTCCTCCAGAGGTGACGTTTGGCATTCAGGCCAAATACTTCAATATTGGTTTCATCAAACCAGAGAATCTTGTTTCTAATGCTGATAGTCCTTTTGGTGCCTTTTGGCAAACTCCAAGCAGACTGTTGTATAGGTCAAATGTTTTCTGTAAGTCTTCACAAGGTTTTCACACACCGTTGCTGGTGTTTTGGCCCATTCCTCCATGCAGATCTCCTCTAGAGCAGTGATGTTTTGGAGCTGTTGCTGGGCAACACAGACTTTCAACTCCCCCCAAAGATTTTCTATGGGGTTGAGATCTGGAGACTGGCTAGGCCACTCCAGGACCTTGAAATGCTTCTTACGAAGCCACTCCTTCGTTGCCCGGGCAGTGTGTTTGGGATCATTGTCATGCTGAAAGACCCAGCCACGTTTCATCTTCAATGCCCTTGCTGATGGAAGGAGGTTTTCACTCAAAATCTCACAATACATGGCCCCATTCATTCTTTCCTTTACACGGATCAGTCGTCCTAGTTCCTTTGCAGAAAACAGCCCCAAAGCATGATGTTTCCACCCCCATGCTTCAAAGTAGGTATGGTGTTCTTTGGATGCAACTCAGAATTCTTTGTCCTCCAAACACGACGAGTTGAGTTTTTACCAAAAAGTTATATTTTGGTTTCATCTGACCATATGACATTCTCCCAATCTTCTTCTGGATCACCCAAATGCTCTCTAGCATACTTCAGACGGGCCTGAACATGTACTGGCTTAAGCAGGGGGACACGTCTGGCACTGCAGGATTTGAGTCCCTGGCGGCGTAGTGTGTTACTGATGGTAGGCTTTGTTACTTTGGTCCCAGCTCTCTGCAGGTCATTCCCTGTGTGGTTCTGGGATTTCTGCTCACCGTTCTTGTGATCATTTTGACCCCACGGGGTGAGATCTTGCATGGAGCCCCAGATCGAGGGAGATTATCAGTGGTCTTGTATGTCTTCCATTTCCTAATAATTGCTCCCACAGTTGATTTCTTCAAACCAAGCTGCTTACCTATTGCAGATTCAGTCTTCCCAGCCTGGTGCAGGTCTACAATTTTGTTTCTGGTGTCCTTTGACAGCTCTTTGGTCTTGGCCATAGTGGAGTTTGGAGTGTGACTGTTTGAGGTTGTGGACAGGTGTCTTTTATATTGATAACAAGTTCAAACAGGTGCCATTAATACAGGTAACGAGTGGAGGACAGAAGGGCCTCCTAAAGAAGAAGTTGAGAGCCAGAAATCTTGCTTGTTTGTAGGTGACCAAATACTTATTTTCCACGATAATTTGCAAATAAATTCATTACAAATCCTACAATGTGATTTTCTGGATTTTTTTTTCTCATTTTGTCTGTCATAGTTGAAGTGTACCTATGATGAAAATTACAGGCCTCTCTCATCTTTTTAAGTGGGAGAACTTGCACATTTGGTGGCTGACTAAATACTTTTTTGCCCCACTGTATATAGACAGGTTGGTGCTTTTCCAAATCATGTCCAACCAATTGAATTTACCACAGGTGGACTCCAATCAAGTTGTATGAAAATCTCAAGGTTGATCAATGGAAACAGGAAGCACCTGAGCTCAATTTGAAGTCGCATAGCAAAGAGTCTGAATACTTATGTAAGTAAGATATTTTAATTTTAGTTTTAATGAATTAGCAAACATTTCTATAAAACAGTTTTCACTTTGTCATTATGGGGGCATTGTGTGTAGATTGATCACGGTTTTATTTATCTAATCAATTTTAGAATAAGACTGTAACGTAACAAAATGTGGAAAAAGTCAAGGGGTCTGGATACTTTCTGAATGCACTGTATGTGACATATAGGTCATAGCCAAAGCCATAGTCATTTTATTCTTAAATAATAATAAAAGTATACATTAACCTCTGACTATAGGAACATCATCTATTTGTATGATCGCTTAGAAATAGGCCTACAGAACAAAATACATAAAATAAAGGAAAAACTTTGTATACCTTTTCATATATCAAACTTCTTATCATATCTCATGTAAAGCATAATATAAAATGAATATTACATTAAATATTTCATAAATAAATAGAACAGACAAATAGTTAACTTTCTGCTAAGGGCACCAGATGATCCAACAGGGCATATATAGTGTGCCAAAGATGAACATTTACTCTGTGCTGGCGAAGCGTTCATAACGTAGGACTGGGGATGGTTGTCACACTTTTAGCATTTTTGTCATTTTCTCTGAGATTTTTTGAGCAGCTACATTCAAATTGTGGTAGGAACGGCTTCCATCTGTCTGCTACAAATGGGTATAGGTATTTTCTCTCTAAATCAAACAAACAAGTGGTGACTTTGTCTCAAATACAAGGAGTAAAATGCTACAATTTTACGTCACCTCCCAGGTCAGTTGTAACATGGCTTGCTGTGAAATGAAACTGTTTTTAAAAAATGCATATATCATGACATACAACTAAATATTGAAAGCCTTATTGAGAACATGAGAACAACATTGCCATGTTTAACATTTTGTGCAGCAGAAATAATAAAATATGAAAAATCATAAAATATCATTTTATGTTCCATTAACTGGCCCTTCTCAACCACTACAACAACATCTGACAACTAAACAACACCATCTGGAATAAACAACGGAATCTTTGTGGTGTCCCTAATGAGTTCCACAAGATCTTGTGTGTGATCTTGTGTGATCACATGTCATTTTAATGTGACAACATGTGAATGTGACAGCATGTTAACAAAGCTGAGATTTTCTTTGAAGTCCAAATTGCAGGAATACATGTCACGGTCGTTGGAAGCATACTTGGACCAACGTGCAGCGTGATCTGGGTTCCACATATTTATTTAGTGAAACACACAAAACAATAAAGAATAACGAACCGTGCCGACAATGGAGTGCTGACATACAACTACACACACATACAATTACACATAAACAATATCCCACAAAACACAGGTGGGGAAAATGCTACTTAAATATGATCCCCAATTAGAGACAACGATTACCAGCTGCCTCTAATTGGGAATCATACAAAATGACCAACATAGAAAAACAAAACTAGAACCCCACATAGAAATAATAAACTAGACTAAACCCCCAGTCACGCCCTGACCTACTCCACCATAGAAAATAAGGGCTCTCTATGGTCAGGACGTGACAATACAGGTGTGGTGGTGTAGCAGAAATATCATAATGCCGTGAACCAAGAGGTTGTGAGTTCAAATACCAGATGACGACACATTGAATAATAATTGTTGTATAAATAAACATTAAACATAAACAAATATGTAAGACGAAAACACTGTATGTTAAAAGCAATGTGTGTGTATCATAGACACATTTTTGTTGTCCAAAAACACATTTTCACATGTGAAATGTCACGTGAAGTGTTCTAAAAATACATTATGTCAAATGTGAAATGTCATGTGAAATGTTCCAAAAACACGTCTTCAAATGTGAAATGTCACATGTGAGAAGTGTTCTCAAAAAACACATGAAACACATGTTTATGTGTGTGTGGGCGTGTGCGTGTGAGCAGTGTGTGTAGGTGAATGCTGGACATGCTCACTGAATCAGAGTCACAGTTGTAACCTTGGTATGGTAGTCCTGGGGTACAGGCTTGGAGGGCCCATAATTTGAATTCCCTTAGGTTGTTCCAACTAACCCTGACCCTTGCAGTCATTAGTTATTTTCAGTTTTAGCTACGTTCAAACTTTAGCATTGCTAACTTACATCAAATACATCTACACACACTGGTTATAAACCTGATATAAGATATGTGAATCTAACGACAAAGCAGGTGATAACATCGGCAAAATACATTTGGTCAATTTCTTTCATTTTTTACCTCAAAATCATATTTTTGTCAATAAAAACTGCAAAGTTTATCACAGGGTCTTGCTTCTTCACACGGGGGTTGAGGACTAAACTGACCATGTGCACAGTGAGTCACATGATTCTCACTTGAGATATTGAGAGAAAACTATCTTGTGTTGTAACCATCCACGCTCTCCTCTAAGTATCATGGCTATGATAACTTTTCAGCTAAGGCTGAATAGTAAATAATGAGGCATTTGTGACTCAAACTTCCCTACATAGTGAATAGGGAGGCATTTGCGACTAAAACTTCCCTACATAGTGAATAGGGACGCCTTTGGGTTTCAAACTTTCCTACATAGTGAATAGGGAGGCATTTGTGACTTAAACCTCCCTACATAGTGAATGGGGAGGCATTTGGGACTCATTTGGGAATCAAACCTCTTCTGATGTGTAACAAGGGGGATTTACATGTATCTCTTCCTGGGGTCGATTGTACGCCACATTTTTCATATACGCGAGGGGAGGTCCTCGGGACTAATCTAAAACATACAGGTTCTCTAACATCAGGGAGTGGAGCATGGGAATAGTAGGAAGAGGTATAGCGAACAACATGACTTTATTTTACAGCAAACAAAACAATATTTTCATCTCCAGGCATACATGTTCCTTGGAAGCTCTAGCTCATACTGATTCCCTATCACAGGACATAAAAAAACTTTAGTTGACATACAAATCCACAATTACATTCAATATATGCCTGAGCTATGGCATAACACAGATCAGATCAATTACTCGTGGTCACAGGACATGTTGCACAATACTCTCAGGAGGGCATGCCATGGGTGAAGGAGAGCGGGTCAAATTGGCATACGGGTATTCTTGCCATAAACACAAGATCCCCGGATATGCTTCAGAATTTGGAATTCTCATGGTAATGCATATCTGTAGAACAACAAGAACAGCCAGGTAAAATACTGAAGGCCATACCCTTAATTAAAATCAACAATCTCACATACCTGGCACTGACAGAGGCACAAGGCTGCATTCACCAACTCAAAAGTTCCACCCTGTTACATCTTTCCCCTCAATTTTTAAAATGTGTCCTCACATTTAACCAAGAAAGCAAAAAGCTTGCCACGCTGACCCTCAACACGTGGGCCCCTCAGGGGTGCGTGCTTAGTCCCCTCCTGTACTCCCTGTTCACCCACGACTGCTTGGCCGTGCACAACTCCAACACCATCATTAAGTTTGCTGAGACCACCTACAGAGAGGAGGTCAGTGACCCGGCCTCTCCCTCAACATCAGCAAGACAAAGGAGCTGATCATGGAGCTGAGCACGCTCCTACCACATCGATGGGGCTGTTGTGGAGCAGGATGAAAGATTCAAGTTCCTTAGTTCCACATCACTAACAAATAAACATGATCCACACACACCTACACATTCGCGAAGAAGGTACGACAATGCCTCTTCCCCCTCAGGAGGCTGAAAATATTTAGCTTGGGCCCTCAGATCCTCAAAAAGTTCTACAGCTGCACCATTAAAGGCATCTTGACTCACTGCAACACTGCTTGGTATGGCAACTGCTTGGCATCCGACTGCAAGGCGCTACAGAGGGTAGTGTGTATGCCCCTGCCATCCAGGACCTCTATACCAGGCGGTGTCAGAGGAAAACATTTGTCAAAGACACCATCCACCCAAGTCACAGACTGTTCTCTCTGATACCACGCAGCAAGCGGTACTGATACACCATGTCTGGAACCAACAGGACCCTGAACAGCTTCTACCGCCAAGCCATAAGACTACTAAATAGTTAATCA
Organism: Oncorhynchus clarkii lewisi; assembly: GCF_045791955.1. NCBI lineage: Eukaryota > Metazoa > Chordata > Actinopteri > Salmoniformes > Salmonidae > Oncorhynchus > Oncorhynchus clarkii. The sequence goes on along the minus strand of NC_092158.1, from coordinate 65,061,646 downwards.
AATAGCTACCCAGACTATCTGCATTGACCCTCTTTACACTAACTCTTTTGACTCATCACATACACTGCTGCTACTGTTTTGTTATCCATCCTGTTGCCTAGTCACTTTACCCCTACCTATATGTACATATCAACCTCAATTACCTTGTATCCCTACACATCTACTCAGTACTGGTACCCCGTGTATATAACCATTGTGGATTTATTCCTTGTGTTATTATTTTTCTCTATATTTTCTCTCTGCATTGTTGGGAAGGGCCCATAATTAAACATTTCACTGTAAGTCTACACCAGTTGTTTACAAAGCTTGTGACGAATTACATTCGACCAGGAGACCGTCATCACCATTCGCATTCTGTAACACAGCACTTTGCAGCCCGCGGGCCAACCCCTGCTGTGGAACGACAGAAACAGCCACTGGCACTGACAGAGGCATAAGGCTGCGTTCACCAACTCAACAGTGCCACCCCGTTACACATGTACCATCTATGTGATGTGGTGGAAACCTGGGAATCTGGCCCTCAGTCCCCTTACCACCCAGAGAGGAATGGCTTACTGCAGTATGCTTCTGTGTTTGTAGTTAGTCACAGTAGAATCCATAGGCCACCTCTTGTGAGTTCAACAGATACACAGTAAGTACAGTAATGCCATCTGCTGGGCATTGTGAGTAATCAAGGGAGGCTTCTCTATGAGGCTCCAACAGTTTTCCCTCCCAGAAATAGAAGTGTTTCTCAATCTCAACCCAGTCTTCAGTGACCACAAATCAGTAGTTTTACACATGTGGTCCATTCCAACACTAACACACCTGAATGAACTAGTCCAACTAATAATCAAGCTCTTGTGATTAGTTGAGACAGGTGTGTTAGTGTTAGAATGGATCAAATATTGAGAACAGTGACCCTCATGTAGTCCCTCATGTAGTCCAGCATTAGATGAGGTTAGCTAGTTAGCTAAGTGGCTAGCTGGGACAGTCTGACATATGGATCCTCCTTGCACTGCTCCTCCTGCCTCATCTCCCTCCTACAGACCTGCTGCTCTTCACTGCCCCCTTTAGGTGGTCCAGAAGACTGCACATGGCCCCAGCCCCCAAGTGCCTGTAGGGCCGGGAGGAAGCAGTACCCAGAGGTGTGTAGGGTAGGGCCCACTGGGGGCAAGGTGGGAGGGGTGGTTGTGGTGGTTGGGGGTGTGTACGCTGGAGGAGGGTCTTCATTCTCACTGGGTGGTGAACAGGTGGGCATAGAGCTAGGTCCGGGTGGGAGGAGCTCTGACTTGGGCCATGCCATGATGTCGTTGTTGCCGTTGTTGTTACCAGTGTTCTTACTGTCGTCCGCTACTACAGCGCTCGTAACACCATCAGACACTCCCTCTGTTGATCTGGACAGGCCAGCACAGACCTGAGGCATCGCCACGTAGCCCTCACTCGACTCTGAGAGGGATGGGGCAGACCTCTCCGAGGAGGACGGAGAAGTGGGTTCAGAGTTAGAGAGAGTGATGTCGAACTCCTCACAGGGAGGCTCCAGACTCAGAAACTCACTCGGCGCCGGTGAACTGTCGCCACAGAAGATGTAAGGGCCACTGAAGCTGAAGCCGGATGAGTCTAGAGCAGGAGGGCCAGATCTGTCCACTGACAGCAAATGGAGGGAGGAAGAGTTTGGGTCATACTTCTTCCACCCCTCCTTGGTAATGGAATGGAACAGTCCATGTGCTTTTACATCTGAGTTCAACCACAATGGACTATCTGAAGAGCTGCAACACAACATAGTGAGGTAAGGGTTAGTATTTTATAAGTGGTGGATAGTGTAGGTTAAATAAGTATAAAGATGTGAGCTAGTTTTACCAGCTGGAGCAGAGACTGCTTTCCTCCCTGCTCTCCTGTGTCTGTACCCTGCAGATGTAGGTCTTCTCACTTCTCTCACTCTCATGGAATAACAACCTATCAGGAGATTTCTGGGAAAGAGAGGACATACCATTATCTGTGAGTGATGAACTATGAAAGATGGATACATGCAGGCACGTGCACAGATAGGGGTCTACCTTTACTCTCCCACCTGCCCCTTTGCCCTCCCACTCGCCCTTTTGGGTGGCGGTATATTTTTTGTATACAGTTTTTGTCGGTTGTTGTTCTGAACCCATTGCCCCCAAGTCGAAGTGACATTGTCAAGATCACAAACTAGCAGGTTTTCATCAATCGACACAAATGATTAGCTGATAGCCGACCCTCTTTTCCCGATGTCAATCATTTATTTTGGAGGCACTGTAACTAGCCTGCTTACAATCTTGTAAGTGAGTGTGTTGTTGTAGAAATAAATAGGCCAATGCTAAAGCATGTTTAAATGTTCGCTACAGAGGCAGTTAGTATGTTATGAATTTCGAGATATGAATTGCCATTTTTTTTCTTCATTTTGAGCACCTGCCCGCTAAAAGGTCTGTGCACAGCCCTGGATACGCACAATGTAATTTATAGTGGTTATGAAAAATTATCTTTGTGCACAGTCTAGATGATTTGTATTATTATTGAGTGCAGTTGTCATATATTCAATAGCTGAGTAGTCTACAGCGAGATGCTTTGTGAATAATGCTGATTGAATACTCAGCCATTCAGATGCATTCAGACTTACCTTAATGACCTCTCCCAGTACCTTGCTCTTGAGGGGCGACGGGACAGACACCTCCCACAGGACTACCCTCCTACGGACAGAAAACGAACGAATGAATCAATGGGATGGACGAATTAATGAAATGACAGGTAACTGCCAAAATAAAGGAAACACCAACACAACTTTGGCATAGATTCTACAAGTTTCTGGAATTCTATTGGAGGGATGCGATGCCATTCTTCCATGAGAAATGACATAATTTGATGTTTTGTTGATGATGGTGGAAACCGCTGTCTCAGGCGCCGCTACCGAATCCCCCATAAATGCTCAATTGGGTTGGGATCTGGTGACTGAGAAGGCCATGGCATGTGGTTTATATGGTTTTCATGCTCATCAACCCATTCAGTGACCACTCGTGCCCTGTGGATAGGGCCATTGTCATCGTATTGTGTTCCCATAGCCATGGTAGCCAAAATAATGGCCTGCCCAGCATTTCTATACATGACCCTAAGCATGATGGGATGTTAATTGCTTAATGGGATGTTAATTGACCACACCTGTATGGAAGCACTGACTCTAACACTAGTAATAACACAAGGGCATCTACTTAGTAAATATTTTCTTGAACTGCACTGTTGGTTAAAGGCTTGTAAGTAAGCATTTCACGGTAAAGTCTGCACTTATTGTATTGGGCCCATGTGACAAATAAAGTTTGATTTGAAGGGTGAATTAAAATGGTAGAAAAAGAATAGAAACAGTTGGAGAAGTCTGAGTAATCACCTGTGACAGGCTGGTATGGTAACATAGAGAGCGATGAAGACAATGGCCACCAGTATACTGATGAAGACGTAGAGGAAGGTGGTGATGGACCAGGAAGCTACCAGGAAACATGGGACAAAAGATGCAAATGTAAGAGTGGAAAATGTAGTTGATGATCATCGATGAGTAATTGATTAGTGTCTGGATATTCCTGTCTGTCATGTGAACTGATTGAGATGGTCGTTGCTTCAAGAGAACAAAGTCACATTATATCAGCTCCTGTATGCTGCCTTCATCAAGTCTAGTCTTAATTTCTTCTTATTTCACTCTCCGAACCCTCCAAACGGCGTGTTCAACACATTTCAATATTATTTTCTCATTTTTTTATTCTCTCATTTTTCACATGAAAGCAAATATCGTGGCTGCACATAAGACTGACACATGGAAGCAAAAAAAAAACACTCTTTAATACATAATGAAGGTCTTTACATTTGTTTTTGAAAACATTCTTCAAGGGAAATTAACTTTGGTGCTTTTTCGTTCAGCATCTCATGAATAGATAATCATATTATAGTTTTTAGAGCTCCGCTATATTGACTCGCATGGCTGGCACGACTAGATGAATTGTAAATAATAAAATATGGTTCACATCCCCCCATTTGTACTTGTTTCAGTGCAGACTGGTTATCTCTGATGATAAAATATGTTTTCAGAGTTATTTGAAAATAATAATAATAGAATTAGCTTGGTCCAAGTTTGTGCTCTTGTCAAGTCCATTGCTGTCATTGTCAAGCATATACAGCAATTGACATGACAATGAGTGACAAGGAGTTGGCATAATAGCAAAAACAGACACTCTCAGGCTAGAATAGAATACAACAATGGTTCAGAATACTATTAAAACCCTGCTTCAACCAGGAGATACCTACTAGGTCCATTACCTGGTTGTGTGGTCCACTCCACTGGGTCGGTCCATTCTGAGGGGGCTCCGTCAAAAGTATCACGCTTTCCCGGGACCACCAGGGCTCTCACCTTAACCAGGTAGCACTCAGAGGGGCGCAGGGACACCCCCAGGATGGAGAGCGAGCGGGACCCCTGGGAGACATTGAGGAACGTAGTATCCTCCTGAAAAAGAGAAGGTTGGACAGAACCAAGTGAGACACAGTAGAATTATCAGTCATTGTCAAATGATCTATTCATGGGATGCTTAAAATTGCAACAGTCTATCTCGCTTGATGAGCGTTCTTTACCTGATGAACTAGAGATGATCAAATGTAATACTGAAAATGACAAGACATTGCTTTTGGATCATCCTACCTGAGTCTCATTACTCCAGTATTGCACCTGATAGTGCACATGATCGGTCAGATAAAAATGAGGCGGATTCCATTTTAGAATCCAGTTCCCATCTCTCTCTTCTATCTGCACTTTGAGTGGACGGTTTGGACGAACTGTGTGGAGAGAGACATCAAGAATCAGACATCAAGAATCTTTAAAGAGTTGAACGGGATCTTAAGCACTTACGAATGTATTTATTTTTTGCAGGACGTAACATATCGTACGAAATTGATGACGTTGTACACAGTTGTGCACAATTTCCCGGGACCCGTTTTGGCTCATGAGCACTAATTTCTAAACTACTGGCTGAAATGATACCTTCTAGAAAATTGTGCCTGTAATACCACAATATAAACTCCAGGTGGCAGCACTGATACACAATCACTGAGGTAGTATATTTTCTTTCTTTTTTGCATCAAAACAAATATCATCATAAATGGAGTCTCAGCTATGAGATTTTATTCTCCCCCAAATATCACCCCTGTCTCGGTGTGAAAATGACTCACTGTTCTTGTGTGTTTTAAACGTTTTGCTGTTGCGTGTGGGTACAAGCTCCACCTCTAGCTGCTCTAAGTCTTGGACATGGAAGGAGCAGCTGTATTCGAGCACTGGACCCCTGGATGGAACGCCGACCATGGTGTTATCACAGCATTTCTGGGCTCTGCAGAGATGGCGAAAGGAAGAGAGAAATGGATGGATGGATGGAGAAGAGGGAGGACAATGCTGTGAAAGAGAGTAGTCATCCATGAGACTGAAGTGTAGTCAACTGTTCTGTCTCATCCATGGGCACGTGCACATGAACGCATGCAGCGCGCACAAACACAAAGGCATACACACAGATCTTAACTCACGGTGCAGTGTGGTTGTGTTTGCAGGACAGGTGGAAGGTAAGGAACTGAGCCAGGTCTCTCTTCACCTCCCAACTGCATGTCACCGCAGTCTCATTATCCAACACACACTGCGCATTGGAGGGGCCTGGCACAGGGTCTGAGTGAGGGAGGGAAGGGAGGTGAGGGAGGGAGGGAGCAGGAGGACAGGAGGACAGGAGGAAGAGAAACAGAAAGAGATGGAGAGAGAGAGAGAGAGGGAATTAGGGAGGACGGGAGTGAACAAAAGGAAAGAAGACATTGATGCACGACTGAGCAATGCTAACATGACGCGATCACAACTCCCTGGCAAATCACATGCCATCGCAAGTCCCTCATTACAATTTCATTACAAACTCATTACAATGCCATGAAACTAATACATTTCATTGTATGACATTACATTATGGAGGACGGAGGATGGAGTATGTTTATGTATACGTAGGGTTTCCACTCACCCTCCTCAGTCAACCAGGTCACTAGGGGGCTCCACTCGCTCCACAGTCCCGTCTTCCTCCTTGCCCTCACCTTGGCTTCATACTGGAAGCCGGGCACCTGAGCATCAGCCTTCACACTCAGCTGGGTGTCCTGAACCTCCACTGCCTGCACAGAGAGAAACAGACAAAGAATATAGAGTCCCAAATGGCATAGTGCCCCACAAGGCTTGTGGTCTAAAGTTGTGTACTACAAAGGCAATAGGATGCCATTTGACACACACATTATGTGTGCATCTCAATCTACGAAAGTGGCTCTCCATTGGGCACAGACATCAATTCAACATCTATTCCACGTTGGTTCAACATAATTGAACATAAACATCATTGAAATAACATGGAATCAGCATTGATTTAAGTCCCCAGTGGGTTCCTTTCTTTGTTTCCTTCCCTTCATCTGCACTAGTGTGAAGCACCTGGTCTGGACAGGTGAATGTAGACTTCCTGAAAGAATCTTCCAAACTGCTTCCACCTATCCTGTGGCTTGAATCAGTGCATTTGAAAGGGTGGAAACCACTTCAGACTATTGAGACAGAGACCTGATCTTTATGTGACTCCCACCGGTGGATTTGTTTTCTATACTATTGCCGTGTGATATCCTCTCAGTCTTAGATAGTGGCGTGGTAATCTTTGGTAAGGATCGTGACGAGCTAGAACATGGACGTCACCAGGATTTTGGGGCAGCCCCAATTTTTTTGCGCTGTTGCAATGGTGTGAATTTTTTTGTAGTCAACTGAATGTAACACTTATACTGAACAAAAAACTATAACCGCAACATGAAAAAAATTCAATTTTTTTTACTGAGTTACAGTTATAAGGAAATCAGTCAATTATAATAAATTCATTAGGCCCTAATCTATGGATTTCACATGACTGCCAGGGGCGCAGACATGGGTGGGCATAGGCACACCCCCTTTGGAGCCAGACCCACCCACTGGGGAGCCAGGCCCAGCCAACCAGAATGTCTTTTTCCCCACAAAAGGGCTTTATTATAGACATAAATAATCCTCAGTTTCATCAGCTGTCTGGGTGGCTGGTCTCAGACAATCCCGCAGGTGAAGAAGCCAGATGTGGAGGTCCTGGGCTTGCGTGGTTACACGTGGTCTGCGGTTGTGAGGCTGGTTGGACGTACTGCCAAATTCTCTAAAATGATGTTGGAGGCGGCTTATGGTAGAGAAATTAACATGACATTTTCTGGCAAGTGCTGGTGGACATTTCTGCAGTGGTGGACATTCCTGCAGCCATTTCTCAGAATGGTGCAATGTCTCGCAAGATCACTTAATGATTAATTAGTATTCTACATAACAAACCAACTATAATCAAATGATAATGGCAGGCTACGGTTATGCCAAAAACACAATGTAATTTCATATGACAATTTTGAAATGCAGCATTTTTTTTCTCATGCGGTTGCTGTGTTTAACTCTATCTGCTCTAAAATGTGATTAGTTCAGCCGGTTAGCCAACCTTACTTACATATTCAAGAAGATCAAAATGCATATTCCCATCAACCTGTTTGGGATCGAACTGTTGGCATGCATGCAGCATGGACGTTTAACCTGTAAAACGTGAATTATCATTCACGATTGACAGTGATGATGGCCTAATTTATAATAAGGTAGGCCTAATTTGGTGTTTTGGGATTTTCTGAATGAAAGGTTTCACGTTGGTACCAACTTTCATTCAGAAATGGCTTAATAATTGATAAAATCGTGCTCTGGTAGGCTACCTAAAACAATAGCACTGGCTATAATAAATGTAAAGCCATTTCCATGTGTGGTCAACTGATCATTCCAGCACCGTTTTGATTGGGACAACGTGGGAACTCATCTTGATAAATCAATCAATGCCCGATTTTTGGTTTTCACTGAATCTCTGTTTAGATATTAGGTTACAATTATGCTAGGTAATGTTAGCTAAGTTGAGTTGAGTGCTCACGATCATTAGTCTAACAGTTAAAAGTAATGCAGCTGTTCTCTACACACACACACACACACACACACACACATTAGGCCTATATAGCCTACCTGATGAGCTTCCCTGATGTTTTCCTGAACTTTCCAATACTTTTCTGATGCATTTCAGTCCCTTAGCGTACTGATGTGAATACACATTGTACACTTTTCCTTATAGTCTATGCAAGTAATTTGACATGTTTTTTGTTGTTGTTATTGTTTTAAAAAGTCATAAGGCCTACATCATTTTAATAACAATATAGCTGAAAACCACTATTGGCTTCATTTGATTTACTGAATTGATTCTCTTGTAATTTTAGGCTAGGCTATTTGCTGCTTGATTATTTAAAATATTATCGTAACAGTAGGCCTACCTATACAACAACCTCATATGGGGTTACTGACCACAATCCATTTAATTAATAATAATAAGTGTTGATCTTTTGGCCTTGGGGGGAGCATAGCACATGGAAGAAACCATAGCGCTGCAGGAAGGGGTACTGGAAGTGCTGCAGATAAATTGAAATTAAATTTGACAAGTGATATAATTACTCCTTGTCTCTATAAAAATACATGAAATATTTATATAATTATTTAAAATAATTGCTGTAGAATGTGTTTTGTCACATTGTGGGCGATTACGGCAAATATAAAACAGCTGATTGTTGAGTTGTGGCTGTCAATGTACAGCAGGCAGCAGCTAGAAGGTATTTCACAATATTTAAAAATACACTTGAGGAACAATTCTGATTAAATTAGTGAGTAAACACTGGCAAGTTGGTGGACTATAATGTCCTCCTCATCTTGTAGACCTAAGATCTGAGTATCCACTCTTTTCATTGGCCTATCTTCTTGTTGCATTTAAGACATGGGTTGTTTGTTTTAGCAGCTTGACATTTAGATACTTTGTGTGGTATAAAAAAAATATTACTGTAATGTCTCCAGTCATATAAAATGATTTACAGGAAATTACAGGAAGTGATTTTAGAAAAGGCCCTTTATTTTTCTCACCCACAAACCCCTCAGCCCCTGGTCTTCAGGACTGAGCCCCCAAATGTTATGAAACTCTGGTGATACCACTGGGCATTCAGCAAAGGGGTAGTGATTAATGATTTTAAAGAAGTGATTCATGATTTTGTCACCGAGCAAAACTACCCTAAACTTGTGCTTGTTTTCCGGGGGATATCTCATGCCATGATGAAAAACCATGAGAGTTAGCATGTCTTTTTTTACAAGAGGGTCGGAAAACATAAGCAATATGTTTACTAATACTCTTAGAAAAAAAGGTAGTATCTAGAACCTAAACGGGTTATTTGGCTGTTCCCAAGGAGAACCCTTTGAATAACACTTTTTGGTTCCAGGCAGAACCCTATTGGGTTCCACGTAGAACCCTTTCCCCTGGAGTGTTCTACATGGAACCCAAAAGAGTTCTAACTGGAACCAAAAAAGGGTTCTCCTAAGGGGACAATCGAAGAACCCTTTTGGAACCCATTTTTCTAAGAGTGTATACTGTATTTATGATGATTCAGAAGCACATGTGTTAGATGAATAGGAGTCTTTAAGAGCACGTTGTATGTAACCTGGTCCCAGATTTGTTTGCGCTTTTTGCCTGCTGTCCTTGACAATGAGTTGGCAATATATAGCACAAACAAGATATGGCACTCAAGCTAATTGTTTGTTACTCCAGTACATACTGTCCAGTCATCCTGGTTAGACCTCCTGTAGTTGACCTGGTAGTTGAGAGTGGGGGTCAAGAGGGATGATGGGGGGTAGGGGCTTTCCCAGCTGAGCAAACGGCCCCCTCTCTCTACACGCTGCTGTGATAGGTGGACTGGTGTACGCACCCTCACTGTAATACACACATGTACACACTGTCAAAAACAAATCAACACATACATGAATAGTGAAATACAGATATAGGACCCTATATATATTTGACTGAATTTGGTCATCTGCTAGCTAACTTGTAACTAAAATGAAACATGTAAATGTAAAATAATTGAGAACCAATGACAGGTGTCCTGCAATGTTTAAACTCACCATTCTTAGACAGAAGCAGGGCAGGGGGACAGGAGGTATTGAAGAAGAAGACATGGTTGGTATTGATGCCAAAGTATTTAGTGTTGTACTGACACTGGGCAGTGAGCTTGATGTTGTTGGGATTCCGTGCTCGCTGACCATAGGGGTTACACAAGGACTCACTAGAGGGTCGGAGAAAGAGGGAGACATGAGTTCATTGAGTACATTGTTTTTCGGGGTCCACCTCTCTCTCCCTCCCTTCCTCCCTCTCTCTCTCTGTCCTCTCATCACCCCATCAGCTCTATCCTTACCGGTTCTCAGGGCTGTCCCAGTAGTATAGGGTTAACGGCTGTGAGGACGGGTGTGGACTCTCCTCCCAGCTACAGCGGACGTAGGATCTGTAGTCATTGTAGCACCGCAGGGACTCAAGCACAGGGGACACTATGGGAGAGACGGAGTGGGAAGAAGGATATAGACAATATAATTAGAACACATTGTGCTGTATGGTGTACAGTTCTCTCTATATGGGTAGAAAATATGATCTACAATCACTTCTGGAAAAAACACATTTCCAAGTGGGTGGCAGTGTTGTGCTAGTGTCTGTATCTTAATGAGACTTTCTATAATGTCCACAATGAAACATCTAACCATATGTCTAAATTATACATTTTGTTGTCATCGATATCTGCTAAAAAAAGAGTCTTAGACTTTGACCTTACCATGATATTGTGTGTTGTCCTGGATGGTGCAGCATTCTTGTCCATTATTGCAAAGGACCAGGAGAGGGAGAAGTGATCCACAAGACATCCAGAAGAGGAGCATGTTTCCCGGGGAGCGCAGGAGGACAGGTCCCCTGGAGCAGAAGAACATGGGTAAGGTTCAGCAGGTGGGTCTCAGTAATTAACCTTCTAGATCTAGACCATCCTGGGCCCGCATTATGTGGACTGACTGCTATACCTGTCAGAGTTCAGAGAAAAATGGCTCAGATACAAAAAGTCTTACTCACTCACACTCTCTCTCTCTCTCTCTCTCTCTCTCTCTCTCTCATGAACGTGCCACACACGCAAATATCACAATTCTCGGAAAAAAATGACATCATTACCACTCACTTCCCTTACAGTATATTCTTCACTAAGTGACTCTGATGTTCCTCCCACCATCCGCTGTAACCACACATCCGTTCGTGTTCCAAATGGCACCCTATTCCCTATGTAAAGTGCACACTACCCTATGGGACCTAGTCAATAGTATAGAACTTTATATTATGGTGGCATTTTGGACGTAGCCTCTGTTTCTTATGATTGTGTTACTGTCTTCACTGTGATGTCCTTCTATCAGGCACAGACATTTTGGAAGAGAAGCATGAAAACAAAGTGGCAGAGAGTTGTGACTGTAGTGGCGTTGAGAAATCCCCATCAGATACTGTGTGTGTGTGTGTGTGTGTGTGTGTGTGTGTGTGTGTGTGTGTGTGTCTGTGTCTGTGTCTGTGTCTGTGTGTATGTGTGTGTCTGTGTCTGTGCGTGCGTTTCTAAATAAGCATTCTAAGAATACATTGTGGGATAGAGGTTAAAATACAAAGAGATGGTAAGAATCCCCCAAAATTAACACTTGTATATAAGCTAATTGATACAACTTAAGTTGTTCTCGCCTAGTCTCCTATTCAGTGTTCAGTGAATTCTGTTTTTCTATTTCCAAGAAGTTATGATGTGCGAGGAAACGTCAAGACTCATGCCAAATGTGTTCGGTCTGTTGCCTCAACTTTATCTGCTTCCTCTTTTCATTTGGCTGTTTACCATGTGGTCAAAAATGACACTTAATCAACAGTGTGATCCGTACGCTCCCAGTGAGCACAAAACATTGAAAAAACACTTTTCAACTACAAATACATAGTTTCAACCAAAAGGGTATCTTTTCAACATTTTCAACAAAAAAAGGTGTCTTTTCAACATCATTTCACGTATTGTGCTCAGAGGGCTATAGTATGGAATGAAATGCTGCCCCGAGGGTAGTATAAGTAGCTTAGTCTGTAAAGTATGCATAAATTATGAATTACACTTTCAAACAATTTATCTAAAATAACATATTCCTTTCCTGTCATCTTATAATTGTCTTGCTGTTACACAAGAGTGAGCTTCTAGCCCAGGCCTTTTATGGGTGATGGGGATTTCCAGTGACGTGCTACTGAACAGTGTGAAGATTGATCAGTGAAGTGTCTTAGTTGGTTCAGGCAGTGTCATGTCAGTATAGTAATTAGCTTCGTCCCAAATGGCACCCTATTCCCTATATAGTACACTACTTTTGACCAAAACCCTATGGTCCCTAGTCAAAAGTAGTGCATTAAATAGGGAATAGTGTGCCATTTGGGACGCAAACCATTGATGTCCTTTATGTCCCTTTGGCTTGCCAGGACTGCACTTCAGTAGCAGAGCAAATCCACTGTATAATACACGGGTCCTTAGCTAGCACAAAGACAGACAGGGAAACGCCTGAGTCTGGATCCAGTGTCCCAAATGGCACCCCATTCCCTACATAGTGCACTACTTATGAACAGAGGCCTATGGGGTGCCATTCAGGACGGGAGTCTGGAGCTGTGCTGGGCTGCTAGAGCAGCTTATCCTGCTCACTGTGGCGTGAAGGGAGAGGCTCGATATCTGTAGAAGAACTCCTGTCTAGTCCCTAGCAGGGTGACGATTTGACTCCGTTAAGTGTATGTTACTCACATAGACCACTGATGAGGTTTTTAAGCTGACTCAAAGGCCAAAACCTACAATCGAACATCATTACTGCGACACAACACAGAAAGAACAGTGACAATTGAGAATAATGATAAAGCAACACAAGTTCCAAAGAAAACACCGCCATAAATGCAGCAACAGAGATACGCCATCCATAGCCATTTTAATGATGGTGTGTGGGACAGGCTGTGGTGCTGTCTGTAGATTATGGACTGTGTGAGTGTCTTATTTAAGGCATATTTTGGCATAAGGGAGACCGGGGATGGTTGTAACACAGGATAGTTGTAACACTCAATATCTCTCATCAGGAACAAGCTAGAATCATGTGACTCACTGTGCACATGGTCAGTTTAGTCCTCAATCCTCATGTGAAGAAACAAGGCCCTGTGATAGACTTTGCAGATTTTATTGACAGAAATATGATTTTGAGGTAAAAAAATCAATAAATCTAATGCCATTACCAAATGTTTGTTGGTGATGGCATCGCCTGCTTTGTTGTTAGAATCACAAAACCTACATCAGGTTTATAACCGGTGTGTGTAGATATATTTGATGTAAGTTAGCAATGCTAAAGTTTGAACTTAGCTAAACTTGAAGATAACTAATGGCTGCAAGGGTCAGGGTTAGTTGTAACAAGCCTAAGGGAATACAAATTATGGGCCCTCCAAGCCTGTACCCCAGTACTACCATACCAAGGTTACAACTGTGACTCTGATTCAGTGAGCATGTCCAGCATTCACTCATACACACACACCAATCACACACAAACATGGAAAGACACATGTGGTTTTGGAAAACTTCCCATGTGACATTTCACATGTCATTTGCTGTGTTTTTAGAACACTTCACATTTCCAAAACGAATGCAATCTCTATTCACCCGGGGCAAACTCCTCACACCGGGGCAACCTGTGTCCGATACTCAAATCCCCTCAATATCTCATGTGAGGTGTTCCAAAAACACATTTGCATATTATTTCACATGTGAAATTCCACTTGCACATGATTTCTCATGTGACATTTCACAAATAGTGTAGTTTCGTGGTATCACATGGTATCACATGTTGAAATTTTGCATCCCCACATTTATTTAACATGAGATCATGTTCTCACATGTCACATGTGTAGTTTCATGCTATCACATGTTGCTTCGCATGTTGTCACGTTATCACATTAACTTTACATAAAAGCACATGTGATCCCTCAAGATCACACGTGTTCACGTGAGGAATTCAAATGTTTAGTCCAAATGTTGTTGATTAGTTGTCAGATGTTGTTTAGTTGAGAAGGGGCAGCTAATGGAACGTAAAAAATAAACAATTAGGATTTGTATTATTATTTTATTATTTCTGCCGCACAAAATTTGAAACATGGCAATGTTATTGTAGTATCTGGGATCTACATCTGTTTATATTAGTTACTGTGCTGTTACTAAGCAGTAATGCATTACGGCAGTGTTACGTTACTACACCTAATAGGAAATGCACATGCGCACTGGGGTGCCGGGAACTGTAGAGCACGAGGGGTTTTGACTAAACGAAAACTAACTGTACTCCCGTCTCCTGCCTGGTCATTTCTCCACAACACAAATATTACAGTGGCGACGAGGTGATTAAACTACATAAACGGACATTGCTTGAAGGGAAGAATGTTGCGTGAGTAATGAAACTCAAAATAATTATGTAATTCGTCAGTTATTTTTTTTCTTTCGCCAGTAGAGAAGGCTAAGCACTGCTAGCACTGCTAGTACAGTATTCAGGAGATGCCAAGTAGCAAGACTATTGGAGTCCAGAATAGCGACACTGCCCTCTGGTGGTTAAATAAAAGAAACTGTCATTGAACCCATTGGAATTAGGCGATCTCAGTGGAGAAATATTGTCCCCCCCCCAAAAAAGGAAGAAGGAACGTAACACGGTGTGTACATTATTACAAATGAGTGCAGTGAATGAAGTAATTGCAGAAACTTCGGAAGTGAAGAATTAGATGAAAATTAAGGAATACAAGGAATAAGGAAACTGAACAATTAACTGTGAAAATGGCAATCATTGGTCGAGTACCAGAGTTTGAGGCTACAAAAGAAGATTTTGATTCCTATTTGGAGCGTTTTGAGCATTGGCTGGCTGCAAATTAAATCAAAGATGGAAAGAAAGCAGACGTATTTCTCAGTGTTTTGGGTCCAACTGAGTATGGATTGCTGAAAGGTCTCATTGAACCAATGAAAGCAGTGGAGTTGAACTATGCAGAACTGACTGAAACTCTTTCAAGGTATTTCAAGCCTAAGCCAATTCTCATTGCAGAACGTTTCAGATTTTACTAACGTCACCAGAGTCAAGGGGAAACCGTGGCTGACTACATCCTTGCTTCGAAAAGGCTGGCAAGTACATGTGAGTTTGCACGATTTCTTGATGATGCTCTCCGAGACAAGTTTGTATGTGGTCTCACAGGTGAAACATATCACAGAAGGCTCCTGTCAGAGAAGGACCTGACCTTTAAGAAAGCCTGTGATATAGCCTCGAGCTTGCCCACAGGGATACTATTGAGCTATCGGGACATGCAGAACGTCAGAAAGGTGTTCACAAGGTCAGTGATGCACGTGGTGGAAAAAGCTCACAAAAGTCACACTTTTTTCAGTCCCGTCCTCAAGGTTACACAAGAACAAAGCAGCCCACATCTCAAAGGTCTAAGCCAAGTTGCTACAGATGTGGGGGAGATAATCATCAGCACAGTGAATGTCGATTCCAAAATGAAAAGTGCCACAATTGTGGAAAGGTTGGACATTTACAGAGAGTGTGTAAAGCCTCGAAACGCACAGCAAGAGCGCACAAAGTGTCAGACGCAGCACAAGAAGAGGAAGGTACAACTGAAACAGTATTGGAACTGTTCACAGTGTACACAGCTCAACAACTAAAATTTGGAATCTATCTCAACATGGAGTTAGCGGGAAAACAGGTTAAAATGCAGCTGGACACCGGAGCGTCTGTATCTCTGGTTCCAGAGAGACTCTACAAAGAAAAACTGAAAGAGTGCCCTCTTCAGCCTGCGTCCATCCGCCTTTCTTCATACACTGGTGACACTAATCCTGTGTTAGGGCAGATCCAGGTACCAGTCCGGTATGAGGGGAAGGAGTGGACGCTACCGCTTGTCATTGTTAAAGGAGAAAAATCAGCCTTGTTAGGCAGAAACTGGCTACAAAAGATCAAGTTGAACTGGGGAGAAATCTTCAGTCTCAGAAATGACAAACCAGTGAGTCAGGCTACACTCCCTAACATGCTGGAGACGCACAAAAAACTTTTCAAAGATGGCTACGGTGAAATACAAGACTTCACAGCAAAAGTCAGAGTGCAAGAAGGAACCAAGCCTATCTTTCACAAACCACGTCCAGTTCCCTATGCTCTTAAGGACGCAGTAGAGAAGGAACTGGACCGCCTACAGAAGAATAACATAATCCCGAAAGTATCGAGGAGCGACTGGGCCGCTCCGATTGTTGTAGTCCTAAAGAAAGACAAGACCGTCAGAATGTGCGGTGACTACAAGGTCACAGTAAATCGCTGCATACAGAGGAATATCCACTACCAAACGCTGAAGATCTGTTTGCCACTCTAGCTGGTGGGAAGGTTTTCAGTAAGCTGAGCCTGGCATTCGCTTATCAGCAACTGAAGCTGGATCCAGAGTCAGAACAGTATCTGACCATCAATACACACAAGGGGCTATTCAGATTCAATCGCTTGGCCTATGGAATCTCAACAGCTCCAGCGATATTCCAACAAACAATGGATCAGATCTTGGACGGTATAGACCATGTTGTGTGCTTCATGGATGACATCCGCGTGTCAGCACCAACCATTGGAGAGCACCTTGTAGTGCTGGACAAAGTGATGTCAAGACTGGAGAAATACGGAGTGAGAATGAAACGCAGCAAGTGTGAGTTCCTCCAGGACTCAGTGGAGTATCTCGGATACAAGATTGATGCACAAGGCCTGCACCCAACCAACAGCAAGGTGGAAGCAATCGTAAACGCATCAGCACCCACAAATATCTCAGAGCTGATTTTTGGGGCTCCTGAACTATTATGGAAAGTTTGTGGCAAACTTGTCTACATTGTTGCATCCGCTTCACCAACTGCTGCAGGCCGATACAAAGTGGAATTGGTCCCCACAATGCGAAGAAGCATTCAAGACTTGCAAACAGTGTCTGCTAAAGAGCAAGTGGCTTGCCCACTACAACACAGAGATGAAGCTGAGACTCGCGTGTGATGCATCTCCATACGGAGTAGGAGCCGTCATCTCACATGTTCTACCGTCAGGTGAAGAACACCCTATTGCATTTGCATCACGGACTCTGTCACCAAGTGAGAAAAATTATGCTCAAATTGAGAAGGAAGCCCTGAGCATAATATTCGGAGTGAAGAAGTTTCACAAATACCTCTACGGAAGGAAGTTCCAACTGCTGACAGATCACAAGCCTCTGTTGGCCATCCTTGGACCAAAATCAGCTATACCAACCCTTGCTGCACTTCGAATGCAACGTTGGGCTCTGATATTGTCAGCCTACGACTACGAGATTGAGTACAGACGATCCAGTGATCACGCAAAAGCCGATGCACTATCAAGACTACCATGCAATAGTGACTCCGACAGTGAAGATGATAGAGCAGTCTTCCAGATCTCTCTCATTGATGAACTGCCCATATCTGCTTCTGACATAGCAGAGGAAACAAGGAAAGACCCAGTGCTTTCCAAAGTCTTGGACTTAACATTAGGCGGTTGGCCAACCTTCGTAAATGACGATAACCTTTGTCCATTCATCAACAAGAAAGACCAGTTGTCCACTGATCAAGGGTGTGTTCTGTGGGGATCAAGGGTGGTGGTACCTCACAAATTCCAG
This sequence comes from Oncorhynchus clarkii lewisi, assembly GCF_045791955.1. NCBI lineage: Eukaryota > Metazoa > Chordata > Actinopteri > Salmoniformes > Salmonidae > Oncorhynchus > Oncorhynchus clarkii. The sequence goes on along the minus strand of NC_092158.1, from coordinate 65,044,001 downwards.
AGGAGACTGCTAGCTGACCTGCATGAGGGACATCCAGGGATCACTCGAATGAAAGCACTCGCTCGCAGTTATCTGTGGTGGCCTGGACTGGATCAGGACATTCAACAGCATGTAGGCCACTGCTCACCTTGTGAAGCTGTTCGCAACAAGCCTGCTGCTGCGACTCTTCATCCATGGTCCTGGGCTGCTACACCTTGGGAACGCATCCATGTGGATTACGCCGAAATTGACAAGCAACATTTCCTTGTTGTCGTTGATGTCCATTCCAAGTGGATGGAAGTGTTCCCTACTCAACTGACCACAGCTGAGAAGACCATCAATCTTCTCAGACACCTGTTTGCATCCTTTGGACTAGTCAAGGAGCTCGTATCGGACAATGGCCCTCCGTTCACGTCAAACGATTTTGAAATGTTTCTCAAGAACAATGGAGTAAGGCACATCCTGTCACCACCTTACCATCCGGCATCAAACGGAGCAGCGGAGAGAGCCGTGCAAACCTTTAAGAAGGCCTGGACTAGACTCGAGGTTCAGTCTGTGCCCACCCACCAAAGGCTTCCGCGCGTTTCCTGTTTACTTACCGTAACACACCACACACAGTAACGGAATGTACACCAGCTGAACTGTTTCTGAAACGCCAACCACGCCTGACATTGTTAAAACCAGACTTGTCAAGCACTGTGGCAAAGCACCAGCTACAGCAGAAGAAAGCTCATGACAGACACTCAAAGACTGTCAGAGAATTCAAAGAGGAAGAGAGGGTGATGGTACGTGATTTCAGACACCCTAAGCGCCTGTGGAACTCAGTTGTGATCTTGCAACGCAGAGGACCTTTGACTTACCAAGTCCAAACTGGTCATCGCCAGGTCAACGTTCATGTGGATCATCTGCTACGGTCCAACGCCCCAGCAGAGACATGCCGAGAGAACAAGAACAATAACGACCCCCAGGACTATTCTCCTGACTGTGTACGTACGGGAGTGACAGAGCCTGACCTTCCACCCGAACCTGGCCCACCACAGGAAGCCCAGGAGGAGCTGAGATATCCTATTTGACAGCGAAGGGCAACTCAAAAGCTTGACCTGTGAGTTGAGCTGGTTAAGGAGGTAACGGACAGTAAAACAAACACTTTAATATGTCCTAGATAAAAGGAAAGAAAAAGGACATTACCTGGGTTAGTTATTAGGACACAAACTCCATCTTCGGGGCAGAATAATCCCCTGGATTTGTGCTGGGCTCTGAAAAGTCTGCTTCAACCCAGTAGTTGAAAAATGTTTAAGAATGCATTGTTCAGATATTGCATTAGTAGTTACCTAACATATTTACCTTGTTCTCTGGGAGTTAAACACTATGGGGGAGGAGTGTAGTATCTGGGATCTACATCTGTTTATATTAGTTACTGTGCTGTTACTAAGCAGTAATGCATTACGGCAGTGTTACGTTACTACACCTAATAGGAAATGCACATGCGCACTGGGGTGCCGGGAACTGTAGAGCACGAGGGGTTTTGACTAAACGAAAACTAACTGTACTCCCGTCTAATGCCTGGTCATTTCTCCACAACACAAATATTACAGTTATGATTTTAGAATTTTTTTCAAACGGTTACGTTTCACTACCAGCCCTGTTACTGACCGGGGAGGTGGGGTAAATTGTAACATTTTACTCCTTGTATTTGAGACAAAGTCACACCTTGTCTGTTTGATTTAGAGAGTTAATGCCAATTTGTAGCAGACAGATGGAAGCTGGTCCTATCGCATTTTGAATGTACTGTAGTAGCTCCAACAATCTCTGATAACTTTTTCAAATGCTAAAAGTGCTACAACCTTCCCCTGTCTCCCCTACGTTAGCTGACAGTCGTCAAACAGCGCAAAAGTGAAACCAAAACTTACCTTGACGGTTAAGTTTAGGACTTCATTTTGAGACTTCGCGTTGCCCCTAGTGGACGGTAGGACATTGACATTGAAATAAAATGACACCCAGTTCCGTAAGTTCCCCATTTCAATTCATATTCCTCTAGAGTCTGGCCTGTGATAAAGTCAGGGTCTGCATCACAAATGGGACTTAATTCCCTACATTATGCACTACTTTTACCCAGAAAATGATTTGGGATGCAGCAAGTCCTTATTATGTTGTTTTTACTTCACCTCCATAACTACCACAAACAAGCCATAGTCCTGTGCCATCTGTCCCCGGCTGTAACCTCTTTGAACAACTACTGTTCTACTGTTGTATTCAAATAAAGTTGTTCTATTCAATTCAATTCTATTTGATTACATTCTATTTCTGTAAGGCCCCTCACCCCTATCCCTTATGAGCAGCAGTCATACAGTGCCCTTCTAATGACAAACCTGGCACGTCTGTATCCAAGCCACACAGACAATTAACCCCCGAGTCACTGAGCTCAGATCAGATACTCTCAGCAAAGCTGTTCACTTCACTCCCACCAGACCCCACCTGGTCACGTACTCAGAAACACCACTCTAGTCAGTCAGACATGGTTGTTGTTTAGCATTTCAGAAAACACCATTTGACTTTTCACAAAAGTGTCACTTTCTGTGGCTTATCAATTATACTATGTTGGACTATGACCTTGTTGTTTAGGTTTAAACAAGCTGGCATACTCTTAATCTCTACTCAGTCCAATCAGAAGAGGATGGACCACACGTCTGACCTGGGTCTCCTTTCTATGTTTCTTCCCTCTGCTGAGTTTTTTTCTGGCCACTGTGTTCTCACTTCTGCTTTTTGGTGTCTAGGCTGGGTTGGGTTCAACAACTGCTGATGTTTTGTTTGACCATTATTTAACCAGGCAAGTCAGTTAAGAACAAATTCTTATTTTCAATGATGGCCTAGGAACAGTGGGTTAACTGTCTTGTACAGGGGCAGAAAGACAGATTTTGTACCTTGTCAGCTTGGGGATTTGATCTTGCAACCTTTTGGTTACTAGTCCAACACTCACACCACTGCCACCCCGAAGGGCTTTGTCAAATAAATGTGATTGATTGGTTGATTAAAGTCAAAGAGTGTGAATGGGATGTAACAGTACATTGCAGTTTGTTTGTGTTCAACTCCCTTTTCCATTCACCATCTGTCTGCCAATTAAATGCTTTAACATTGTGTAACGTACACGCCGTGAGGAACAAACATGCGCCGTATACTGAACCTGAGAGAAAATAATAACACCTAAGGACTGATAACAACTGAGGGCTAAATAAAGGGGGAGTAATCAAGGTAGTGATGAAGTCCAGGTGCGTAATGATGGGGCACAGGTGTGTGTAATAATGGTTGCCAGGTGTGCGCAATGATGGGTTACCATAACGGAGTAGGAGTAAACGTGACACATTGTAACTATCTGTCATCTAGAGACCGGCAGAACTAGGATCAAAGAGTTAGCCAGATAACTTGCCTAAATATTTTTTTTCATTATTTTTATTTTTTAAAGATGAGCTTGACATGGGTATGGTCTTATTGGCTCAACAACCAAAAACACATATCTAAGTTTAGCTTTCTTAATTAACCAGAAAATCAATAGTTATTTATCAAAGTTAGCTGGCTAGATTCTACTTTGTAGTATAGCCCTCTGAAGTTTCTTAGTGTGTTGTTGTGTCTCACTTGCTTTAACTTCCTGGAAGCAAGTGCCAAACTAAGCAGCAAGTAGTTCCTCTTTCTTTCTCTGAAATAAATGTGCTCTTAGAATTGTCTTGTGGGTATTCGGTGCCTTTCCAAAGAATGAGATATTCTATCATCAAATATAGTAATCGGTTGCACTGTACATCATTTCACACGTTATCACAGTGTTGAGAAAAATGTATACATACCGTAACTAAGGAGGAGGTCCTTACTGTTCTCAACACAAGATCACAAATGCCCTCACCATCCTAAATTATAATAGTGATTGATATAGTGATACTGTTAGGTTTTTGAAAGGTGTTATGTGTAGTATTGTATTTCGCACTCTGCATAATAGGCATACTTCTATATCACCCTTATGCAGAGTGCGAATTACAATACTACACATAACACCTTTGAAAAACGTAACAGTATCACTATATCAATCACTATTATAATCTAGGATGGCGAGGGCCTTTGTGAACTTGTGTTGAGAACAGTAAGGACCTCGTCCTTAGTTACTGTATGTATACATTTTTCTGTGCGAATTAAACCATGACATTCGGGGTCTCTGTACTGAAACATTTTTGTGGGCCTAATAATAAAAAAATGCATGACCTTTTAATGTGGCATGAACACAACCAGTCATGATATTTTCATCTGATTGTCAAACAAATCACTTCAAAAAGTAGGCATGTTCGTCCACTCCAAAATGATTCCATCATCCAAACGGCGTATACCTGTGCCATTTGATGAATGGAAATAGACATCTGTTACAAAACACCAAAAAGTGTGCCTAATGACATTTGCAGATTGCCATTGATTAGGCCTACATGAATTAGTTCTATATTGATTATGCCTACATGAATTAGTTCTATATTGATTAGGCCTACATTAATTGATGCTCTTGCTGACAAGTGAATCTTTTTTATAGCCTGAAAAGCTGGGACACCTGAAATGGGTCTGGAACTGGCCCGGGAAATACAGGATGGTCATCCTAACACACATGGTCAATTTACTAGACGAGGCTACAATGTGTATTACCATGAATTTCAAAAAGGCCTACCAGTAGCCAGTGATGTATTGTTCAAAAAATATATGTCAGTAAACTCTGATTACCGGTCGCGCGGGAAAAAAAAGTAATACTCCCCATACTTTCAATGCATAAAAAAAAAAGTGGTTAACAGTGTTTGCTTGTGTTTACCCTCCACTAGGCGTACACCACTGCCACATGAACACACCCGGAATAGGTAGCCTACATTCAATATTATACTAACTCGAGTTGAATCAAAACGTGTTTTACACCCTAGGACATGAGTTGTCCATAGTTCATGTGTTAATGCTTGGAGTCTTCACAGATCGTGTAACATCCCTTTCTTTCTTTACATTAATGACATTTATGGACAGTGCTATTGGTCATTATTAAGCATTTAACAACTGAACTTAAACACTGTACAAATCAAGGATCTTGGAGATCAACAAAAAATGCACTGCAGGTCTAAGTGTAAACTATGCCTACGTGACGTTTCATTACGTTTCGCTGTGAGAACAGTTTTCATGGGAACACAAGTCTAAAATAATGTAGGCCTATGCTGTTGCAAAATGTCACGCTTCTAACCGAAAGAGTCAACTATAGGCCAACTGTCATTAGTCTATACTTGTTGAATGGATGTGCATTGGTGTCTAGCTGTAGGCTTGCTGTCTAGTACTATTGTCAACCATCATCAGCTGATACAAGGAAAGAAAACAAATAATGATAGAAAAGAATGAAGAAAGATAAATGGTCTACTTCCTCTGGACAGACTGCACGGAGAACACCAGTACTCGCGCGCACCTGACAAACAAAAGCAAAGAGCTCTCTTAACAGTTGACTGACAAAAGCAAACAATGATAAATCAATGAATAAATCGAATGCATTGGAATAAAGGCTATTCTTTTTTTTTTTATCAAGGACGCATGGCAAACAAATGGCGAAAATGAGGACACACAAAGGAAAATCTATGTGCAAAGGAGCTCAGCTGAGGCCGAAATGCAGCACTACTGGATGAACAACTCTGCCACATAAAAATAAATGGTCCTCCAAACCATTCCAGAGAGGTGGGGGTGTTTGTTTCATTGAAATATTTTATTTTTATAGATACCACTGTAAAATATATTTACCACTGCATTTGAAACAAATTGGAAAATGGTTAAATTAGCATTATTTAGACGTTAACGTCTCATCAGGGAAACTGGCTCCCTCGTTAATGCCCTTAGGCCAATAGACCTCTGAAAATGCCCCTAGGCAAACGCAATTTATATTAGCCTCACCACTCCCATCTAGTGACCACAAAACTTTACTCTCATCCAGTTGGTCAGAAAAGGAAATGTCATTTTCAGTTGATTTTCAATGTAACTGTACTCGATACCATCTACTGCATCTTGCCTATGCCGTTCTGTACCATCACTCATTCATATATCTTTATGTACATATTATTTATCCCTTTACACTTGTGTGTATAAGGTAGTAGTTTTGGAATTGTTAGGTTAGATTACTCGTTGGTTATTACTGCATCGTCGGAACTAGAAGCACAAGCATTTCGCTAACATCTGCTAACCATGTGTATGTGACAAATACATTTGATTTGATTTGATTTAATGTTTCTTTTTAGAAAACCATTCCATAGTGAGTTCACAATCATATGGACAGTTTTCCTAATAGGCACTCTTCTCAGAAATAGATTTTCAGAAGAAGCCTTAATTTTCAGGAGATACTTTTACACGTCTCGTAAAAAAATGGCTTTTCTCCAGGGCTTCTTCTTTTTGTTACTGACAGACATTTCATCATGCATAATTTCCACGCTACTATGTCACAATTATGACTTGTACTAATGTGTGATTACCTAACGTTTCATCATTATGAAGTATTAGAGCCAACAACATCCCAGACAGAGGAGCCTGGTGGGAGGAGCTATAGGAGGAAGGGGTCCTTGTAATGGCTGATATGGAATTTCTGGAACAAAGTCAAGCATGTGGTTTCCATATGTTTGAGGTGTTTGATAGCGTTCTATTTATTCCATTCCAGCCATTACACTGGGATTCTCTGCCTCAAACCCTATTACAGGGGCTGAGGCACTGGCTTACTGGTGCTCTTCCATGCCATCCCTAGGAGGGGTGCATCACTTGAGTGGGTTGAGTAACTGACGTGATCTTCCTGTCCGGGTTGGCGCCCCCCCCTTGGGTTGTGCCTTGGGGGAGATCTTTGTGGGCTATACTCGGCCTTGTCTCAGGATGGTAAGTTGGTGGTTGGAGATATCCCTCTAGTGGTGTGGGGGCTGTGCTTTGGCAAAGTGGGTGGGGCTATATCCTGCCTGGTTGGCTCTGTCCGGGGGAATTGTTGGACGGGGCCACAGTGTCTTCCGACCCCTCCTGTCTCAGCCTCCAGTATTTATGCAGCAATAGTTTATGTGTCGGGGGGCTAGGGTCAGTCTGTTATATCTGGAGTATTTCTTCTGGCTTAACTGGTGTCCTGTATGAATTTAAGTATGCTCTCTCTAATTCTTTCTCTTTTCTTTCTTTCTTTCTTTCTTTCTTTCTTTCTTTCTTTCTTTCTTTCTTTCCCTCTCTCTCTCTTGGAGGACCTGAGCCCTAGGACCATGCCTCAGGACTACCTGGCCTGATGACTCCTTGCTGTCCCCAGTCCACCTGGTCATGCTGCTCCTCCAGTTTCAACTGCTCTGCCTGCGGATATGGAACCCTGACCTGTTCACCGGACGTGCTACCTGTCCCGGACCTTCTGTTTTCAACTCTCTAGAGACAGCAGGAATGGTAGAGATACCCTGAATGATCGGCTATGAAAAGCCAACTGACATTTACTCCTGAGGTGCTGACCTGTTGCACCTTCGACAACCACTGTGATTATTATTATTTGACCCTGCTGGTCATCTATGAACATTTGAACATCTTGTCCATTTTCTGTTATAATCTCCACCCGGCACAGCCAGAAGAGGACTGGCCACCCCTCATAGCCTGGTTCCTCTCTAGGTTTCTTCCTAGGTTCTGGCCTTTCTAGGGAGTTTTTCCTAGCCACCGTGGTTCTACACCTACATTGCTTGCTGATTGGGGTTTTAGGCTGGGTTTCTATAAAGCACTTTGTGACATCAGCTGATGTAAGATGGGTTTTATAAATAAATGTGATTGATTGATTGATTACAATGAGCCCATCCGCCTATAGCTCCTCCCACCAGCCTCCTCTGATCCCACAGCATGACACACAACATATCATCTGATCGATTCACCCTATTAATTTCCTGTTTTATAGCAGGTTATTATTCAGTCTTCCTATATGGATAATGAGATCATAATTATAAAAAAAATCAAATTTATTTCACCTTTACTTAACCAGTTAGGCCAGTTGAGAACAAGTTCTCATTTACAACGGCGACCTGGCCAAGATAGAGCAAAGTAGTGCGACAAAAATAACACAGAGTTACACATGGGATAAACAAACGTACAGTCAATAACACAAAAGAAAAGTCTATATACAGTGTGTGAAAATGTAGTAAGATTAGGAACGTAAGGCAATAAATAGGGCATAGTGGCAAAATAATTACAATTTATCAATTAAACACTGGAGTGATAGATGTGCAGAAGATGAATGTGCAAGTAGGGACATTGGGGTGCAAAGGAGCAAAAAAAGAAATAACAATATGGGGATGAGGTAGTTGGGTGGGCTATTTACAGAAGGGCTATGTACAGGTGCAATGATCGGTAAGCTGCCCTGACAGCTGATGCTTAAAGTTAGTGAGGGAGATAAGTCTCCAGCTTCAGGGATTTTTGCAATTCGTTCCAGTCATTGGCAGCAGAGAACTGGAAGGAAAGGTTGCCAAAGGAGGAGTTGGCTTTAGGGGTGACCAGTGAACTATACCTGCTGGAGCGCGTGCTACGGGTGGGTGCTGCTATGGTGACTAGTGAGCTGAGATAAGGTGGGGCTTTACCTAGCAGAGACTTGTAGATGACCTGGAGCCAGGGGGTTTGGCAACGAATATGTTGCGCCAGCCAACGAGAGCATACAGGTCGCAGCGGTGGGTAGTATTTGAGGCTTTGGTGACAAAACGGATGACACTGTGATAGACTACATCCAGTTTGCTGAGGAGAGTGTTGGAGGCTATTTTGTAAACGACATCGCTGAAGTCAAGGATCAGTAGGATAGTCAGTTTTACGAGGGTATGTTTGGCAGCATGAGTGAAGTATGCTTTGTTGCGAAATAGGAAGCGAATTCTAGATTTAATTTTGGATTGGAGATGCTTAATGTGAGTCTGGAAAGAGAGTTTACAGTCTAACCAGAAACCTAGGTATTTGTAGTTGTCCACATAGAGACTGCCAGAGGTCCGGACAACAGGCCCTCCGATTTGACACACTGAACTCTAGCAGAGAAGTAGTTGGTGAACTAGGCGAGGCAATCATTTGAGAAACCAAGGCAGTTGAGTCTGCCTATAAGAATGTGGTGATTGACAGAGTCGAAAGCCTTGGCCAGGTCGATGAATACGGCTGCACAGTATTGTCTTTTATCGATGGCGGTTATGATATCGTTTAGGACGTTGAGCGTGGCTGAGGTGCACCCATGACCAGATTGGGAACCAGATTGCATAGCGGAGAAGGTACAGTGGGATTCGAACTGGTCGGTGATCTATTTGTTAGCTTGGCTTTCAAAGACTTTTGAATGGCAGGGTAGGATAGATATAGGTCTGTAACAGTTTGAGTCTATAGTGTCACCCCCTTTGAAGAGGTGGATGACTGCAACAGCGTTCCAATCTTTAGGGATCTCAGACGATACAAAAGATAGGGGTTGCAACAATTGCGGCGGATAATTTTAGAAAAAGAGGGTCCAGATTGTCTAGCCCAGCTGATTTGTAAGGGTCCAGATTTTGCAGCTTGGCTATCTGGATTTGGGTGGAGAAATGGGGGAGGCTTGGGCAAGTTGCTGTGGGGGGTGCAGAGCTGTTGACCGGGGTATGGGTAGCCAGTTGGAAAGCATGGCCAGCCGTAGAAAAATGCTTATTGAAATTCTAGATTATAGTAGATTTATCGGTGGTGACAGTGTTTCCTAGCCTCAGTGCAGTGGGCAGCTGGGAGGAGGTGTTCTTATTCTCCATGGACTTTACAGTGTCCTAGAACATTTTTGAGTTTGATCTACAGGATGCAAATTTCTGTTTGAAAATGCCTTCCTAACTTTCCTAACTGCCTGTGGGGCTATTCGATGCTAATGCAGTACGCCACAGGATGTTTTTGTGCTGGTCAAGGGCAGTCAGGTCTAGAGTGAACCAGGGGCTATATCTGTTCTTAGTTCTACATTTTTGCAATGGGGCATGCTTATTTAAGATTGTGAGGAAAGCACTTTTAAAGAACAACCAGGCATCCTCTACTGACGGGATGAGGTCAATATCCTTCCAGGATGACCGGGCCAGGTCGGTGAGAAAGGCCTGCTCGCTGAAGTGTTTTAGGGAGCGTTTGACTGTGATGAGGGGTGGTCGTTTGACCGCGGACCCATTACGGACGCAGGCAATGAGGCAGTGATCGCTGAGATCCTGGTTGAAGACAGCAGATGTGTATTTAGAGGGCAGGTTGGTCAGGATGATATCTATGAGGGTGCCCGTGTTTACGGGTTTAGGGTTATACCTGGTAGGTTCCATGATAATTTGTGAGAGATTGAGGGCTTCTATTTTAGATTGTTGGATGGCCGGGGTGTTAAGCATATCCCAGTTTAGGTCACCTAACAGTACAACCTCTGAAGATAAATGGGGAGCAACTTTATAGGACCATTTAGACCAATAGATAGAGAGGGATGAATGGGAGAGAGCTGTTAAATTCGTCCTCCCCTTTATAGATACATTATTATAATTATAAGGCACTTGGGGTTTTAATCTAAGTGAAGTGCTTTGGAGAGATATGGCAGCGGACGGGCAGAGCGGAGGAGATACCTCTCTAAAACTGCATTTGAATTAGATATATAGAGGGGAGCGGATGCGCATCCACAGCACATCGTGTCGACTTTGTCTTAAAGCAGCGCCATTTCTCTCTCTCTCTCTCTCGCTATCTCATATCCACACATGTGCACGCATGCAAGCACGCAAGCACACTCTCACACACACAGACACACACACGCGCACACACACACAGTTAATGACATGTAGTAGTGAGATATCTGTGTTTTTCCTCTCATTTCCTTCAGGTCCCCCTGAGAATAGAAGAAGAAGGAATGAACATGTTTTGATATACAGTGGGGCAAAAACGTATTTAGTCAGCCACCAATTGTGCAAGTTCTCCCACTTAAAAAGATGAGAGATGCCTGTAATTTTCATCATAGGTACACTTCAATTATGACACAACATTTTTACAAATCCAGAAAATCACATTGTAGGATTTTTAATTAAATTATTTGCAAATTATGGTGGAAAATAGGTATTTGGTCAATAACAAAAGTTTATCTCAATACTTTGTTATATACCCTTTGTTGGCAATGACAGAGGTCAAACGTTTTCTGTAAGTCTTCACAAGGTTTTCACACACTGTTGCTGGTATTTTGGCCCATTCTTCCATGCAGATCTCCTCTAGAGCAGTGCTGTTTTGGGGCTGTTGCTGGGCAACACAGACTTTCAACTCCCTCCAAAGATTTTCTATGGGGTTGTGATCTGGAGACAGGCTAGGCCACTCCAGGACCTTGAAATGCTTCTTACGAAGCCACTCATTCGTTGCCCGGGCGGTGTGTTTGGGATCATTGTCATGCTGAAAGACCCAGCCACGTTTCATCTTCAATGCCCTTGCTGATGCAAGGAGGTTTTCACTCAAAATCTCACGATACATGGCCCCATTCATTCTTCCCTTTACACGGATCAGTCGTCCTGGTCCCTTTGCGGAAAAACAGCCCCAAAGCATGATGTTTCCACCCCCATGCTTCTCAGTAGGTATGGTGTTCTTTGGATGCAACTCAGTATTCTTTGTCCTCCAAACATGACGAGTTGAGTTTTTACCAAAAAGTTATATTTTGGAGATTATCAGTGGTCTTGTCTTCCATTTCCTAATAATTGCTCCCACAGTTGATTTCTTCAAACCAAGCTGCTTACCTATTGCAGACTCAGTCTTCCCAGCCTGGTGTAGGTCTACAATTTGGTTTCTGGTGTCCTTTGACAGCTCTTTGGTCTTGGCCATAGTGGAGTTTGGAGTGTGACTGTTTGAGGTTGTGGACAGGTGTCTTTTATTCTGATAACAAGTTCAAACAGGTGCCATTAATACAGGTAACGAGTGGAGGACAGAGGAGCCTCTTAAAGAAGAAGTTACAGGTCTGTGAGAGCCAGAAATCTTGCTTTTTTGTAGGTGACCAAATACTTATTTTACACCATCATTTGCAAATAAATTCATAACAAATCCTACAATGTGATTTTCTGGATTTTTTCCCCCTCATTTTGTCTGTCATAGTTGAAGTGTACCTATGATGAAAATTACAGGCCTCTCTCATCTTTTTAAGTGGGAGAACTTGCACAATTGGTGGCTGACTAAATACTTTTTTCCCCCACTGTACATCTCCGTAGAACCCATCATGACCGTGTGAAAATAAATGTACGCATGTCGTTTCTTTCCACAGAACTAGAGGAAGGATGATGATGCAATCACACTCTCCATTGCTCGGGCAGTGGCTGAATGTGGCTTTCATAATCTGGCTTCTCATAGACAATTCTGTGTTCTTTTATGTCCTATACTGTTGTAGCGAGCAGCACCCTAAAGCCTCTCCAATCGCTAAGGTAGAATCCACTCTGACTTTTCGACATCTCACTCACTGCAAATCAACTGAGAGACCTTCACCTATTCACAAAGCAACTTATGATAGGGTTGCTAATCAAGGATCAGGTCCTCCCTCAATCATTTTGATCTAAAACTCTAAGTTGATCCTAGACCAGCACCTGCTCTGAGACACTTTGTGAATTCCAGAACTAACACTGAGCCAAGGTCTAGAACAGCCAGCCAAATCTTATAGACTAGACATAACATACTAAATGTAAATCTGGGACACTCAAATTAGTATGATATGTTACGTTTGGTATAGTTGCATAAGACAGACAGGCGTATAATGTGAACGTCTAGCAACCCGGCAGTTGCGTGTTTGAATCTCATCACAGACAACTTGAGCATTTTAGCTAATTAGCAACTACTTACTACTTTTTAGCTACTTTAAACTATTTTGTATGTTAGCTAACCTTTCCCTTAACCCTAACCCTTAACTCTTTAACCTAACTCCTAACCTTAACTCTAACTCTAACCTTAACCCCTAAGCCCTAGTCTAGCTAATGTTAGCCACCTAGCTAATGTTAGCATTAGTCACTTACCCACCTAGCTAACATTAGACACAACCAATTGTAATTGTTAACATATCATTTGAATTTGTAACATATCATATAATTGACTTTTACTATGTTACATCTACCCCTGAGTCCAGGTTGTAACAGGAACTTCTACTGTCTAGAGGCATCTTGTATAAAATAGCCTCAAAATAGCCTGTTATTTTCTTCCTCTGTCCTCCTCCCCGTAACCTTCCACTCCTAAGTGCACTCACCCCAGGCCCCAGAACAAACTGACATGCTCTCTTATCTCTCATTGCCATTCTCTCCATCTCTCCATCAGCACTTCATCTATATGGGGTTCATCCCTCGCTCCACATTGTACTCCTCCTTCACTGTTCCCTTTTCCATCACCTTTTCATTCCTTTTCTCCCTCAAGTTCTTACTTCCCTCCCTCCTCTCTCCACTCTTCTCCATCTACCTAGCGACCCTCCCTCTCCGCATCCCTTCTTCCACTATCTCCCTCCACTGCTGCAATCCCTCCCTCCTCTTAAACATCACAAAATACCCTCCTATCCCAATCCAGCCCTCTCTCCCTCTCTCCCTCCCTCTCCATTTATCTTTCCCTCCCTCTCGCTTTCTCCCCTTCATCTCACCTCCAGCCACTCAGCGCTCCTTCTTCAGCAGCACCGCCCGCTCTCTTTCTCTTTCTACCTTTTTCTCTCTCTCGCTCCCTTTTCTTTCTCTCTCCTTCTCTCTTTGGCTCACAGAAGGTTCCCAGGCTCCTGGTCCGTCCGTCTGTCCTTCTGCCCGTCTGCCTGACCGTCCGACGATCCCAGTGAAGCTCCAGCACCAACCCGGGACACAGACTCTCACAAAGGTAAGAAATAAGGGAAGATGAGAGGGGCTCTGCTTCCCTCAACTATCACTGATGCTGGAGGCAGACAGGATGAGGGAAAGAAAGAGAAAGGGAATGGGGAGAACCAGAAATGAGAAGAGATGAAGTGGAAAAAGAAGAGGGAGAGGGGATTGGAGAGGAGGGGCGGTAATGCAGTGCACTGTTACTTGTGAGAAGAGAGGAATATAGAAAGAGATGTTTAGACTGAAATTAGGTGTCTTGAGGAAACTGTCTGAGAACAGAGAAAGAGAGAACAGTTTGATGCATGCAGCGAGGAGAATTAGAGAAAGGGAGAGAGGGATGGAGAGGGATAGAGAGAATGTCATGAAAATGTTGGTGTATCAGCTGTGCTGCTGCAGAAAGCAGCGGGCAGCTCTGTCTCTCCGTAAAATCCCATTCACAAATAAGAACTGAACTCTGGCGACTACGATTGGTCCCCGAGCGGTGTGTGTTTGCTTCAATGTGCGTGTGTACTGTATTAGAGAATGAGATTGAGAAAGGGTGAGAGGGAAGGAGGGAAAGTGGGAAAGTGGGAGGGAGGAGGGGAATAGAAAGTCTATCAGATAGCTGTTCTGTGGGTCTGGTGCTAATGCTGTGCTTGAGCGGCTGCTCCAGCAGCACACACCATGCAGACTAACAGAGAGAGATAGGTGGGCTGAGTAGGCGTGTACACTTTAATACAAGATGTAATGTATTGAGGAAGGGGGGGGGGGGGGTGGGGGTGTCCAAATGGAAATAATGAGTGATGTCGCTGGGGCGGGTTGGTACGCTTGTCATAATGCAGGCTATAGATACAGAGACGATCAGTGTGACTTTGCGACAGACTTTGGGACACTTTCCCTCTTCAACCCCCCCCCCTTCCCTTTCCCCTTCTCCCTGATTGCCTCATCTCTCACTCCAGATTGCTCCCCTTTCATAACATCTGTAGAAACAGAGCTGCACTCCTGACATGCAAACAGCAGTCTGTAAGAGTGATGTTACATTTCTGGGAAACTGTCGTTGGTGCGGCAAAGTACGGGCAACCTGAAGTACATACGGGAGGGAGAGAGAGGGATGGAGAGAGAGGGATAGAGCGATGGGGAGAACTTCAGCAAACACAAGGGAGCTAATGGGACAGAGAGGAGAGACCGGGAGAGGGAGAGAGAGAAGAAAGAGTGTGAGAGAGAGAAGAGATAAATAATTAACTGACATATGAGGGTCATAATGAGATGGCAGGAAAAAAAGATGAGGAGGGTTGGGCAGACAGAATAAAGGGAGTAGAGAGAGAGAGAGAGAGAGATGTGTGGAGAGGTAGGCGGTAATACAGTGCACTGTTACTTGTGAGAAGAGAGGAATATAGATGGAAATGGTGTGTCTTGAGGAAACTGTCTGAGAACAGAGAAAGAGAGAACAGTTTGATGCATGCAGCGGGCAGAAATGCAGAAAGGGAGACAGGGAGAGATAGGGATTGTAAGAGAGAGGGATGGAGAGGGATAGAGAGAATGTCAAGAAAATGTTGATGTATCAGCTGTGCAGCTGCAGAAAGCAGGAAGCAGCGGCAGCTCTGCCTCTCCGGAAAAAACCCATTCACAAAAAAGACCTGGAATAGACGTTGAATTGACGTCGGTGCCCAGTGTGTAGAAAGATACTTCTTTCCCCTGCTCCATCCATCCTCCATCTCTTTTTCACTACATATAGTATTTCACACCCCATCACTCCTCTTTCATTAGAAGTGAACGTGAGGGGTGTGATGCATGACTCTAGTCTATATCATCTCGTGAATTTCTAGGGATTCACTGATTTAGAGGCGAGCGGCTCTTTGGAGTGTGAAATACAACCTTGTGAAATATACCGCCGAAGTGTCTGTCGCATTCATGGCAGCTGGGATCCGCTGGGATACCCAGAACAGCACAGGACAGGAGTGATGGGGATGTGCACGGGAGCGTGGTGGAAGGGTGGGACTCTGGGGAGATTTCAGGGTTGTGTCAGTGCGGGGAACTGAGTTCTTGTTGGGTACACCTTACGCTTGGTGGCAGCTATGTGTTCAAGGGTTCTGCCTCTGGTATGGTTTGCCGCTGCAGTGTGTGTTAGAGTGACTTTCATCCTCCTTCTTCTTGAGGCGTCTCTCCACAAACCCTGTCTGAAATAGTGGAGTAATTCAAGCATTCAAGCATGTAATTGTGTGTGTGTGTGTGTGTGTGTGTGTGTGTGTGTGTGTGTGTGTGTGTGTGTGTGTGTGTGTGTGTGTGTGTGTGTGTGTGTGTGTGTGTGTGTGTGTGTGTGTGTGTGTGTGTGTGTGTGTGTGTGTGTGTGTGTGTGTGTGTGTGTGTGTGTGTGTGTGTGTGTGTGTGTGCGTGCGTGCGTGCGTGCGTGTGTGTGTGTGTGTGCGCGTGTGTGTGCGCGTGTGCGTGTGCGCAAACAAACCGGACCAGAGCAGGCCTCTTCAGCGCAATGTGGCACCGCAGTTAATGAAGCACATCTCATCCCCGATCCCTGTCTCTGATTCAGGCACGGGCAGATTAATGACACCATGGAACATGGATGGGATTAGAGTACCAATCCAACAGAGATGATCAATCTAGCCTGCTAGTACCACTACCAGTTCAGCAGCCCCACATACATCAAACTACAGATCTACTTATTATCTATATATTCTCTCCAATTCCACATAGACGTGTGTGGGTGCCTTTCTGCGTGTGCAGCGAACGTATGTTTGAGTGAGTTTGAGTGAGTGGGTAGCTAGCTGGGTGCCAGTGGGTGAAATAATAGGAGAATGTCATGATTGCTTGGAAGAAGAGAAATTTGTTGTGTGGGATTGTGTAGGTGAGAGGTTGTTAGATGTTAAGATCGGACCAGCTAATTGTGTGCGGACGGATCCAGAGTGCATGTTTGAATTTTTATGTGGGCAGCCTCAAAACTGAACGGTATGAAACTAAAGCACAGCTGCGTTCTATGGTCCGAAAGGCATCACCCACAACTACACTCTTAGAGTAAAGGATTCCAAAAGGATTCTTTGGCCGTCCTTATGGGAGAAACCTTTTTGGTTCCAGGTAGAACCCTTTTGGGATCCATGTAGAACCCTCTGTGGAAAGGGTTCTTTGTGGAACCCAAAAGGGTTCTTCAAAGGGTTCTCCTATGGGGACCGGCAAAGAATCCTTTTCAGTTCTCTTTTTCTAAGAGTGTACAGGGATGTGACTATAATATGTTGCCTCCCCCACTTAAAAGGCTACTTGCAAGTAGCCACACCCATTATGTGCATTTCTGATAGATGAAATTGAATGAATTTAAACAAAGCTATTCTCAATTTGCGCTGATAGATTTTGACATTAAAAACAGGGAATTGACACAGAGTTTAATCGGCCTCCGGTGCAGAGCGTTAATTAAAAAACAGATCGCCATCATTATAAAGAGGAGAATAAATGGGGGGAGGAGAAAGAAGAGAGTATTTTCCTCTCTCTTTGCTGAAGTGGCAGGCTGTAGTTATACTGTCAGGGAGTGGCAGTCGGTGACGTTTAAGATAAGGAAGGGTCTTTTTTTTAATGAGCATGGCCTTATTTCTATTATAGCATATTGGATGACTGTCGTTCATATTCCATTCACTCAGCTCAATATAACATTAATAGGTTCGATCTAATACATAATACTCAATGTTCCTTATACCCATCAATGTTCCTTATACCCATCAATGTTCCTTATACCCATCAATGTTCCTTATACCCATCAATGTTCCTTATACCCATCAATGTTCCTTATACCCATCAATGTTCCTTATACCCATCAATGTTCCTTATACCCATCAATGTTCCTTATACCCATCAATGTTCCTTATACCCATCATGAGGATGGTACAACCTAGTCTATGAATGAAAGTTTACAATGTAGGTGCACACTGGCGGAGGAAAAAAATTGAGACGACAGTCAGTGACACATGGACAGACAGTGACACACTCAATACCATCTTGCACTCTCTTGCCTGCATCTAGCTGATCTAGGGTGTAATCCTTAGTCCAACAGTTGCAAACGTTTGCATCCGTTTAAGAAAAAAAAAATTCAACAGAATCAGCAGAATGAATACAACCCTGATCACGCGTAAACACAGTTCATTTTCATAGCAGCCACGTTGTATTCCTTCTCGCATCCATGAGCTCTCCTCCTGTCACCTTTTCTCTTTGTTTGTGAACTTCAATGCACAACAAATCAGCTGTATGTGACCAGGTGAAAAAACCTTTTCAAGCCAAACCATATCATAACCTCTACACACAGCTTGCATCAATGTCACCATATTAGCTAAAGTAATGTCATAGTCAGCATAGCTAATAGAACTAATGTGTTAGTAAACCCGCTACAATCATGCAGTAACGCTACAGTGCACAGTCAGTAAGCAGCTCACCTTGACTTGGAAGAGTTCCAGTGTTGTGTTGGCAATTCATAGCCAGCTAGCTAAAATAGCATCCCTCTGTTTGAGCAGGGTATTTGAGTAGGCTAAACTAGCTAGCTGCACTTGCTAGCTAAGTAAGTGAAACAGATTATTTTTTAAATTACGAAATCTCTCTCTCTCTATCTCTCTTTTTCTTGTCCTTCATTTTGTAATAAATAAATTTGTTCAAAACTGTTCAACTATTGTCTTTCTCTCTCCTTTAGTCAAGTACTCACCACATTGTATGCACTGCAGTGCTAGCTAGCTGTAGCTTATGCTTTCAGTACTAGATTAATTCTCTGATCCTGTGATTGGGTGGGCAACATGTCAGTTCAGGCTGTAAGAGTGTCCTCCGGAAGTTGTCTTAATTACTGTGTAAGTCTATGGAAGGGGGTGAGAACCATGAGCCTCCTACAGTAGGTTTTGTATTGAAGTCAATGTACGGAAGCTAGCTGTCCTCCGGCTACACCATGAAGCTACCCTACAGAGTGTTGTTGAGGCTACTGTAGACCTTCATTGCAAAAAAAGTGTGTTTTAAAAGATTATTTGGTGACATTTGAATATATTTAGTAGAGATTGATTTAAAAAGGATAACTTTTAAATGTTTTACAACAACAACAACAAAAATCACTGGGTAGGATGGTTCTCCTCTTCCTCATTTGAGGAGCCTCCACTGCTGTAAGGAGTGGGAAACTCAGAAGCTGCTGCCTGCCTGCCTGTCAGCATCGTGGGGATTGATCCCAATGTAGTTTGACACTCATGACAATTCATTACTGTGTTGAGACACTCTTGCATTAACACACACACACACACACACACACACACACACACACACACACACACACACACACACACACACACACACACACACACACACACACACACACACACTTATAAACCCATTCACCTAGATGCACACATAGCGAGAGGTCACACACACCGTTCCGGAGGAGGACGTTTAGTTTTTCCATTGCTCAGCAGAACAGCACAATACCATCTCCATCCCTCCATCCCTCCAGCCCCACCTACATGAACTCTCACGGTCAGGTCACCTATGCAATGCATTCATCTCTTGAGATTTGGCCAACAAAATTCACTTAGACATCATCCTCCAACTCATAATGCCCATAATGCCTTGGGGTTAGGGTTAGGGTAAGGGTTATGTTTATGTTTAGGGGTTATAATAAAATAGGATTTTGAATGGGACTGAATTGTGTCCCAACAAGGTTAGTTATACAAGACTGTGTGTATGTGTGCGTGTATGTATGCAGTGTGTGTGTGTGTTACTGATCAGATGAAAGCACATGTGGGACCAAGTGTCATTGCAGGGCTGGAAGTTGGAAGCCAGAAGCTGGAAGGGAGCCATAACGTTGAGTCACCTGCTAATAGAGAATTACGACTGTTGTGCTAATGTAGCCTGGTCCCAGATCTGTTTGTGCTTTTCCCTGCCCCATTGGCATTCCATAAGGAGTTGGCAAGAGAGCAGAAACAGGTTGGCTCCCAGGCTAGTGCTAATGATGCATGGTGCTGGAACATCAGCTGTTGTTCCTCCTACATTTTGCATCTAGATTTCAGACATTCTAGTTTTACAAACTACCTGTGTTATCTTGCAGTACCTGTATTAATGTGTGGAGGGGGGTAAACTGTTGTATTGTTTTGATGGAAGAGGGATTTTTTTCTGTTGTTGAATATCCAGGTGCTGATGTAATTGCCACCACACCTGCAATACCCTCCCTTTCTTGTATCTTCTTTCACTCTCTCTCTCTCTCTCTTCCTGTCGTACTCACTCCTTTTCTTACTTTCTCTCTATCACCAGCGCTCTGCCGGTCCAAACGAAGGTGTGAAAAGGGGACACTTCTCAATTTGTGCCAAAGTTCAGTCGATCTATTTTAGAGATTTGGCCATGTTTTTTTTTTTTTTTAAGGCCAATGTATTTTTAAACCGCCCGAGCAACAGAGGTCACTTAGAGCGAATCTAACTTTAGTAGTGACACAGAGGCCACCGCAGCGCTGCAGGAGTCAGGCCGAGCAATTAAAACCTCCACAAACTCCTAAATGAGATCATTAGTGTGATGGGATGGATGGAAGTCATCTGGGAAGAGGCAGGGGAGACGAAAGTGGATTGAGATTTTTATTTTTATGGGTCACGGAGGGAGGGAGTTTTTGGTGAAATAAATGGGATGATAATGTAACATTGTGACCTATTTTGATGCGGTGTGACTTTAAACTCCTTACTCTTTTGGAGTAAGTAAGAGTAAGAGTCAGTGGATGTGGATGATAAATAGACATAGATGTAGACACATACACATGCACCGCACAACAAATGACACTTCTTACCCAACATCATTTTCAAAAGCGTACTCCTGCTCTGTGACCTGAAAACAGCATCCCTCTGCACCACGGTTCATCTACGTGAGACAGGGGGCACTGTTTCACGGACAAGTGGATGAGTCGATGGAGATGCTGCTGCATTCCCTATATGAGGTCTCAAACTTCTGCTCCATCTCCTCCCGAGGTTTCTCATGGTTTCTCACTCACCGGCTACACAATTAGTCCCTTACAGAAGACTGCTGCCTGGTCCCTGGCTGAACAGTTCATTCTTAGAACTACTGTTCTCTACTCCCTGCATAGAGAATAGATGCCAAGAAAGGACAACTTAGTGGGCAAAATGCAAAAGTTACCAAACTCTATTCTATTCCGTTCCAATGGGTTCTATTCTATTCCTAGCGATGACTACGATGACCAGATGTCATTGCATTATCAGTGTGATACAAGAGATAAGCAGATAAGCAGGACTTGGAATAGCATTCGTTGTGACCAATATACATCATATTCCACATCAGCTGTCATATTATCTGAAAATGCGCAAAGAGGATGATGGACGTTTTTCTCCCCTCCTCTCTCCCATTGCTTTGCCGGCCTGTTAATACATTTTAGACGGGAGCTGGGAGCGTTCCGGACTGGCCCCTGATCATCATAGAGATCATCTGAATGCAGGAAACATGCAATCCCGTCTGTGTCCGAAAATCCTCTATGTCCCTACATAGTGCACTGCTTTTTAATAGTTCTCTATGAGCCCTGGTCAGAAGTAGTGTACTATCTAGCAAATAGGGTGCCATTTTGGATGCAATCGTTATGTCAGTGTGAGCAAGGGGCCTGCAGTATAGCCAGCGCTAAATGTCTCTGTTTATCACGTATTACACTGATGAGCTTATTTCACTTGAATGTCATTCTCTATTTGGGAGTGTTAGGTTGAAGCCTTATCTGTGAATGGGCTTTGGTCATGATACTGTAGTACTGTGCACGCACGCACGCACGCACGCACGCACGCACGCACGCACGCACGCACGCACGCACGCACGCACGCACGCACGCACGCACGCACGCACGCACGCACGCACGCACGCACGCACGCACGCACGCACGCACGCACACACACACACACACACACACACACACACACACACACACACACACACACACACACACACACACACACACACACACACACACACACACACACACACACACACACACACACACACACACAATCATGCTGTGTGTGTGTGCCCAGTTGCCAACAGCCACTTTAGCTCTTGTAGATTGTGTTAATCTCTCTCTATTTTCTATCTTTATGAATGACAACGCATATCGTTCCTTTGTAGAACCATTAATGTGTGCATCCCCTTCTCCCTCTTTCCTCTCCATCTCTCTCCCCATCCCTCCCTCTTCTCTGTGTGAGAGCGCAAGCTGGACACACTCAACTCAGCTTGCCCCAGGCTCGGCCCCGGCTCCCACCAGCAGAGTGTGAAGACTGTGTCAGAGTAAGAGAGGAGAGCTGTAGAGGAGGAGTGGAAGCCCAGTGCTGGACTGGCTTTTATGATGAAAGGTCAATGTAGGGTTTATATAGCCGAGCGTGCACACACACACACACACACGCACACACACACAGACACACACTTCTGCAAGACAAGAGGCGCTGTCAGGCGGCAGAGTTTCTGCTGCCACTACTGCTGACAAGGCAAGCCACTGTCAATGGGACAGGGGCTTCAGCTTCTCTGTTTGAATACACAGACACACTCCGACAATCTACACTGAAACACACACACGGACACACACCCTGACTCACTCACACACTCAGTAAAAACATGAGCAGAGGAATGTGCAGATCTGCGTGGATGGTGGTCACCCACCCAGTCACCCACACTGCACGAGGAAACACATCAAGAGCTAATGCAAATACATGAACACATACTCAATATCTGGTTTATATTTAGTCTGATGCAAACAACCACACACAACAAAACATATTTAAGTGACATATTGTCATGTCAAAGTTCTGACGGATAGGCCACTTATGTAATGTACTACTTATTAGCCGATAATCCCGTAATTACGCCGTACAAGAAGAAGAAGACTGAATGACAAGTTATTACGATAACAACACCATTATAGGGTTTTGGGCTTTTGTGTTCGCAGCTTGCAGGACCTTTGGGTTAAATCCCAGACGAACAGAGAATGTGCTGACAATGTAACGCCCAAACAAATTGTATGTTCAACAATTTTAAGCAGCCCACGACTGTGGCTTTAAACCTTGTCTCCCTCTTCCTTCATCTCTCTTCTACCCCCCCCCCCCCCCTTATCAAAGACTAGCGCAGAATACAAATTGTGTTGCGCTTTAGTTTTTTGGTACCATAAGCCTAGGGCATGAGGAGAATGGGGAATAGAAGTGAATCTGTCCCAGGAAGAGAAAGAAAGGATCCAGCACAATAGAGAGGCTTAGACCAGCCTGATGCAGACAACAAGCTGAGAGGAGAAGAAATGAGAGAAACAGAGAATAAAAGAGCAAGAGAAAATGGGAAGAGGAAGGAGGAGAACCGTCGAAAGGGAGGTGCTGGAGGGCATGCGAGGAAGAAAGAAAGAAAGAGAGGAAGAAAGAAACAGATAAGAAAAGGAAAATGCAAACCAGAGACAGAGGCGAGGAGCCAGAGGAGCGAGGGATAAAAGACAAGAAAATAAAGGAAGATGAAGGAGTGTGTGATGGATGGACAGGCACTGTTCTGCGGATGTATGAATCCTCAGCCTCAGCACCATGCTAGTTGGCTAAGTGATACACAGGACCCTGATATCCAGCCCCTCCCCATAGTCTCTTTCTCTCTCTTTCTCTCTCACGCCTCCCCCAGGATCCTCTGTCACCCTCTACTCCGCACACAGGGCTGTGTGACTCAAGCCTCAGCAGCCATCCAAACCCATCAGACTCATCCTGGACAGGCCTGGCTGCCACTCACACTATACTAAAGGAAACAGGAATCCCCTTCATACACATAGACACACACACGCACACTTAGACACACACACACACTCTCCTGACACCACCATGACCTCTTTTAGCCTCCTTTGTTCACTACAGTGGCCTACCCCTGTGGATACAGCTCTCCTTCTCTCTCTCTCACACACACACACACACACACACACACACACACACACACACACACACACACACACACACACACACACACACACACACGCGCTCAATCACAAACACAAACACACACACACAGCATTGGGGGATGACAACATCTGTCTCACTTGATTTAGTGTCTTTCTCTATACACAAAGGAAAATTGGGGTGAACAGTAGAGTTTTATAGTTCAGAAGGAAAAAAAAGCCCTTACATCACACCGTGTAAAGGCACTCATGCTTGAAAGGGACTGTGGTTTTTGTCCTTGCAGATAGTCCTCTTAGGCGTGCACCTATAGGACACTTTTTTGGTGTGAATAGCTATCTGTAAATATCACGACAATCTAACATTGACTAGTGGAATGCAGTCATATACATATTGTCCATGAAGGTACAGAAGGGGTTCAATACCGAAAGAGCATTTCCCATCCCTGCCCATCTGGCAGTTGTCACTCGAGACTCAATCAAACGCTCTTAGCATATTTGGAGGGGGAGCCAATTTGAACCAGAGGAGGCTGGTGGGTGAATAGATAGGAGGGGCTCATTGTAATGGTTGGAATGGAATGGTATCAAAAACATGGAAATGTGTTTGATACCTTTCCATCCATTCCATTGCAGCTATTACGATGAGCCCATT
The DNA here is from genome assembly GCF_045791955.1 of Oncorhynchus clarkii lewisi. Lineage (NCBI taxonomy): Eukaryota > Metazoa > Chordata > Actinopteri > Salmoniformes > Salmonidae > Oncorhynchus > Oncorhynchus clarkii. The sequence goes on along the minus strand of NC_092158.1, from coordinate 65,019,694 downwards.
TGTTCGGGAGTTGTTCCCATGTGGTGAATTGATGCTCAGTTCAGAGTTGTTCTGAGTACTCCTGCCCCCTGCTGAGATGAGACTTGTCACATACTGGCTGTCCATAAACCCTTCACTGCCAGGGGATTACTACAGACTTAAACTTTTTACCCATAATCACAGAATATGTATGTTTATATGGGAGATCACATGTCATGATGTCGTTACCAATAAAGGCAAATCAAGACCCATCAAATCGGATGAAGTAGCAGCGGAATAACATCACAGGAGCACCTAAATATAAACAATACCGGCACCCAAAATGAATTCCCGGAACCTGTTTCAGTCCAAGTCAAGCACTGCATGACAGTGATGGAATGGTCTTAAGTGCTATTGGAAATACTGGCTCTTAAAAAAAAAAGTTGAGTTGAGTAATTAACATAATGAAAAAAATCCCCACCAAAATCCGTCTGTTTAAGCTAGAGAAATCTGTTTTGTATGGGCCGCGTCTCAATCCAGCACATCCGCCGAAGTCCGCCTTCCACAACCATGGTGGAAAGTGGCAGAGCTACAGCTTTGTTTGTCAGACCAGGAGACATCCCGAAAATCGATCCTTTCACAAAAATGGGACTCGTCTCATGGGACTCGTCTGAAGTCGGTGCCGCCAATGTGCCAACTTCTGTCTGTTAGTTTGGCCTAAAAACCAACTATGATCTCACGGGACTGTTCTGAAGGTAACCCGGTACTGGTTTTAAAAAAATACGGAAGTATGTAATTCGGTTTGTGCAAATATGTTAAATATATGTGTCAAAAAATAATAATAAATAATTCCTGAGCTTTTTTATATCACCTAGATATAAGACAGACACTTAAAAACCTTATGATTTATTTTTGGACTGTCTGTTTTGCCATTTATAAATTGGTTATTCAATACATTTCTATAGGCTATAGCAATAAAGGCCAATTTATATGCAGTACCAGTCAAAGGTTTGGACACACCTACTCAGTCCAGGGTTTTTCTTCATTTTTACTGGTTTCTATATTGTAGAATTATGGTGGACATCAAAACTATGAAATAGCACATATGAAATCAAGTAGTAACTAAAAAAGTGTTAAACAAATCAAAATATATTTTATATTTGAGATTCTTCAAAGTAGCCACCCTTTGCCTTTATGACAGCTTTGCACACTCTTGGCATTCTCTCAACCAGCTTCATGAGGTAGTCACCTGGAATGCATTTAAATTAACAGGTGTGTCTTGTTAAAAGTACATTTGTGGAATTTATTTCCTTCTTAATGCGTTTGAGTCAATCAGTTGTGTTGTAACAATGTTGGGGTGGTGTACTAAATATAACCCTATTTGGTAAAGACCAAGTCCATATTATGGCAAGAACAGCTCAAATAAGCAAAGAGAAACAACAGTCCGTCATTACTTTAAGACATGAAGGTCAGTCAATGTGGAACATTTCTAGAATTTTGAAAGTTTCTTCAAGTGCAGTCACAAAAACCATCAAGTGTTATGATGAAACTGGCTCTCATATGGACTACCACAGGAAAATAAGAACCAAAGTTACCTCTGCTGCAGAGGATAAGTTCATTAGAGTTACCAGTCTCAGAAATTGTAGCCCAAATAAATGCTTCACAGAGTTTAGGTAACAGACACATCCCAACATCAACTGTTCAGAGGAGACTGCATGAATCAGGCTTCATGGTCAATGGATCATCTCCGCATGTGTGGTTCCCACCGTGAAGCATGGAGGAAGAGGTGTGATGGTGTGGGGGTGCTTTGCTGAAGACACTGTCTGTGATTTATTTAGAATTCAAGGCACACTTAACCAGCATGGCTACCACAGTGTTCTGCAGCGATCCCCGCTGGTTTGCATTTAGTGGGACTATCATTTGTTTTTCAACAGGACAATGATCCAACACACCTCCAGGTTGTCTAAGGGCTATTTGACCAAGAAGGAGAGTGATTGAGTGCTGCATCAGGTGACCTTGCCTACACAGTCACCCGACCTCAACCCAATTGAGATGGTTTGGGATGAGTTGAGTGAAGAGTGAAGGAAAAGAGTGAAGGACAAGTAGCCAACAAGAACTCTTTCAAGACTGTTGAAAAAGCATTCCAGGTGAAGCTGGTTGAGAGAATGCCAAGAGTGTGCAAAGCGGTCATCAAGGCAAAGGGTGGCTATTTGAAGAATCTAAAATCAAAACTATGTTTTGATTTGTTTAACACTTTTTTGGTTACTACATGATTCCATATGTGTTATTTCATAGTGTTGATGTATTCACTATTATTGTACAATGCAGAAAATAGTAAAAACAAAGAAAAACCCTTGAATGAATAGGTGTGTCCAAACTTTTGACTGGTACTATATATACCGACAGGGGTCCTACAAATCCAAATCAAATAGCTAAATGAGCCATGGTATGACCATCTTTAAACAAGGGTTATTAAAAGAGAAGATGTATTTATCCATTTGGAAAGAAAGAGAAGAGAGACCGGAGAGAGGAAGCATTCAGAAATAGTGTATCTAGTAACGACTTGGAAGGAAACCCGGGAGTGTTCGTGAGGAATTCACATTTGTCACCCAACTGCCTGGCTTCCACCAAGAGAGGAGGGGGCGGGGGAGAGGGGATGACTAAGCAAGGAAAGAAAAACAAAGCAGAAATGACGTAACATAAAAACCAGGGTCATATTCACTAGATAACAAACTGAAGAAAACAGATGGGAAGGGACTGCCTGAACTTATAAGGAACGCTTGTTTTCCCGCTGCAAAACAAAGTGCAATAATCAGTGGCGGATTTAGGCGTTAGCGACATTGGCAGCCGACCAGGGCGGCATCTTGCCGTGGGCGGCACGGGGCGCTCTCACCAAAAAATTAAATAAATAATAATTAATTAATTAATTAATTAATCAATTAACCTTGTCGGAGTGGGCACCCTGATTCTAGTTTGTGAGCTAGGCAGGCTACTGCCTGGGAAGGTCTCCCACTCAGAAGTACGAGATGGGGAGGGGGGTCGGGGGTTGGTTGACCTGAGGTCTCCCCACTGAATGCCCGAGGTAGGGGGAGTTATATCTAACCCACCTGGAACAGAGGGGGCAGGAGCCAAATGATACAGTCATGATAATGGATTGAGAGAGAGAGAGAGAGAGCGTGAGTGAGTGTGAGAGTGAGTGTGAGAGTGAGTGAGTGAGTGTGAGAGTGAGTGAGTGAGTAAGACTTTTTGTATGGATTTTATTTCTGAGTTTTTATTTATGACTTTATATTTATGAGTCTTATTTTTGTATATATTTTGTATATTTATATAGTTTTAAATGTTATGATGGTTCACCCAGGGAGCCATACAACCATACAAGTTGATAATGAATACGACCCTGATGTTATGTAATGTAAAGCCACCGACTCTCTGCCAAGGTACATCTGGTCCTCATTGTTATTATTATATCTAACCCACCTGGAACAGAGGGGGCAGGAGCCAAATGATACAGTCATGATGATAATAGATAGATAGATAGAGAGAGAGAGAGAGAGAGAGAGAGAGATAGAGAGAGAGGATTGTCAACATGGCTGGCAGACAGTCACATCATTTCTTAATATCTTAATCTCTGCTGTTTCAAGAGGCTCAAGAGAATCTCCTGAGAAGGCATTTGACAAATAGATAAAGAGCAAGCAATCAATAAAGAAAGCTAAAGAGAGAGAGGAAATATGTCAGAAACCGGAGAGAGGGAGCCAAGGACTGGAGAGTTGGATGCAACAAACCAAAAACTATTTGGAGAAGGAGCAGAGCGGAATATATATATATATTATAAATATACATATATTTCTTTAATAAAGAGTAGCGAATAAGTAGAGTCCTTCAAATGGGCTGATTAAACATGTACTGTAGCTAGCTGAGGCATCTGCGAGAAGAGACTGGTGATTCCATATGCATAACAGGCCCTTGACAGGGAGAGGGCAGGTGAGGTGCCTCCTGTCTGGCAGGTAGAATACTACTGAGCTCCATAGATTTCCACTCCATTTGTACAATAGACAGAAATACAGGGGGCAGAGGAGGAAAGGAGAGTAAAAGAGAGGAAATGCACTCTTGCATTTCATTTGGCGCTGGTTGCATTTGGAGGAGCAGAGCGATGAGGAGAAAACTCAGCCAAGCCAGCAGCATGGCACCTCAATCACACCGTATCTATCTCTGCTCAGAGCAGCATCCACTGGGCTGTTACTGAAGCAGTTTAGCTTATCAGCTCCTCTCCTCCGAGGCTTCCCTCACTTCCATTCCTCCCTCCGGGGCACTGCCACCTCACAAGCCTCACACGCCTCTCCTAATTATGCCCCCCTGTCTGTCTCCCAGCCTCCCCTTCCTCCTCTCTCCCTCTCCCCCCACTCATCTTGTCACCTCCAATTCTAGTTCAGGTGGCTTATTGGCAGGGCCACTTCAGGTTAAAAACCAATGCTGGCATTCTGAGCAGATTCCAGTATCATCACAGCAACAGTTGGCAACAGGTTGGTATCAGAATGGTAACAACAGTGGCCAACTTCAATAGATTATCATTGTTCTGAACCCTGGTCAGTTCCTTGGGATTACCTTGTTGAATTGGGGGCTGTTTCGAAATGCAAATAGCCAAGGTCATGCGCGAGCACTAAGGCTGAGAACGATTGCCATTTATCAATGGTGATCTCCTATCGGTGCGTTTATGACACTCATATGCGTATGAACATTCTGAATTCCGTTCGTAAATAGTATTTGAGATAAATTGATATATGAGGTCCCAGGTGATCCTTGTCTATGTTCTGTCGACTTACCCACTGCCTATGCTCTGTAAGAGGAACGAGACATAGAGAAAGTACTGGTTAAAAAGTTTGGCTGCATCAAATGTCCTTACAACCCCCCAAAAATATTTGTATTTTGCCCTCAGTCTGATAGTCTTTATCAGGTGTGTCTTTCACCAGTAGAAGAGCTTCTAGCCAAGCCTGGCTACAGATGAACTAGTCCCGTCTTTGTGTTCACATTCAAACCCCTCTGCCGATATCTGTGAGACTAAGATATAGAGAGAGAAATAGGAGGACGACATGAAAAAAAAAGTGAGGGAGAGCAAGCCGGTGGAAGGATATGAGAGAGAGACAGCTCGTGTGAAAGTGTGGGCATCTAAGTGCCTCGGGAGAAACAGGCAACATTAGTATGTGAGTAACTGAGCTGAGCTCTCGTGGCTCTCTGATCTAGCGTGATGTCTTTAAAAAGCAGGCTCCTTCTCAAATGCATTGTTGTCCCTCCACTGGCTTGCCTTTTGGCCAGTGAGTACAACCTCCAAGATAACTCATATCCTTTCACCAACCCGTAATTGTGTGGAAAGAGTCGCAATATAGTTTACGACTCAGTTAGTTATTATGAGTCTGTATTATCCAGGGTTGGGGTTAATTCCATTTAATTTCCAGTCAATTCAAGAAGTACAATGAAATTCAAATTAACTTCAATGCTTTTCAATTAGGAAACATTTGAACTTGAATTGGAGTTTGGTTCACTTTTTTAGAATTGACTGGAATTGAAATTGAATTGACCCCAACCCTGGAATTAACCCTCCGACCCTACACTACACTACACTTGTCTCCTCTCCTCTCCTCTCCTCTCCTCTCCTCTCCTCTCCTCTCCTCTCCTCTCCTCTCCTCTCCTCTCCTCTCATCCCTAGGCGACGTGGACCCATCCTACATGTTAACACGACAGTGATCCTCATCCTACACCGACTCACTGACTTCTGACCCGAGGGCACCAACAGGGCCATGAACCATCCTCATCATTATAGGCAGGCCTATAATGTGAGCCGAAATGGGTCTACTCTATGACTCCATCTCTCTGTGTAGGCAGAAGAAAACACAATGTACTGGCAGATAGAGAAATATATACGGCAGGCATAAAAAATTGCCTACAGTGGCGAGGTAATCTAAGAGTGAGCACTATCGGGTCCTTGCTCGCTAGCTGCTGACAGTATGGGCGTAATATCAAACCCTAGTCCTTCCTCTGACCGTCAGGCTCTGTGAAGCATGAGAGGGTGTGAGCGGGTTTAAAGCTTGATCAATAGCTCGACCTTTGGGCCGATATGGCTGAATAGTATCCGTTACTCTCCCGGGACTCTGCGTCCGTTCGTTTGTTCAACGGCCAGAATCAAAAAGTTGCGCAGGCCAGGCGAATGTCAATGTTCTTGACTTCCAAAAAGAGTGTGCATGTGTGTGCGCATGTGCACGTGTGTTGTGCACATTTAATAGTGCTCTCTGTCACCTCCGAGAACAAAGAAAGAGTAATAGAATGCGTAGTAAAAGGACATATGAAGATGGCAGAGATAAAGAAAAAGAGAGAGAGAGAGACGGCGATAGAAAGGGAGAATGTGTGAGAGATAAAAAGAGAGTTGAGGAGAAACCACATTTTTTAACCATATTATTCAGTTTGTTCAACGGCCAGAATCAGAAAGCTGCGCAAGCCAGGCGAATGTCAATGTTCTTGACTTCCAAAAAGAGTGTTTCAGACCCCTTGACTTTTTTACATTACAGCCTTATTCTAAAATTGATTAAATAAAAGAATGTCCTCATCAATCTACACACAATACCCCTAAATGACAAAGTGAAAACCAAAATAACTTATTTACATAAGTATTCAGACCCTTTACTCTGAGACTCAAAATTGAGCTCAGGTCAATCCTGTTTCCACTGATCATCCTTGAGATGTTTCTACAACTTGATTGGAGTCCACCTGTGGTAAATTCAATTGATTGGACATGATTTGGAAAGGCACACACCTGACTATATCAGGTCCCACAGTTGACAGTGCATATCAGAGCAAAAACCAAGCCATTAGGTCCAAGGAATTGTCCGTAGAGCTCCGAGACAGGATTGTGTCGAGGCACAGATCTGGTGGAAAGGTACCAAAAAACAAGATTCTCTGGTCTGATGAAACCAAGATTGAACTCTTTCGCCTGAATGCCAAGCGTCACGTCTGGAGGAAACCTGGCACCATCCCTACGGTGAAGCATAGTGGTGGCGGAGCAAAGTACAGGGATGAAAACCTGCTCCAGATCGCTTAGGACCTCAGACTGGGGCGAAGGTTCACCTTCCAACAGGACATTGACCCTAAGCACAGAGCCAAGACAACCCAGGAGTTGCTTCAGGACAAGTCTCTGAATGGCCTTGAGTGGCCCAGCTAAGAGCCCAGACTTGAACCTGATCTAACATTTCTGGAGAGACCTGAAAATAGCTGTGCAGCGATGCACCCCATCCAACCTGACAGAGCTTGAGAGGATCTGCAGAGAAGAACAGGAGAATACCCAAATACAGGTGTGCCAAGCTTGTACCGCCAATTTCAAGAAGACTTGAGGCTGTAATCGCTGCCAAAGTAGCTTCAACAAAGTACTGTGTAAAGGGTCTGAATAGTTACAGTGCAGTGCCTTGCAAAAGTATCCCTTGGCATTTCTACTATTTTGTTGCATTACAACCTAATTTAAATTGATTTTTATTTGGATTTTATGTAATGGACATACACAAAATAGTCAAAATTGGTGAAGTGAAATGAAAAAAATTACTTGTTTCATCAAATTCAAAAAAATAATGGAAAAGTGGTGCGTTTGCTATGAAGCCCCTAAATTAGATCAATCTAAAAAGGGGTTACATTTGATTTTGTCCTACAAATCTGCACAACCTACTCCACATTTTCAAAGTGAAAAAAAGTGTTCCACAAAAAAAATTGAATAATTAAATACCAGTATCATAATTGGATAAGTCTCCACCCTGCGAGGTAAAACTTGGTGGAAGCACCTCTGGCAGCCATTACAGCTGTGAATCATTTTCATTAAGATTCTACCAACTTTTAGGGCAACATACAGTGCCTTCAGAAAGTATTAACACCCCTTGACTTTTTCCAAATTTGTTTTGTTACAGGGTGATTTAAAAATGTATTAAATATAGATTTTGTTTTTACGGACAATAGCCCATATTGTCAAAGTGGAATTATGTTTTTCGAAATGTTTACTAATTAATTAGAAACGAAAAGCTGAAATGTTTTGAGTCAATAAGTATTCAACCCCTTTGTTATGACAAGCCTAAATAAGTTCAGGAGTAAACATTTGATTAACAAGTCACATATAAGTTGCATTGACTTACTATGTGTGTCGTAATAGTATTTAACATAATTCTTGACTATCTCATCTCTGTTCCCCACACATACAATTATCTCTAAGGTCCCTCAGTCGAGCCGTATATTTCAAACACAGATTCAACCACCAAAAACAGGAAGGTTTTACAATTCTTCGCAAAGAAGGGCACCTATTGGTAGATGAGTAAAATTTTTAAAAAGAAGACGTTGAATATCCCTTTGAGCATGGTGAAGTTATTACTTACACTTTGGATGGTGTATCAATACACCCAGTCACTACAAAGATACAGGCGTCCTTCCTAACTCAGTTGTAGGAGAGGAAGGAAACTGGGATTTCACCATGAGGCCAATCGGGATTTTAAAACAGTTACAAAGTTTAATAGCTGTGATAGAAGGAAACTGAAGATGGATCAACCACATTGTAGTTACTCCACAATACTAACCTTATTGACAGAGTGAAAAGAAGAAAGCCTGTACAGAATACAAATATTACAAGACATGCATCCTGTTTGCAACAAGGCACTAAAGTAAGGCTGCAAAAAACGTGGCAAAGCAATTCACTTTTAGTACTGAATACAAAGTGTTATGTTTGGGGGAAATTCAATACAGCATTTTACTGAGTACAACTCTCCATATTTCAAGCATTTTGTTAGCTGCATCATGTTACAGGTATGCATTTAATCGTTAAGGACTGTGGAGTTTTTCAGGATAAAAAATAAATGGAATGGAGCTAAGCAGAGACAAAATCCACAGGGAAAATCTGGTTCTGTCTGCTTTCCACCAGACACTGGGAGATTAATTCACCATTAATTCACCATTCAGCTGGACAATAACCTAAAACACCAAATATACACTGGAATTGTTGTTTCTACTGAGCATACAGTATGTACAGTATGTATGTATGTATAGAGCATAATGTATTTACAGTTTTATTCACGTTTTCAAGTTCTGGTGACAAATCATGCTTTCCGATTATTGCATAGATTGTAATGGACACCTATGATGTGTGTAAAATACTTTTTTGAAGGTTGTACTGATTAGAATGAGCTAATATTAATCAATTTGCCAGCTATGTGTGGCGCCATGTTTGTTGACATTATACAATGCATTCTGGGTGTCACGTAAACGTCTATCAGACCAAAGATGTTGAAGGAATGGTTCACTCATCTTTCTAATAAACTTACGCTATTGAATGAAGGGAAAGGAATGATCGTATACGACACACCCCCTTCAACATGCATAATGCAAACAGACCAAACTTATCTTGTCTCCTTGTATTATCTTTGGTTGACGTGAAAAAATAAACATGGTGGCATGCACAAACTACCCATCATTGGAATCCTTTTGATTTCTAGAAAGTGTTTTACTCAATCATTTTGATCCATGTTGATCTCACCAGTGATGCGATTACTTTTAATAGTAATTGCTATTAGCTAATTCATATTGTAGTTTCTGTCAGCCGAGAGTTCTATAAATATGACCGCTTGTGTTATGTCAATCTTTCCTCAGTTAGCTATAGGATTAATGTGCTCTACATTTTCCGGTTCGGATGATTGTGTATGCTGTCGCTACTTCTGTGAATGTCTAAACATTGCATCCAAAAATAAAGTGGTCACATTCAGGACATACCTTTGTAAGGACTGTGTTTGTGCAAAAACAGCTAGCTCAAATGCTGGCTGTCGTGTCCATCAAAACTAGATGCTCTAAATAAGCGTTCTAATCACACCGGTTTGAGCGTACGCTCCAGGGACCACTGTAGAATGAACACACCCATTTGTTGGTGCATGTGAAAAGGTTCAATCCATTTGAATCCCAGTTTGTAACACAACAAAATGTGGAAAAGTTGAAGGGGTGTGAATACTTTCTGAAGGCACTGTTTTTGTCAAAATTGCTCATTAAAATTATTTGATGAAAAAAGTATTTTTGGCCTGCTATTAGCCCACACAAACTCATTGGATAACATATTCACTACATGGAACCACATATAGTCCCCCCCAAAAAAATCAAAAGGAAGTTTGCTCTGAAGTGTCTCTCCTATATCTGAGAGATATAAGAAAGATCAGGAAACATTTATTTGTATTTAACTCCATATTTTTGCCATTAAACAGTCTCCATATATGCTATACTTCCAGACATGTTTTCAACTGGTAGCGGGACCTTCAGATGAGTTTTGTGAGGCCTGTGGGTGTTCGTGAGAGTCTCCCCATTGCACAGAGGAGGTAGTCCAAACGGTATTAGTGGGTAGCCCAAATGTAGTCCAAACGGTATTAGTGGGTATCCCAAACGTAGTCAAAACGGTATTAGTGGGTAGCCCAAACGTAGTCCAAATGGTATTAGGGGTTAGCCCAAACGTAGTCCAAACGGTATTAGTGGGTAGCCCAAACATAGTCCAAACGGTATTAGTGGGTAGCCCAAACGTAGTCCAAACGGTATTAGTGGGTATCCCAAGCGGTCCGGACGATACAGACAGAAGCTGGGTTAGACTTTCTGTAAGCACTGTATTTTTCCCCCCAGTCACTAGACTACGCTTGACAAGCAGTTCCCTTATTCCACCACTTGGCACTGTGTGTACACATGGTCATGGCTGTGTGTAAATGTACGCACCTTCTCAAGCAAACATTTATATGGATAAATCTCACACTTTAAGTGGAAATGATCTCACCCATGGTTTACACACAGATTTAGGCCTATGCATGACTGAGAAATGAGGTCCCTGGTGTGCAGTCAGCTACTATTCTATCTTAAAAGATTAAACTGAAGCTGGGAATATTTACTTTTATTTTGTTTCAAAAATGTTCTTTTATCTTTTTTAACCAGTGATCCCTCTATGACTTGTCTCAGATGTAACAGCATGGGTTGAATATTCTATATTTTTGATAAAAGATTCATTGTTTCCGTTTGTTCATACAAATCATGAATGATTCAGAAAGAGAGTTGTTCAAAGACTCGGAGAAATATCACCCGATACCCCAATTAGAAGACAATGGCTTGTGTGTGCATGCGTGCGGTGTGTGTGCGTGCATGCGTGTGTGTGTGTGCGCGTTTGTGTATGTGTACATGTGTGTGTGTGTGTGTGTGGCCCATTAAATTGGGATTGTGTCGACTGGAATTTCCCAAATAAGTGTGAATAAAAATGAACCAACATTTTGGTTAGTTTCTCCGATACTGAAATGTGATATTTTGTGAATGTAATTTCTTCTGAGCGAGATAACAACAGTTACTGGGGTAAAGCTCATTCCCTATATTGAGCACATCTGAAAAACCACTTCAAAATCTGCGACACACTTTCAAACCTAACACCGCCTATACTTTACATACAGTATATGTTACTAAATAAATAGCCTAAAGCAATTAATGCTTCTTTAGGTAATTACACTATGGTGCTATTGCGTCGACCATGATAAATATAATGGGTACATCCCAAATGACACCCAATTCCCTATATAGTGCCATTATGGACACACTCTAATGACTGGCACTGCTGAGGGATATTAGAGTATAGTGGATCGATGTGCACGGGGGTGCATTAACTTGGCTTAATTGCTCTATGGTGGCCACTCCTTGGCTCCCATACACTGCCCACACATAAGTACACACACACACGCTGCCCATACATATACACACACAAACACAGAGACAGAGAGACAGAGAGACAGAGAGAGAGAGAGAGAAAGAGAGAGAGAGAGAGAGAGAGAGACACACACCGCCCTCATAGCTCATGTAACAGCTAATTGATTGTGTGAAGTAATAATACAGACCTTCCTAACCAAGCGACTCAAGGCATCCTTCACCTGCGAACAGACTTCGATTTTAACTGCAATGCGGCTGGGTCCCGGGGAAGAACAGGGAGCGTAGAGTTAACGGCAGTGGTTTGTTAAAGGGCCCTTCAAGAAGCCTATTGTATTTGTTCACATGTGAAGAGACTCCAATCCAACATCTTGTCTGCGTTCTAAATGGACGTACCCCTGACTGAGTGGATGTGCGGGCCAGTCGGTCGGTGTTTGATGTTTCAATTTCAAGTGGTGTGTGTTCTGTCTTTGTGAGCGCTGCCTTTAATGTTTTTATAATGTGGTACATTTGGCAACACAGGCAGAGATAGCATATCCCCCTAAATGGACACGTGTCAGAACCAACGGCAGCCTTTCAAATCTGTTCAACAACAACTATTATTGAACAAAAATATAAACGCTACATGTAAAGACATTTTCCGTACGCACAAAAAGCTTACTTCTGTCAAATGTTGTGCACAAATTTGTTTACATCCCTGTTAGTGATCATTTCTCCTTTGTCAAGATAGTCCAGCCACCTGACAGGTGTGGCATATCAAGAACCTGATTAAACAGCATGATCATTACACAGGTGTACCTTGTGCTGGGGACAATAAAAGGCCACTCTAAAATGTTCAGTTTTGTCACACAACACAATGCCACAGATGTGGAATTGGCATGCTGACTGCAGGAATGTCTACCAGGGTCACGTTGGCATGAAGGATCGGGAGGCAGATGCAGGAATGCGTAATCATTTTTTTAAATTAAGCCCAAATTACGGCGTGCCGTGTAAAGGCACGGGGACAAAGACCAAACAAACACGGAACAAAACACAGGGTAGAAACAAAAGAGCGAGGAGTACCTCGAATAAATAACACATGAGCACAATGATTAACCCACGGGACGAGACCTGTAATCATCTGCGCAATCCACAAGGGCACGAAAGCACAAAACACACAGCACAGGTACTCACACGCACCAACGGGCATTATAACAATAATCGTCAAAACCATGGAAACCAAAGGGCACATATATACAAATACTAATCAGTGGGAATAGGGGACAGGTGTGCGTGAAGAAAGTTCCAGAAGGATCCGGGACAACCAGAGCTTTTGCCAGATAATTGAATGTTAATTTCTCTACCATAAGCCACCTCCAATGTCATTTTAGAGAATTTGTCAGTACATCCAACTGGCCTCATAATCGCAGACTATGTGTAACCACGCCAGATCTCCACATCCGGCTTCTTCACCTGCGGGATCGTCTGAGACCAGCCACCTGGACAGCTGATGAAACTGAGTATTTCTGTCTGTAATAAAGCCCTTTTGTGGGGAAAAACTCATTCTAATTGAAAATCCTGGCTCCCCAGTGCGTCGGCCTATGCCCTCCCACCCATAGCTGCGAACCTGCCCAGTGAAGTGAAATCCATAGATTAGGACCTAATGAACGGATTTCCTTATATGAACAGTAACAGTAAATTTGTTTAAATTGTTGCATGTTGCGTTTACATTTTTATTCAGTATACATTTAGGGGAATAATGATCATTGTTGTAGTTATTATAATGCTGTGGTGGCCATTTGGGGGTGCAGTTTAAGCCTGACTGCATCTAATGTCAAGTGAACTTTAGTGCTCTTGCTGCCTCAGGCCTTGAGCTGGTGTTGTGCTCTCTGTATATATTAGAGCTACTATTTACAGTCTTATCACAGTTCATTCACACTACATACTGCACCCACACATCTGACACATGTAGCCTAGGACTTCAAGGTCAAACCGATCTTGGTGTGTGTGTGCGTGTTTGTGTGTGTGTGTATCAACATGCATGCTTGCATTTTTGTGCTTGCGTGGTGGTGTGATTCTCAAGTGACACGGTTATAAATGTCATGTTGTCAGTTGGCCTACAGAGGAAGAGAAGGTATCACTGACTCGCTGACATCCTTCCTAAAACAAACAGGAACACACTGATATTAGAACCCAAGGAGAGCTACAAAATGTATGACAAAAATGCAAACTGGCCAGCATCCAACATTAGTTATGACGACATCGCCAGGGATACAGTTTCTGTCTCCCATAAAACATTTGTAGCATCGCCGGGTGCAACTCAACACCTATCTCTTGAGTTGTAAGTCGACAGATGCTCCTGAGGAATCTCCTCACCCCTCTACTCCATCTCCCCCACCTCTCTCCCTCCCTCCCTCTCGCTCACTCGCTCTCCCTCCCTCTCCCTCCCTCCTCAAACTCACATTTCCTCACCTTCCTTTCGCTTATACCTACCTCTTCAAATCCCCACACACTTCTACTCTCCCTCTCTTCCCTCTCCTCATATCGCTTTCCCCGTGTTCTTCCCCTTTCCTCATATCTCCCCTTCACAACCTCATATTCTCCCAAAGCCTGTCTCTCTGGTCCCAAGGCACCTGCTGAAGGGATTACACACCTCCCTGTGCCAAGTCCAGTACAGACCAGCTCTGATACTCTCAGCGTCCCAAATGGCACCTTATTCCCTACGTAGTGCACTACTTTTGACCAGAGCCCTTAGGACCCTGGTCAAAAGGAGTATATTGCATATAGGACTAGGGTACCATTTGGGACGTATACTCCGTGTGAATAACCCACCCCATCGTCTATGTTGAGATTCAGCTTTTCTATTGCGGCCACCGTCATCTCAAAGGGCTTTCAAGACTTATTGAAATGATTTAGTTCAGATTTGTTGGCGCGATTCACATTGGTTGTCCATACTGGTGTGACAAACGGGGTCTGTTAGCCTGCTAAGCTAAAGCCTAAAGCCTAACTTGAGGAGCTGACACAAGTCTTCAGGTCTAAGAAAAGGTTAGGCTACTAATCATGCGAGCGCAGTTCACCGAATCACCTCCATTACACTGTCCATCATTGGTAATTGATTGAGGTTGACGACAAGTCACTGGCATCCATCTTATTTTTTTCCTTATAGATTGAGCAACCTTCCTTCATCACATCCAACCAAAACTCTATTTGACCTCTTTTACTCCCTGCCTCTCCTTTCTCTTTCTTCCTGTCTATTTCCTCTGTATCTTCTGCACACTGCTTCTCTCCTAGCCTCCTGACTGGCCCATCATTCTTCCTGTCTCTGTGTGTCTCTTGGTATTCCTCAGCCCTGCAGCATTCTGTCTTTTCTTGCATCAGAAGATGCTCGCGGCGCGAAATAGCGTTACATCATTGCAACGGGACGGCTGATCATGCGGAGTGAGAGAAGAAGCCCAGCCGTCTTAATGTTTCAAATGCAGACTCCTATTTGATAAGGCTAAGGGAGGATCCCTGCAGATGGACGACCCAGTAGCTCCTTTATTAAATAACTAATTAATTTCTGTCCCATGGGCGTCCAGCTCTCATTCTCCTCTCATTCCCTCTGTCAGGACCCATGGATGTCCTTGTCCATCTTGTTCTCTCTCTCTCTCTCTCTCTCTCTCTCTCTGGACATTATCTCATTCCATTGCCTCTCCATTTCCTACCCTTGGTCTTTCTCTCGCTCCTTACGCCTTTCATGTTCCCTTCATCCATTGTTCCCTTGTTCCCTTCATCCCTGTCAGTGTCATTTTTCGCTCTGCGTCTCCCTGGGAGAAAATACTGAAACAGAGAAATGTAATAGTTGAAGGGAGGGCGATGGTTCTCTGTAATGGGTCTGTCATGTGATGTCCCACAGCAGGCCAGACAGCCGGTAACAGTCATGCCCCTACATACCCACACCTAATGCCAGGTGGCAAGACTCAGCACAGCACAGCTAAACAAGTAAACAATGCATTGCTTTCAGTGGTTTGCTGAAACAGACTTCACCAGTATTTCACTGGATACTGATGATACAGTAAGTAAACCAGGTGGCAAGAAAGAGCTAGTACTCCAAAATGTACATAAAAGAAAAATGAAAAAAATGCTAACGTGTTTATTTAAACTGTGGTTGTTTCAAGCCTTATTAATCGTCCAACTTTTCATCCAGACCCACACTTTTCTGCAAAGATGACATTTGGAGATCCCATTTACCTCTCATCTCACCCTGGACCAGCCGCACAGCCCTGACTTCTGCTTCTTCAAA
This sequence comes from Oncorhynchus clarkii lewisi, assembly GCF_045791955.1. NCBI lineage: Eukaryota > Metazoa > Chordata > Actinopteri > Salmoniformes > Salmonidae > Oncorhynchus > Oncorhynchus clarkii. The sequence goes on along the minus strand of NC_092158.1, from coordinate 65,003,757 downwards.
AGCTGTCAGTTTCAAAGGGAATGAGATTTTGTCTGTTTTAGCGGAGCTTTTTTTAGGACTTTTTCAAAGCTTCCCTCCGTCCCCGTCCCCTCTCTTTCTCTCCCTGGAATTCGGCTTCCTCTAAAACGTATTCAGTTTTATTCTCTCACTTTGTCTTCCTCAGAATGACTCTGTCTTTGTTATTCCAGGCAGGGAAACTGGTAAATATCTAAACATATTTGTGCTTTCTTCAAGCCACAGGAAGTGTCTCTCGTTAGGAAGTGTGTTTTAAAGAGAAGGCCTTGGAACGATAGTCACCCACCAGAAATGTAAAAAACTAAATATGTGGTTTGGAAAAAGTGTGTTTCATATTACAACTTTGTTTAAGAGTAGGCCAAGTGTGAACATGTCAGTGTGTTCAACAAACTGGCCGAGACAGACTGAAATCAAACACTCAAAAGACCTTTACTGGAAATGACTTACAACTGAACTCATTACAGTTTGAAATCAAATCAAGTGTTATTTGTCACATGCTTTGTAAAGGACAGGTGTAGACTAACAGTGAACTGCTTACTTACGGGCCCTTCCCAAAAATACAGAGGGAAAAAAAAGAGAAATAGTAGAGAAAAATCTAAAATAATAACACAAGCCATATTCTAAAATGTATTACATTATTTTTTCCCCTCCTCAATCTACACGCAATACCCCATAATGAAAAAGCTAAAAACAGATTTAAAAAAAAAATATGTGCACATTTATTAAACATAAAAACCTGAAATACCAGCTCTTGACCTGTTCCACAACAGCCCGTCGATGTGCATTGTGTGCTTTGTTGGGGATAAACAACAACCCTTTAAACGAACCAACAAGGAACTTTTGATTTCCTCATTAACATGCTAGTCAGAACACATTTTATTGATACATCCATTTTCAAGTCAACCTCAACAAAAACCTTTCAAATGAACAGAAATGTAAATAAAAAGTCATTTTGAATCAAAGAAGCAGATAATTCTATCACCTTCCATAAAATCCCTTACAAAACCAAGACGTGTCAAAATGTGTTATATTATTTTGCTCGAAAGGTTTTTGATGGTGTCTGGTGCCATGCCTGTTAATAACAGCCAGGGCATTGGGGTAGAGGTTGAGATTTGGAAGAGAACAGATGTCATTTCACCCTCCACCTTCCAGGTCCTGACACCTTGGGGTGAAAAACCCCCGGTCAACACTGATTTCCATACAACCTGTTTATGTATCTCACCACCTTTCGGCCTGCCTTTCTGCTTCCCGCTTCCCCCTAGCACCACCCCACCACCTTGGGAAAGTCAGTGACCAGAAACCGGCCGGGCATTTCCTTGAGGTCCACACACCAACCCATTTTTTCTTTCCAGACCCTTCAATATTAGCCCCCCCAAAAATGTATCATCGACCCACTGAGCTAAAGATGGACCAGCCTATCTGTTATTTTCCCGAGCTTCTCTATGGCCAGTCCGTTTCTGCCACCACCCTGGCTTCACCACTGAGCACCACTGTCATCCCTCCCCGAGAGAGACCCAGACAAAAAACAAGCACACTGTGGGGTTAAGTCAAGCCTCTTGGTGGGAGAGAAAGAGTTAAAGAAAAGATTAAAGTGCTTGAGCGCATTAGAATTGGACGGGGGAATAACGTTCCCATGAGTGGTACCAGAGGGAATAAGGGACAGGAGAAACAGAGGGAGAAATTATAGAGTGGTAAATGATAGTGGTAAATTGTAGAGAAGTACAGATGGGGAGGTGTTCCACATCAAAGTCATTGATTGGAAATATGTCACGATGACTCAACGTCTAATCAAACTGTGTGATTAACCTCGTTTGAGAAATGCATGTCATTCCAGAAACAAAACTTTATCCGTTTTAATTTTTTTTTTTAAGTACAGCATCTGCTCCATAAACGGTCCCAATGAGGTAAGGTAAGAAGGTTTAATAGCAACAGTCACTGAGGTCCCCTACAGAGCAGAAAATCCCTCCTCATCACACCATGTCCCAGTACATTTATACATGGGAGCTCAGTGGCCCACACCACCACCACCACAACCACCACCATTACACCCCCCCCCCCCCCCCATCCAATAGTAAACCTGTTTATTGCCCTCTTTATGTACAGTAGAGTTGCACTGCAGCCCACATCACAGTCCCTATCTCTAAGCCTTCAAAACCCACCTTTCCAAAGGTCAACGACTAAACACACATGCATGCTTGCGCACACACACACACACTGTACACACACACACACAATCCCCCCCATCCCCCCCACCCAAACACACACACTTCAATAATATCACAGACATGGAAACAGCTGATGTGTGCAGTCCACTGGTACAGCTATAATCAGTAATACATATCTATATACGA